>NC_064630.1:844760658-845070905 GCF_023864275.1 Schistocerca cancellata
AGGCAGCAATATCCCCTTGGAGACAAGTCGGCTGGAGGACGATGTATTGAATCGCGATGCAATTTGAGATTTCCATCGTCATTAGGAGGCCCTGAAAGTTACAATTAACATCAGTTTTGCGTCAGATTCGAAAAACTAGACTCACAGGAGACGGACCATAAGGTGCCCGAGGCAGCAATATCCCCTTCGAGACAAGTCGGCTGGAGGACGATGTATTGATTCGCAATGCAATTTGAGATTTTCATCGCCATTAGAAGGCCCTGAACGTTACAATTAACTATCAGTTTTGCAACCGATTCGAAAATCTAGACTCACAAGAGACGGACCATAAGGTGCCCGAGGCAGCAAAATCCCCTTGGGGACAAGTCGGCTGGAAGACGATGTATTGAATCGCGATGCAGTTTGAGTGCTCCATCGTCATTAGGAGGCCCTGAACGTTACAATTAACTGTCAGTTTTGCGTCGGATACGAAAATCTAGACTCACAGGAGACGGACCATAAGGTGTACGAGGCAGAAATATTCCCTTGGAGACAAGTCCCCTGGAGGACGATGTATTGAGTCTAGACGGTATGTGAGTGTTCCATCGTCATTAGGAGACCCTGAAAGTTACAATTAACCATCAGTTTTGCGTCGGATTCGAAAATCTAGACTCACAAGAGACGGACCATCAGGTGCCCGAGGCCGCAATATCCCCTTGGAGGCAAGTCGGCTGGAGAACGATGTATTGAATCGCGACGCAATTTGAGTGTTCCATCGTCATTAGGAGGCCCTGAACGTTACAATTAACCATCCGTTTTGCGTCGGAATCGAAAATCTAGACTCACAAGAGACGGACCATAAGGTGCCCGTGGCCGCAATATCCCCTTGGAGACAAGTCGGCTGGAGGACGTATTATTGAATCGCGACGCAATTTGATTGTTCCATCGTCATTAGGAGACCCTGAACGTTACAATTAACCATCAGATTTGCGTCGGATTCGAAAATCTAGACTCACAGTAGACGGACCATAAGGTGCCCGAGGCAGCAATATTACCTTGGTGACAATTCGGCTGGAGGACGATGTATTGAATCGCGATGCATTTTGAGTTTTCCATCGTCATTAGAGGACCTGATCGTTACAATTAACTATCAGTTTTGCGTCGGATTCGAAAATCTAGACTGACAGGAGACGGATAATAAGGTGCCCGAGGCAGCAATATCACCTTGGAGACAAGTCGGCTGGAGGACGATGTATTGAATCGCGATGCAATTTGAGATTTCCATCGTCATTAAGAGGCCCTGAATGTTACAATTAACATCAGTTTTGCGTCCGTTTCGAAAATATAGACTCACAGGACACGGAGCATAAGGTGCCCGAGGCAGCAATATCCACTTGGAGACAAGTCGGCTGGAGGACGATGTATTGATTCGCGATGCGATTTGAGTTTTCCATCGCCATTAGAAGGCCCTGAACCTAACAATTAACTATCAGTTTTGCGTCCGATTCGGAAATCTAGACTCACAGGAGACGGACCATAAGGTGTACGAGGCAGTTATATTCCCTTGGAGACAAATCGGCTGGAGGACGATGTATTGTTTCTGGACGGAATGTGAGTGTTCCATCGTCATTAGGAGACCCTGAACGTTACAATTAACCATCAGTTTCGCGTCGGATTCGAAAATCTAGACTCACAGGAGACGGACCATAAGGTGCCCCTGGCATGAATATCCCCTTGGTGACAAGTCGGTTGGAGGACGATGTATTGAATCTCGTCGCAATTTGAGTGTTCCCTCGTCATTAAGAGGCCCTGAACGTTACAATTAACTATCAGTTTTGCGTCCGATTCGAAAATCTAGACTCACAAGAGACGGACCATAAGGTGCCCGAGGCAGCAATATCCACTTGGATACAAGGCGCCTGGAGGACGATGTATTGAATCGCGATGCCATTTGAGTGTTCCATCGTGATTAGGAAGCCCTGAAAGTTACAATTAACTATCAGTTTTGCATCCGATTCGAAAATCTAGACTCACATTAGACGGACCATAAAGTGCCCGAGACAGCAATATCCCGTTGGAGACAAGTCGGCTGGAGGACGATGTATTGAATCTCGATGCAATTTGAGATTTCTATCGTCATTAGGAGCCCCTAAATGTTACAATTAACGTCAGTTTTGCGTCCGATTCGATAAAATAGACTCACAGGTGACGGAGCATAAGGTGCCCGAGGCAGCAATATCCCCTTGGAGACAAGTCGGCTGGAGGACGATGTATTGAATCGCGATACAATTTGAGATTTCCATCGTCATTAGAAGGCCTGAATGTTACAATTAACATCAGTTTTGCGTCGGATTCTAATATCTAGACCACAGGAGACGGACCATAAGGTGCCCGAGGCAGCAACATCCCCTTGGAGACAAGTCGGCTGGAGGACGATGTATTGAATCGCGATGCAATTTGAGTTTTCCATCGTCATTAGAGGCCCTGAGCGTCACAATTAACTATCAGTCTTGCGTCGGATTCGAAAATCTAGACTCACAGGAGACGGATCATAAGGTGCCCGACGCAGCAATATCGCCTTGGAGACAAGTCGGCTGGAGGACGATGTATTGAATCGCGATGCAATATGAGATTTCCATCGTAATTAGGAGGCCCTGAATGTTACAATTAACATCAGTTTTGCGTCGGATTCGAAAATCTAGACTCACAGGAGACGGACCATAAGGTGCCCGAGGCAGCAATATCCCCTTGGAGACAAGTTGGCGGGAGGACGATGTATTGAATCGCGATGCAATTTGAGATTTCCATCGCCATTAGGAGGCCCTGAACGTTACAATTAGCTATCAGTTTTGCGTCCGATTCGAAAATCTAGACTCACAGGAGACGGACCATAAGGTGTACGAGGCAGTTACATTCATTTGGAGACAAGTCGGCTGGAGGACGATGTATTGAATCTGGACGGAATGTGAGTGTTCCATCGTCATTAGGAGACCCTGAACGTTACAGTTAACCATCAGTTTTGCGTCGGATTCGAAAATTTAGACTCACTGGAGACGGACCAAAAGGTGCCCCAGGCAGGAATATCCCCTTGGAGACAAGTCGGCTGGAGGACGATGTATTGAACCTCGTCGCAATTTGAGTGTTCCCTCGTCATTGGAAGGCCCTGAACGTTACAATTTACTATCAGTTTGGCGACCGATTCGAAAATCTAGACTCACAAGAGATGGACCATAAGGTGCCCTAGGCAGCAATATCCCCTTGGAGACAATTCGGCTGGAAGACGACGTATTGAATCGCGATGCAGTTTGAGTGCTCCATCGTCATTAGGAGGCCCTGAACGTTACAATTAACTGTCAGTTTTGCGTCGGATACGAAAATCTAGACTCACAGGAAACGCACCATAAGGTGCCCGAGGCAGCAATATCCCCTTGGAGACAAGTCGGCTGGAGGACGATGTATTGATTCGCGATGAAATTTGAGATTTTCATCGTCATTAGGAGGCCCTGAATGTAACAATTAACATCAGTTTTGCGACCGATTCGAGAATCTAGACTCACAGTAGACGCACCATAAGGTGCCCGAGACAGCAATATCCCCTTGGAGACCAGTCGGCTGGAGGACGATGTATTGAATCGCGATGCAATTTGAGATTTCCATCGTCATTAGGAGGCCCTGAATGTTACAATTAACATCAGTTTTGCGTCCGTTTCGAAAATATAGACTCACAGGACACGGAGCATAAGGTGCCCGAGGCAGCAATATCCACTTGCAGACAAGTCGGCTGGAGGACGATGTATTTATCCGCGATGCAATTTGAGTTTTCCATCGCCATTAGAAGGCCCTGAACCTTACAATTAACTATCAGTTTTGAGTCCGATTCGGAAATCTAGACTCACAGGAGACGGACCATAATGTGTACGAGGCAGTTATATTCCCTTGGAGACAAATCGGCTGGAGGACGATGTATTGTTTCTGGACGGAATGTCAGTGTTCCATCGTCATTAGGAGACCCTGAACGTTACAATTAACCATCAGTTTCGCGTCGGATTCGAAAATCTAGACACACAGGAGACGGACCATAAGGTGCCCCAGGCATGAATATCCCCTTGGTGACAAGTCGGTTGGAGGACGATGTATTGAATCTCGTCGGAATTTGAGTGTTCCCTCGTCATTAAGAGGCCCTGAACGTTACAATTAACTATCAGTTTTGCGTCCGATTCGAAAATCTAGACTCACAAGTGACGGACCATAAGGTGCCCGAGGCAGCAATATCCACTTGGATACAAGTCGCCTGGAGGACGATGTATTGAATCGCGATGCCATTTGAGTGTTCCATCGTGATTAGGAAGCCCTGAAAGTTACAATTAACTATCAGTTTTGCATCCGATTCGAAAATCTAGACTCACATTAGACGGACCATAAAGTGCCCGTGACAGCAATATCCCGTTGGAGACAAGTCGCTGGAGGACGATGTATTGAATCGCGACGCAATTTGAGTGTTCCATCGTCATTAGGAGGCCCTGAACGTTACAATTAACCATCAGTTTCGCGTCGGATTCGAAAATCTTGACTCACAAGAGACGGACCATAGGGTGCCCGACGCAGCAATATCCCCTTGGAGACAAGTCGGCTGGAAGACGATGTATTGAATCGCGATGCAGTTTGAGTGCTCCATCGTCATTAGGAGGCCCTGGACGTTACAATTAACAGTCAGTTTTGCGTCGGATACGAAAATCTAGACTCACAGGAAACGGACCATAAGGTGCCCGAGGCAGCTATATCCCCTTGGAGACAAGTCGGCTGGACGACGTATTATTGAATCGCGACGCAATTTGAGTGATCCATCGTCATTAGGAGGCCCTGAACGTTACAATTAACCATCAGATTTGCGTCGGATTCGAAAATCTAGACTCACAGTAGACGGATCATATGGTGCCCGAGTCAGCAATATCCCCTTGGAGAGAAGTCGGCTGGAGGACGATGTATTGAATCGCGATGCAATTTGAGATTTCTATCGTCATTAGGAGCCCCTAAATGTTACAATTAACGTCAGTTTTGCGTCCGATTCGATAAAATAGACTCACAGGAGACGGAGCATAAGGTGCCCGAGGCAGCAATATCCCCTTGGAGACAAGTCGGCTGGTGGACGATATAGTGATTCTCGTCGCGATTTGAGTGTTCCCTCGTCATTAGGAGGCCCTGAACGTTACAATTAACTATCAGTTATGCGTCCGATTCGAAAATCAAGACTCACAGGAGACGGACCATAAGGTGTACGAGGCAGAAATATTCCCTTGGAGACAAGTCGGCTGGAGGACGATGTATTGAATCTGGACGGAATGTGAGTGTTCCATCGTCATTAGGAGACCCTGAACGTTACAATTAACCATTAGTTTTGCGTCGGATTCGAAAATCTAAACTCACAGGAGACGGAACATAAGGTGCCCGAGGCAGCAATATCCCCTTGGAGACAAGTCGGCTGGAGGACGATGTATTGATTCGCGATGAAATTTGAGATTTTCATCGTCATTAGGAGTCCCTGAACGTAACAATTAACATCAGTTTTGCGACCGATTCGAAAATCTAGACTCACAGTAGACGCACCATAAGGTGCCCGAGACAGCAATATCCCCTTGGAGACCAGTCGGCTGGAGGACGATGTATTGAATCGCGATGCAATTTGAGTTTTCCATCGCCATTAGGAGGCCCTGAACGTTACAATTAACTATCAGTTTTGCGTCCGATTCGAAAATCTAGACTCACTGGAGACGGACCATAAGGTGTACGAGGCAGAAATATTCCCTTGGAGACAAGTCCCCTGGAGGACGATGTATTGAGTCTAGACGGTATGTGAGTGTTCCATCGTCATTAGGAGACCCTGAACGTTACAATTAACCATCAGTTTTGAGTCGGTTTCGAAAATCTAGACTCACAGGAGACGGACCATAGGTGCCCCAGGCAGCAATATCCCCTTGGAGACAAGTCAACTGGAGGACGATATATTAAATCTCGTCGCAATTTGAGTGCTCCCTCGTCATTAGGAGGCCCTGAACGTTACAATTACCTATCAGTTTTGCGTCCGATTTGACAATCTAGACTCACAAGAGACGGACCATAAGGTGCCCGAGGCAGCAATATCCCCTTGGAGACAAGTCGGCTGGAGGACGATGTATTGAATCGCGATGCCATTTGAGTGTTCCGTCGTGATTAGGAAGCCCTGAAAGTTACAATTAACTATCAGTTTTGCATCCGATTCAAAAATCTAGACTCACAGGAGACGGACCATAAAGTGCCCGAGACAGCAGAATCCCCTTGGAGACAAGTCGGCTGGAGGACGATGTATTGAATCGCGACGCAATTTGAGTGTTCCATCGTCATTCGGAGGCCCTGAACGTTACAATTAACCATCCGTTTTGCGTCGGAATCGAAAATCTAGACTCACAAGAGACGGACCATAAGGTGCCCGAGGCCTCAATATCCCCTTGGAGGCAAGTCGCCTGGAGAACGATGTATTGAATCGCGATGCAGTTTGAGTGCTCCATCGTCATTAGGAGGCCCTGAACGTTACAATTAACTATCAGTTTTGCGTCCGATTCGAAAATCTAGACTCACAGTAGACGGAACATAAGGTGCCCGAGGCAGCAATATTCCCTTAATGACAAGTCGGCTGGAGGACGATGTATTGAATCGCGATGCATTTTTAGTTTTCCATCGTCATTAGAGGACCTGATCGTTACAATTAACTATCAGTTTTGCGTCCGATTCGGAAATCTAGACTCACAGGAGACGGACCATAAGGTGTACGAGGCAGTTATATTCCCTTGGAGACAAATCGGCTGGAGGACGATGTATTGAATCTGGACGGAATGTGAGTGTTCCATCGTCATTAGGAGACCCTGAACGTTACAATTAACCATCAGTTTTGCGTCGGATTCGAAAATCTAGACTCACAGGAGACGGACCATAAGGTGCCCCAGGCATGAATATCCCCTTGGTGACAAGTCGGTTGGAGGACGATGTAATGAATCTCGTCGCAATTTGAGTGTTCCCTCGTCATTAAGAGGCCCTGAACGTTACAATTAGCTATCAGTTTTGCGTCCGATTCGAAAATCTAGACTCACAAGAGACGGACCATAAGGTGCCCGAGGCAGCAATAACCACTTGGATACAAGTCGCCTGGAGGACGATGTATTGAATCGCGATGCCATTTGAGTGTTCCATCGTGATTAGGAAGCCCTTAAAGTTACAATTAACTATCAGTTTTGCATCCGATTCGAAAATCTAGACTCACATTAGAAGGACCATAAAGTGCCCGAGACAGCAATATCCCATTGGAGACAAGTCGGCTGGAGGACGATGTATTGAATCGCGACGCAATTTGAGTGTTCCATCGTCATTAGGAGGCCCTGAACGTTACAATTAACCACCAGTTTTGCGTCGGATTCGAAAATCTTGACTCACAAGAGACGGACCATAGGGTGCCCGAGGCAGCAATATCCCATTTGAGACAAGTCGGCTGGACGACGATGTATTGAATCGCGACGCAATTTGAGTGTTCCATCGTCATTAGGACGCCCTGAACGTTACAATTAACCACCAGTTTTGCGTCGGATTCGAAAATCTTGACTCACAAGAGACGGATCATAAGGTGCTCGAGGCAGCAATATCCCCTTGGAGACAAGTCGGCTGGAGGACGATGTATTGATTCGCGATGCAATTTGAGATATTCATCGCCATTAGGAGTCCCTGAACATCACAATTAACTATCAGTTTTGCGTCCGATTCGAAAATCTAGACTCACAGGAGACAGACCATAAGGTGTACGAGGCAAAAATATTCCCTTGGAGACAAGTCGGCTGGAGGACGATGTATTGAATCTGGACGGAATGTGAGTGTTCCATCGTCATTAGGAGACCCTGAACGTTACAGTTAACCATCAGTTTTGCGTCGGATTCGAAAATTTAGACTCACTGGAGACGGACCAAAAGGTGCCCCAGGCAGGAATATCCCCTTGGAGACAAGTCGGCTGGAGGACGATGTATTGAATCTCGTCGCAATTTGAGTGTTCCCTCGTCATTAGAAGGCCCTGAACGTTACAATTAACTATCAGTTTTGCGACCGATTCGAAAATCTAGACTCACAAGAGACGGACCATAAGGTGCCCGAGGCAGCAATATCCCCTTGGAGACAAGTCGGCTGGAAGACGATGTATTGAATCGCGATGCAGTTTGAGTGCTCCATCGTCATTAGGAGGCCCTGAACGTTACAATTAACTGTCAGTTTTGCGTCGGATACGAAAATCTAGACTCACAGGAAACGCACCATAAGGTGCCCGAGGCAGCAATATCCCCTTGGAGACAAGTCGGCTGGAGGACGATGTATTGAATCGCGATGCAATTTGAGTTTTCCATCGTCATTAGAGGCCCTCAACGTTACGATTAACTATCAGTTTTGCGTCGGATTCGAAAATCTTGACTCACAGGAGAAGGATCATAAGGTGCCCGAGGCAGCAATATCCCCTTGGAGACAAGTCGGCTGGAGGACGGTGTATTGAATCGCGATGCAATTTGAGATTTCCATCGTCATTAGGAGGCCCTGAATGTTACAATTAACATCAGTTTTGCGTCAGATTCGAAAAACTAGACTCACAGGAGACGGACCATAAGGTGCCCGAGGCAGCAATATCCCCTTGGAGACAAGTCGGCTGGAAGACGATGTATTGAATCGCGATGCAGTTTGAGTGCTCCATCGTCATTAGGAGGCCCTGAGCGTTACAATTAACTGTCAGTTTTGCGTCGGATACGAAAATCTAGACTCACAGGAGACGGACCATAAGGTGTACGAGGCAGAAATATTCCCTTGGAGACAAGTCCCCTGGAGGACGATGTATTGAGTCTAGACGGTATGTGAGTGTTCCATCGTCATTAGGAGACCCTGAACGTTACAATTAACCATCAGTTTTGCGTCGGATTCGAAAATTTAGACTCACAGGAGACGGACCATAAGGTGCCCGAGGCAGCAATATCCCCTTGGAGACAAGTCGGCTGGAGGACGATGTATTGAATCGCGATGCCATTTGAGTGTTCCATCGTGATTAGGAAGCCCTGAAAGTTACAATTAACTATCAGTTTTGCATCCGATTCAAAAATCTAGACTCACAGGAGACGGACCATAAAGTGCCCGAGACAGCAGAATCCCCTTGGAGACAAGTCGGCTGGAGGACGATGTATTGAATCGCGACGCAATTTCAGTGTTCCATCGTCATTAGGAGGCCCTGAACGTTACAATTAACCATCCGTTTTGCGTCGGAATCGAAAATCTAGACTCCCAAGAGACGGACCATAAGGTGCCCGAGGCCGCAATATCCCCTTGGAGGCAAGTCGGCTGGAGAACGATGTATTGAATCGCGATGCAGTTTGAGTGCTCCATCGACATTAGGAGGCCATGAACGTTACAATTAACTATCAGTTTTGCGTCCGATTCGAAAATCTAGACTCACAGGAAACGCACCATTAGGTGCCCGAGGCAGCAATATCCCCTTGGTGACAATTCGGCTGGAGGACGATGTATTGAATCGCGATGCATTTTGAGTTTTCCATCGTCATTAGAGGACCTGATCGTTACAATTAACTATCAGTTTTGCGTCGGATTCGAAAATCTAGACTGACAGGAGACGGATAATAAGGTGCCCGAGGCAGCAATATCACCTTGGAGACAAGTCGGCTGGAGGACGATGTATTGAATCGCGATGCAATTTGAGATTTCCATCGTCATTAGGAGGCCCTGAATGTTACAATTAACATCAGTTTTGCGTCCGTTTCGAAAATATAGACTCACAGGACACGGAGCATAAGGTGCCCGAGGCAGCAATATCCACTTGGAGACAAGTCGGTTGGAGGACGATGTATTGATTCGCGATGCAATTTGAGTTTTCCATCGCCATTAGAAGGCCCTGAACCTTACAATTAACTATCAGTTTTGCGTCCGATTCGGAAATCTAGACTCACAGGAGACGGACCATAAGGTGCCCCAGGCATGAATATCCCCTTGGTGACAAGTCGGTTGGAGGACGATGTATTGAATCTCGTCGCAATTTGAGTGTTCCCTCGTCATTAAGAGGCCCTGAACGTTACAATTAACTATCAGTTTTGTGTCGGATTCGAAAATCTAGACTCACAGGAGACGCATCATAAGGTGCCCGAGGCAGTAATATCCCCTGGGAGGCAAGTTGGCTGGAGGACGATGTATTGATTCGCGATGCAATTTGAGATTTCCATCGTCATTAGGAGGCCCTGAACCTTACAATTAACTATCAGTTTTGCATCCGATTCGAAAATCTAGACTCACATTAGACGGACCATAAAGTGCCCGAGACAGCAATATCCCGTTCGAGACAAGTCGGCTGGAGGACGATGTATTGAATCGCGACGCCATTTGAGTGTTCCATCGTCATTAGGAGGCCCTGAACGTTACAATTAACCACCAGTTTTGCGTCGGATTCGAAAATCTTGACTCACAAGAGACGGACCATAGGGTGCCCGAGGCAGCAATATCCCCTTGGACACAAGTCGGCTGGAAGACGATGTATTGAATTGCGATGCAGTTTGAGTGCTCCATCGTCATTAGGAGGCCCTGGACGTTACAATTAACAGTCAGTTTTGCGTCGGATACGAAAATCTAGACTCACAGGAAATGGACCATAAGGTGCCCGAGGCAGCTATATCCCCTTGGAGACAAGTCGGCTGGACGAAGTATTATTGAATCGCGACGCAATTTGAGTGATCCATCGTCATTAGGAGGCTCTGAACGTTACAAATAACCATCAGATTTGCGTCGGGTTCGAAAATCTAGCCTCACAGTAGACGGAACATATGGTGCCCGAGGCAGCAATATCCCCTTGGAGAGAAGTCGGCTGGAGGACGATGTATTGAATCGCGATACAATTTGAGATTTCTATCGTCATTAGGAGCCCCTAAATGTTACAATTAACGCCAGTTTTGCGTCCGATTCGATAAAATAGACTCACAAGAGACGGAGCATAAGGTGCCCGAGGCAGCAATATCCCCTTGGAGACAAGTCGGCTGGAGGACGATGTATTGAATCGCGATACAATTTGAGATTTCCATCGTCATTAGAAGGCCTAAATGTTACAATTAACATCAGTTTTGCGTCGGATTCTAATATCTAGACTCACAGGAGACGGACCATAAGGTGCCCGAGGCAGCAATATCCCCTTGGAGACAAGTCGGCTGGAGGACGATGTATTGAATCGCGATGCCATTTGTGTGTTCCATCGTGATTAGGAAGCCCTGAAAGTTACAATTAACTATCAGTTTTGCATCCGATTCGAAAATCTAGACTCACAGGAGACGGATCATAAGGTGCTCGAGGCAGCAAAATCCCCGTGGAGACAAGTCGGCTGGAGGACGATGTATTGAATCGCGATGCAATTTGAGTTTTCCATCGTCATTAGAGGCCCTGAGCGTCACAATTAACTATCAGTTTTGCGTCCGATTCGAAAATCTAGACTCACAGGAGACGGATCATAAGGTGCCCGAGGCAGCAATATCCCCTTGGAGTGAAGTCGGCTGGAGGACGATGTACTCAATCGCGATGCAATTTGAGATTTCCACCGTCATTAGGAGGCCCTGAATGTTACAATTAACATCAGTTTTGCGTCAGATTCCAAAAACTAGACTCACAGGAGACAGACCATAAGGTGTACGACGCAAAAATATTCCCTTGGAGACAAGTCGGCTGGAGGACGATGTATTGAATCTGGACGGAATGTGAGTGTTCCATCGTCATTAGGAGACCCTGAACGTTACAATTAACCATCAGTTTTGCGTCGGATTCGAATATCTAGACTCAGAGGAGACGGACCATAAGGTGCCCCAGGCAGCAATATCCCCTTGGAGACAAGTCGGCTGGAGGACGATATAATGAATCTCGTCGCAATTTGAGTGTTCCCTCTTCATTAGGAGGCCCTGAACGTTACAATTAACTATCAGTATTGCGTCGGATCGAAAATCTAGGCTCACGGGAGACGGATCATAAGGTGCCCGACGCAGCAATATCCCCTTGGAGACAAGTCGGCTGGAGGACGATGTATTGAATCGCGATGCAATATGAGATTTCCATCGTAATTAGGAGGCCCTGAATGTTACAATTAACATCAGTTTTGCGTCCGATTCGAAAATCTAGACTCACAGGAGACGGACCATAAGGTGTACGAGGCAGTTACATTCTTTTGGAGACAAGTCGGCTGGAGGACGATGTATTGAATCTGGACGGAATGTGAGTGTTCCATCGTCATTAGGAGACCCTGAACGTTACAGTTAACCATCAGTTTTGCGTCGGATTCGAAAATTTAGACTCACTGGAGACGGACCAAAAGGTGCCCCAGGCAGGAATATCCCCTTGGAGACAAGTCGGCTGGAGGACGATGTATTGAACCTCGTCGCAATTTGAGTGTTCCCTCGTCATTAGAAGGCCCTGAACGTTACAATTAACTATCAGTTTTGCGACCGATTCGAAAATCTAGACTCACAAGAGACGGACCATAAGGTGCCCGAGGCAGCAATATCCCCTTGGAGACAAGTCGGCTGGAAGACGATGTATTGAATCGCGATGCAGTTTGAGTGCTCCATCGTCATTAGGAGGCCCTGAACGTTACATTTAACTGTCAGTTTTGTGTCGGATACGAAAATCTAGACTCACAGGAAACGCACCATAAGGTGCCCGAGGCAGCAATATCCCCTTGGAGACAAGTCGGCTGGAGGACGATGTATTGATTCGCGATGAAATTTGAGATTTTCATCGTCATTAGGAGGCCCTGAACGTAACAATTAACATCAGTTTTGCGACCGATTCGAAAATCTAGACTCACAGTAGACGCACCATAAGGTGCCCGAGCCAGCAATATCCCCTTGGAGACCAGTCGGCTGGAGGACGATGTATTGAATCGCAATGCAATTTGAGTTTTCCATCGTCATTAGAGGCCCTGAACGTTACAATTAACTATCAGTTTTGCGTCGGATTCGAAAATCTTGACTCACAGGAGAAGGATCATAAGGTGCCCGAGGCAGCAATATCCCCTTGGAGACAAGTCGGCTGGAGGACGATGTATTGAATCGCGATGCAATTTGAGATTTCCAGCGTCATTAGGTGGCCCTGAATGTTACAATTAACATCAGTTTTGCGTCAGATTCGAAAAACTAGACTCCCAGGAGACGGACCATAAGGTGCCCGAGGCAGCAATATCCCCTTCGAGACAAGTCGGCTGGAGGACGATGTATTGATTCCAATGCAATTTGAGATTTTCATCGCCATTAGAAGGCCCTGAACGTTACAATTAACCATCAGTTTTGCGTCGGATTCGAAAATCTAGACTCGCAGGAGACGGACCATAAGGTGCCCAAGGCAGCAATATCCCCTTGTAGACAAGTCGGCTGGAGGACGATGTATTGAATCGCGATGCAATTTGAGTTTTCCATCGCCATTAGGAGGCCCTGAACCTTACAATTAATTATCAGTTTTGCGTCCGATTCGAAAATCTAGACTCACAGGAGACGGACCATAAGGTGTACGAGGCAGAAATATTCCCTTGGAGACAAGTCCCCTGGAGGACGATGTATTGAGTCTAGACGGTATGTGAGTGTTCCATCGTCATTAGGAGACCCTGAACGTTACAATTAACCATCAGTTTTGCGTCGGATTCGAAAATCTAGACTCACAGGAGACGGACCATCGGTGCCCCAGGCAGCAATATCCCCTTGGAGACAAGTCAACTGGAGGACGATATATTAAATCTCGTCGCAATTTGAGTGCTCCCTCGTCATTAGGAGGCCCTGAACGTTACAATTACCTATCAGTTTTGCGTCCGATTTGAAAATCTAGACTCACAAGAGACGGACCATAAGATGCCCGAGGCAGCAATATCTCCTTGGAGACAAGTCGGCTGGAGGACGATGTATTGAATCGCGATGCCATTTGAGTGTTCCATCGTGATTAGGAAGCCCTGAAAGTTACAATTAACTATCAGTTTTGCATCCGATTCAAAAATCTAGACTCACAGGAGACGGACCATAAAGTGCCCGAGACAGCAGAATCCCCTTGGAGACAAGTCGGCTTGAGGACGATGTATTAAATCGCGACGCAATTTGAGTGTTCCATCGTCATTAGGAGGCCCTGAACGTTACAATTAACCATCCGTTTTGCGTCGGAATCGAAAATCTAGACTCACAAGAGACGGACCATAAGGTGCCCGAGGCCGCAATATCCTACTTGGAGACAAGTCGGCTGGAGGACGTATTATTGAATCGCGACGCACTTTGAGTGTTCCATCGTCATTAGGAGGCCATGAACGTTACAATTAACTATCAGTTTTGCGTCCGATTCGGAAATCTAGACTCACAGGAGACGGACCATAAGGTGCCCGAGGCAGCAATATTCCCTTGGTGACAATTCGGCTGGAGGACGATGTATTGAATCGCGATGCATTTTGAGTTTTCCATCGTCATTTGAGGACCTGATCGTTACAATTAACTATCAGTTTTGCGTCGGATTCGAAAATCTAGACTGACAGGAGACGGATAATAAGGTGCCCGAGGCAGCAATATCACCTTGGAGACAATTCGGCTGGAGGACGATGTATTGAATCGCGATGCAATTTGAGATTTCCATCGTCATTAGGAGGCCCTGAATGTTACAATTAACATCAGTTTTGCGTCCGTTTCGAAAATATAGACTCACAGGAGACGGACCATAAGGTGCCCGAGGCAGCAATATCCACTTGGAGACAAGTCGGCTGGAGGACGATGTATTGATCCGCGATGCAATTTGAGTTTTCCATCGCCATTAGAAGGCCCTGAACCTTACAATTAACTATCAGTTTTGCGTCCGATTCGGAAATCTAGACTCACAGGAGACGGACCATAAGGTGCCCCAGGCATGAATATCCCCTTGGTGACAAGTCGGTTGGAGGACGATGTATTGAATCTCGTCGGAATTTGAGTGTTCCCTCGTCATTAAGACGCCCTGAACGTTACAATTAACTATCAGTTTTGCGTCCGATTCGAAAATCTAGACTCACAAGAGACGGACCATAAGGTGCCCGAGGCAGCAATATCCACTTGGATACAAGTCGCGCCGGCCGAAGTGGCCGTGCGGTTAAAGGCGCCGCAGTCTGGAACCGCAAGACCGCTACGGTCGCAGGTTCGAATCCTGCCTCGGGCATGGATGTTTGTGATGTCCTTAGATTAGTTAGGTTTAACTAGTTCTAAGTTCTAGGGGACTAATGACCTCAGCAGTTGAGTCCCATAGTGCTCAGAGCCATTTGAACCATTTGATACAAGTCGCCTGGAGGACGATGTATTGAATCGCGATGCCATTTGAGTGTTCCATCGTGATTAGTAAGCCCTGAAAGTTACAATTAACTATCAGTTTTGCATCCGATTCGAAAATCTAGACTCACATTAGACGGACCATAAAGTGCCCGAGACAGCAATATCCCGTTGGAGACAAGTCGGCTGCAGGACGATGTATTGAATCGCGACGCAATTTGAGTGTTCCATCGTCATTAGGAGGCCCTGAACTTTACAATTAACCATCAGTTTCGCGTCGGATTCGAAAATCTTGACTCACAAGAGACGGACCATAGGGTGCCCGAGGCAGCAATATCCCCTTGGAGACAAGTCGGCTGGAAGACGATGTATTGAATCGCGATGCAGTTTGAGTGCTCCATCGTCATTAGGAGGCCCTGGACGTTACAATTAATAGTCAGTTTTGCGTCGGATACGAAAATCTAGACTCACAGGAAACGGACCATAAGGTGCCCGAGGCAGCTATATCCCCTTGGAGACAAGTCGGCTGGACGACGTATTATTGAATCGCGACGCAATTTGAGTGATCCATCGTCATTAGGTGGCCCTGAACGTTACAATTAACCATCAGATTTGCGTCGGATTCGTAAATCTAGACTCACAGTAGACGGATCATATGGTGCCCGAGGCAGCAATATCCCCTTGGAGAGAAGTCGGCTGGAGGACGATGTATTAAATCGCGATGCAATTTGAGATTTCTATCGTCATTACGAGCCCCTAAATGTTATAATTAACGTCAGTTTTGCGTCCGATTCGATAAAATAGACTCACAGGAGACGGAGCATAAGGTGCCCGAGGCAGCAATATCCCCTTGTAGACAAGTCGGCTGGAGGACGATGTATTGAATCGCGACGCAATTTGAGTGTTCCATCGTCATTAGGAGGCCCCGAACGTTTCAATTAACCATCAGTTTTGCGTCGGATTCGAAAATCTAGACTCACAGGAGACGGACCATAAGGTGCCCGAGGCAGCAATATCCCCTTGGAGACAAGTCGGCTGGAGGACGATGTATTGAATCTGGACGGAATGTGAGTGTTCCATCGTCATTAGGAGACCCTGAACGTTACAATTAACCATTAGTTTTGCGTCGGATTCGAAAATCTAAACTCACAGGAGACGGACCATAAGGTGCCCCAGGCAGCAATATCCCCTTGGAGACAAGTCGGCTGGTGGACGATATATTGTTTCTCGTCGCGATTTGTGTGTTCCCTCGTCATTAGGAGGCCCTGAACGTTACAATTACCAATCAGTTTTGCGTCCGATTCAAAAATCTAGACTCACAAGAGACGGCCCATAAGGTGTCCGAGGCAGCAATATCCCCTTGGAGACAAGTCGGCTGGAGGACGATGTATTGATTCGCGATGCAATTTGAGATTTTCATCGCCATTAGGAGGTCCTGAACGTTACAATTAACTATCAGTTTTGTGTCGGATTCGAAAATCTAGACTCACAGGAAACTGACCATAAGGTGCCCGAGGCAGCAATATCCCCTTGGAGACAAGTCGGCTGGAGGACGATGTATTGAATCGCGATACAATTTGAGATTTCTATCGTCATTAGGAGCCCCTAAATGTTACAATTAACGCCAGTTTTGCGTCCGATTCGATAAAATAGACTCACAAGAGACGGAGCATAAGGTGCCCGAGGCAGCAATATCCCCTTGGAGACAAGTCGGCTGGAGGACGATGTATTGAATCGCGATACAATTTGAGATTTCCATCGTCATTAGAAGGCCTAAATGTTACAATTAACATCAGTTTTGCGTCGGATTCGAAAATTTAGACTCACTGGAGACGGACCAAAAGGTGCCCCAGGCAGGAATATCCCCTTGGAGGCAAGTCGGCTGGAGGACGATGTATTGAACCTCGTCGCAATTTGAGTGTTCCCTCGTCATTAGAAGGCCCTGAACGTTACAATTAACTATCAGTTTTGCGACCGATTCGAAAATCTAGACTCACAAGAGACGGACCATAAGGTGCCCGAGGCAGCAATATCCCCTTGGAGACAAGTCGGCTGGAAGACGATGTATTGAATCGCGATGCAGTTTGAGTGCTCCATCGTCATTAGGAGGCCCTGAACGTTACATTTAACTGTCAGTTTTGTGTCGGATACGAAAATCTAGACTCACAGGAAACGCACCATAAGGTGCCCGAGGCAGCAATATCCCCTTGGAGACAAGTCGGCTGGAGGACGATGTATTGATTCGCGATGAAATTTGAGATTTTCATCGTCATTAGGAGGCCCTGAACGTAACAATTAACATCAGTTTTGCGACCGATTCGAAAATCTAGACTCACAGTAGACGCACCATAAGGTGCCCGAGCCAGCAATATCCCCTTGGAGACCAGTCGGCTGGAGGACGATGTATTGAATCGCAATGCAATTTGAGTTTTCCATCGTCATTAGAGGCCCTGAACGTTACAATTAACTATCAGTTTTGCGTCGGATTCGAAAATCTTGACTCACAGGAGAAGGATCATAAGGTGCCCGAGGCAGCAATATCCCCTTGGAGACAAGTCGGCTGGAGGACGATGTATTGAATCGCGATGCAATTTGAGATTTCCAGCGTCATTAGGTGGCCCTGAATGTTACAATTAACATCAGTTTTGCGTCAGATTTGAAAAACTAGACTCCCAGGAGACGGACCATAAGGTGCCCGAGGCAGCAATATCCCCTTCGAGACAAGTCGGCTGGAGGACGATGTATTGATTCCAATGCAATTTGAGATTTTCATCGCCATTAGAAGGCCCTGAACGTTACAATTAACCATCAGTTTTGCGTCGGATTCGAAAATCTAGACTCGCAGGAGACGGACCATAAGGTGCCCAAGGCAGCAATATCCCCTTGTAGACAAGTCGGCTGGAGGACGATGTATTGAATCGCGATGCAATTTGAGTTTTCCATCGCCATTAGGAGGCCCTCAACCTTACAATTAACTATCAGTTTTGCGTCCGATTCGAAAATCTAGACTCACAGGAGACGGACCATAAGGTGTACGAGGCAGAAATATTCCCTTGGAGACAAGTCCCCTGGAGGACGATGTATTGAGTCTAGACGGTATGTGAGTGTTCCATCGTCATTAGGAGACCCTGAACGTTACAATTAACCATCAGTTTTGCGTCGGATTCGAAAATCTAGACTCACAGGAGACGGACCATCGGTGCCCCAGGCAGCAATATCCCCTTGGAGACAAGTCAACTGGAGGACGATATATTAAATCTCGTCGCAATTTGAGTGCTCCCTCGTCATTAGGAGGCCCTGAACGTTACAATTACCTATCAGTTTTGCGTCCGATTTGAAAATCTAGACTCACAAGAGACGGACCATAAGATGCCCGAGGCAGCAATATCTCCTTGGAGACAAGTCGGCTGGAGGACGATGTATTGAATCGCGATGCCATTTGAGTGTTCCATCGTGATTAGGAAGCCCTGAAAGTTACAATTAACTATCAGTTTTGCATCCGATTCAAAAATCTAGACTCACAGGAGACGGACCATAAAGTGCCCGAGACAGCAGAATCCCCTTGGAGACAAGTCGGCTGGAGGACGATGTATTAAATCGCGACGCAATTTGAGTGTTCCATCGTCATTAGGAGGCCCTGAACGTTACAATTAACCATCCGTTTTGCGTCGGAATCGAAAATCTAGACTCACAAGAGACGGACCATAAGGTGCCCGAGGCCGCAATATCCTACTTGGAGACAAGTCGGCTGGAGGACGTATTATTGAATCGCGACGCACTTTGAGTGTTCCATCGTCATTAGGAGGCCATGAACGTTACAATTAACTATCAGATTTGCGTCCGATTCGGAAATCTAGACTCACAGGAGACGGACCATAAGGTGCCCGAGGCAGCAATATTCCCTTGGTGACAATTCGGCTGGAGGACGATGTATTGAATCGCGATGCATTTTGAGTTTTCCATCGTCATTTGAGGACCTGATCGTTACAATTAACTATCAGTCTTGCGTCGGATTCGAAAATCTAGACTGACAGGAGACGGATAATAAGGTGCCCGAGGCAGCAATATCACCTTGGAGACAATTCGGCTGGAGGACGATGTATTGAATCGCGATGCAATTTGAGATTTCCATCGTCATTAGGAGGCCCTGAATGTTACAATTAACATCAGTTTTGCGTCCGTTTCGAAAATATAGACTCACAGGAGACGGACCATAAGGTGCCCGAGGCAGCAATATCCACTTGGAGACAAGTCGGCTGGAGGACGATGTATTGATCCGCGATGCAATTTGAGTTTTCCATCGCCATTAGAAGGCCCTGAACCTTACAATTAACTATCAGTTTTGCGTCCGATTCGGAAATCTAGACTCACAGGAGACGGACCATAAGGTGCCCCAGGCATGAATATCCCCTTGGTGACAAGTCGGTTGGAGGACGATGTATTGAATCTCGTCGGAATTTGAGTGTTCCCTCGTCATTAAGACGCCCTGAACGTTACAATTAACTATCAGTTTTGCGTCCGATTCGAAAATCTAGACTCACAAGAGACGGACCATAAGGTGCCCGAGGCAGCAATATCCACTTGGATACAAGTCGCCTGGAGGACGATGTATTGAATCGCGATGCCATTTGAGTGTTCCATCGTGATTAGTAAGCCCTGAAAGTTACAATTAACTATCAGTTTTGCATCCGATTCGAAAATCTAGACTCACATTAGACGGACCATAAAGTGCCCGAGACAGCAATATCCCGTTGGAGACAAGTCGGCTGCAGGACGATGTATTGAATCGCGACGCAATTTGAGTGTTCCATCGTCATTAGGAGGCCCTGAACTTTACAATTAACCATCAGTTTCGCGTCGGATTCGAAAATCTTGACTCACAAGAGACGGACCATAGGGTGCCCGAGGCAGCAATATCCCCTTGGAGACAAGTCGGCTGGAAGACGATGTATTGAATCGCGATGCAGTTTGAGTGCTCCATCGTCATTAGGAGGCCCTGGACGTTACAATTAATAGTCAGTTTTGCGTCGGATACGAAAATCTAGACTCACAGGAAACGGACCATAAGGTGCCCGAGGCAGCTATATCCCCTTGGAGACAAGTCGGCTGGACGACGTATTATTGAATCGCGACGCAATTTGAGTGATCCATCGTCATTAGGTGGCCCTGAACGTTACAATTAACCATCAGATTTGCGTCGGATTCGTAAATCTAGACTCACAGTAGACGGATCATATGGTGCCCGAGGCAGCAATATCCCCTTGGAGAGAAGTCGGCTGGAGGACGATGTATTAAATCGCGATGCAATTTGAGATTTCTATCGTCATTACGAGCCCCTAAATGTTATAATTAACGTCAGTTTTGCGTCCGATTCGATAAAATAGACTCACAGGAGACGGAGCATAAGGTGCCCGAGGCAGCAATATCCCCTTGTAGACAAGTCGGCTGGAGGACGATGTATTGAATCGCGACGCAATTTGAGTGTTCCATCGTCATTAGGAGGCCCCGAACGTTTCAATTAACCATCAGTTTTGCGTCGGATTCGAAAATCTAGACTCACAGGAGACGGACCATAAGGTGCCCGAGGCAGCAATATCCCCTTGGAGACAAGTCGGCTGGAGGACGATGTATTGAATCTGGACGGAATGTGAGTGTTCCATCGTCATTAGGAGACCCTGAACGTTACAATTAACCATTAGTTTTGCGTCGGATTCGAAAATCTAAACTCACAGGAGACGGACCATAAGGTGCCCCAGGCAGCAATATCCCCTTGGAGACAAGTCGGCTGGTGGACGATATATTGTTTCTCGTCGCGATTTGTGTGTTCCCTCGTCATTAGGAGGCCCTGAACGTTACAATTACCAATCAGTTTTGCGTCCGATTCAAAAATCTAGACTCACAAGAGACGGCCCATAAGGTGTCCGAGGCAGCAATATCCCCTTGGAGACAAGTCGGCTGGAGGACGATGTATTGATTCGCGATGCAATTTGAGATTTTCATCGCCATTAGGAGGTCCTGAACGTTACAATTAACTATCAGTTTTGTGTCGGATTCGAAAATCTAGACTCACAGGAAACTGACCATAAGGTGCCCGAGGCAGCAATATCCCCTTGGAGACAAGTCGGCTGGAGGACGATGTATTGAATCGCGATACAATTTGAGATTTCTATCGTCATTAGGAGCCCCTAAATGTTACAATTAACGCCAGTTTTGCGTCCGATTCGATAAAATAGACTCACAAGAGACGGAGCATAAGGTGCCCGAGGCAGCAATATCCCCTTGGAGACAAGTCGGCTGGAGGACGATGTATTGAATCGCGATACAATTTGAGATTTCCATCGTCATTAGAAGGCCTAAATGTTACAATTAACATCAGTTTTGCGTCGGATTCTAATATCTAGACTCACAGGAGACGGACCATAAGGTGCCCGAGGCAGCAATATCCCCTTGGAGACAAGTCGGCTGGAGGACGATGTATTGAATCGCGATGCCATTTGTGTGTTCCATCGTGATTAGGAAGCCCTGAAAGTTACAATTAACTATCAGTTTTTCATCCGATTCGAAAATCTAGACTCACAGGAGACGGATCATAAGGTGCTCGAGGCAGCAAAATCCCCGTGGAGACAAGTCGGCTGGAGGACGATGTATTGAATCGCGATGCAATTTGAGTTTTCCATCGTCATTAGAGGCCCTGAGCGTCACAATTAACTATCAGTTTTGCGTCCGATTCGAAAATCTAGACTCACAGGAGACGGATCATAAGGTGCCCGAGGCAGCAATATCCCCTTGGAGTGAAGTCGGCTGGAGGACGATGTATTCAATCGCGATGCAATTTGAGATTTCCACCGTCATTAGGAGGCCCTGAATGTTACAATTAACATCAGTTTTGCGTCAGATTCCAAAAACTAGACTCACAGGAGACAGACCATAAGGTGTACGAGGCAAAAATATTCCCTTGGAGACAAGTCGGCTGGAGGACGATGTATTGAATCTGGACGGAATGTGAGTGTTCCATCGTCATTAGGAGACCCTGAACGTTACAATTAACCATCAGTTTTGCGTCGGATTCGAATATCTAGACTCAGAGGAGACGGACCATAAGGTGCCCCAGGCAGCAATATCCCCTTGGAGACAAGTCGGCTGGAGGACGATATAATGAATCTCGTCGCAATTTGAGTGTTCCCTCTTCATTAGGAGGCCCTGAACGTTACAATTACCTATCAGATTTGCGTCCTATTTGAAAATCTAGACTTACAAGATACGGACCATAAGGTGCCCGAGGCAGCAATATCCCCTTGGAGACAAGTCGGCTGGAGGAAGATGTATTGAATCGCGATGCCATTTGAGTGTTCCATCATGATTAGGAAGCCCTGAAAGTTACAATTAACTACCAGTTTTGCATCCGATTCGAAAATCTAGACTCACAGAAGATACAAGTCGGCTGGAGGACGATGTATTTAATCGCGATGCAATTTGAGTTTTCCATCGTCATTAGGAGGCCCTGAACGTTGCAATTAACTATCAGTATTGCGTCGGATCGAAAATCTAGGCTCACGGGAGACGGACCATAAGGTGCCCGACGCAGCAATATCCCCTTGGAGACAAGTCGGCTGGAGGACGATGTATTGAATCGCGATGCAATATGAGATTTCCATCGTAATTAGGAGGCCCTGAATGTTACAATTAACATCAGTTTTGCGTCCGATTCGAAAATCTAGACTCACAGGAGACGGACCATAAGGTGTACGAGGCAGTTACATTCATTTGGAGACAAGTCGGCTGGAGGACGATGTATTGAAACTGGACGGAATGTGAGTGTTCCATCGTCATTAGGAGACCCTGAACGTTACAGTTAACCATCAGTTTTGCGTCGGATTCGAAAATTTAGACTCACTGGAGACGGACCAAAAGGTGCCCCAGGCAGGAATATCCCCTTGGAGACAAGTCGGCTGGAGGACGATGTATTGAACCTCGTCGCAATTTGAGTGTTCCCTCGTCATTAGAAGGCCCTGAACGTTACAATTAACTATCAGTTTTGCGACCGATTCGAAAATCTAGACTCACAAGAGACGGACCATAAGGTGCCCGAGGCAGCAATATCCCCTTGGAGACAAGTCGGCTGGAAGACGATGTATTGAATCGCGATGCTGTTTGAGTGCTCCATCGTCATTAGGAGGCCCTGAACGTTACATTTAACTGTCAGTTTTGTGTCGGATACGAAAATCTAGACTCACAGGAAACGCACCATAAGGTGCCCGAGGCAGCAATATCCCCTTGGAGACAAGTCGGCTGGAGGACGATGTATTGATTCGCGATGAAATTTGGGATTTTCATCGTCATTAGGAGGCCCTGAACGTAACAATTAACATCAGTTTTGCGACCGATTCGAAAATCTAGACTCACAGTAGACGCACCATAAGGTGCCCGAGCCAGCAATATCCCCTTGGAGACCAGTCGGCTGGAGGACGATGTATTGAATCGCAATGCAATTTGAGTTTTCCATCGTCATTAGAGGCCCTGAACGTTACAATTAACTATCAGTTTTGCGTCGGATTCGAAAATCTTGACTCACAGGAGAAGGATCATAAGGTGCCCGAGGCAGCAATATCCCCTTGGAGACAAGTCGGCTGGAGGACGATGTATTGAATCGCGATGCAATTTGAGATTTCCAGCGTCATTAGGTGGCCCTGAATGTTACAATTAACATCAGTTTTGCGTCAGATTCGAAAAACTAGACTCCCAGGAGACGGACCATAAGGTGCCCGAGGCAGCAATATCCCCTTCGTGACAATTCGGCTGGAGGACGATGTATTGATTCCAATGCAATTTGAGATTTTCATCGCCATTAGAAGGCCCTGAACGTTACAATTAACCATCAGTTTTGCGTCGGATTCGAAAATCTAGACTCGCAGGAGACGGACCATAAGGTGCCCAAGGCAGCAATATCCCCTTGTAGACAAGTCGGCTGGAGGACGATGTATTGAATCGCGACGCAATTTGAGTGTTCCATCGTCATTAGGAGGCCCTGAACGTTACAATTAACCATCCGTTTTGCGTCGGAATCGAAAATCTAGACTCACAAGAGACGGACCGTAAGGTGCCCGAGGCCGCAATATCCTACTTGGAGACAAGTCGGCTGGAGGACGTATTATTGAATCGCGACGCACTTTGAGTGTTCCATCGTCATTAGGAGGCCATGAACGTTACAATTAACTATCAGTTTTGCGTCCGATTCGGAAATCTAGACTCACAGGAGACGGACCATAAGGTGCCCGAGGCAGCAATATTCCCTTGGTGACAATTCGGCTGGAGGACGATGTATTGAATCGCGATGCATTTTGAGTTTTCCATCGTCATTTGAGGACCTGATCGTTACAATTAACTATCAGTTTTGCGTCGGATTCGAAAATCTAGACTGACAGGAGACGGATAATAAGGTGCCCGAGGCAGCAATATCACCTTGGAGACAATTCGGCTGGAGGACGATGTATTGAATCGCGATGCAATTTGAGATTTCCATCGTCATTAGGAGGCCCTGAATGTTACAATTAACATCAGTTTTGCGTCCGTTTCGAAAATATAGACTCACAGGAGACGGACCATAAGGTGCCCCAGGCATGAATATCCCCTTGGTGACAAGTCGGTTGGAGGACGATGTATTGAATCTCGTCGGAATTTGAGTGTTCCCTCGTCATTAAGAGGCCCTGAACGTTACAATTAACTATCAGTTTTGCGTCCGATTCGAAAATCTAGACTCACAAGAGACGGACCATAAGGTGCCCGAGGCAGCAATATCCACTTGGATACAAGTCGCCTGGAGGACGATGTATTGAATCGCGATGCCATTTGAGTGTTCCATCGTGATTAGTAAGCCCTGAAAGTTACAATTAACTATCAGTTTTGCATCCGATTCGAAAATCTAGACTCACATTAGACGGACCATAAAGTGCCCGAGACAGCAATATCCCGTTGGAGACAAGTCGGCTGCAGGACGATGTATTGAATCGCGACGCAATTTGAGTGTTCCATCGTCATTAGGAGGCCCTGAACTTTACAATTAACCATCAGTTTCGCGTCGGATTCGAAAATCTTGACTCACAAGAGACGGACCATAGGGTGCCCGAGGCAGCAATATCCCCTTGGAGACAAGTCGGCTGGAAGACGATGTATTGAATCGCGATGCAGTTTGAGTGCTCCATCGTCATTAGGAGGCCCTGGACGTTACAATTAATTGTCAGTTTTGCGTCGGATACGAAAATCTAGACTCACAGGAAACGGACCATAAGGTGCCCGAGGCAGCTATATCCCCTTGGAGACAAGTCGGCTGGACGACGTATTATTGAATCGCGACGCAATTTGAGTGATCCATCGTCATTAGGTGGCCCTGAACGTTACAATTAACCATCAGATTTGCGTCGGATTCGTAAATCTAGACTCACAGTAGACGGATCATATGGTGCCCGAGGCAGCAATATCCCCTTGGAGAGAAGTCGGCTGGAGGACGATGTATTGAATCGCGATGCAATTTGAGATTTCTATCGTCATTAGGAGCCCCTAAATGTTACAATTAACGTCAGTTTTGCGTCCGATTCGATAAAATAGACTCACAGGAGACTGAGCATAAGGTGCCCGAGGCAGCAATATCCCCTTGTAGACAAGTCGGCTGGAGGACGATGTATTGAATCGCGACGCAATTTGAGTGTTCCATCGTCATTAGGAGGCCCCGAACGTTTCAATTAACCATCAGTTTTGCGTCGGATTCGAAAATCTAGACTCACAGGAGACGGACCATAAGGTGCCCGAGGCAGCAATATCCCCTTGGAGACAAGTCGGCTGGAGGACGATGTATTGAATCGCGATGCCATTTGTGTGTTCCATCGTGATTAGGAAGCCCTGAAAGTTACAATTAACTATCAGTTTTGCATCCGATTCGAAAATCTAGACTCACAGGAGACGGACCATAAGGTGCCCGAGGCAGCAATATCCCCTTGGAGACAAGTCGGCTGGTGGACGATATATTGATTCTCGTCGCGATTTGAGTGTTCCCTCGTCATTAGGAGGCCCTGAACGTTACAATTAACTATCAGTTATGCGTCCGATTCGAAAATCTAGACTCACAGGAGACGGACCATAAGGTGTACGAGGCAGAAATATTCCCTTGGAGACAAGTCGGCTGGAGGACGATGTATTGAATCTGGACGGAATGTGAGTGTTCCATCGTCATTAGGAGACCCTGAACGTTACAATTAACCATTAGTTTTGCGTCGGATTCGAAAATCTAAACTCACAGGAGACGGACCATAAGGTGCCCCAGGCAGCAATATCCCCTTGGAGACAAGTCGGCTGGTGGACGATATATTGATTCTCGTCGCGATTTGGGTGTTCCCTCGTCATTAGGAGGCCCTGAACGTTACAATTACCAATCAGTTTTGCGTCCGATTCAAAAATCTAGACTCACAAGAGACGGCCCATAAGGTGTCCGAGGCAGCAATATCCCCTTGGAGACAAGTCGGCTGGAGGACGATGTATTGATTCGCGATGCAATTTGAGATTTTCATCGCCATTAGGAGGTCCTGAACGTTACAATTAACTATCAGTTTTGTGTCGGATTCGAAAATCTAGACTCACAGGAAACTGACCATAAGGTGCCCGAGGCAGCAATATCCCCTTGGAGACAAGTCGGCTGGAGGACGTATTATTGAATCGCGACGCAATTTGAGTGTTCCATCGTCGTTAGGAGGCCCTGAACGTTACAATTAACCATCAGATTTGCGTCGGAATCGAAAATCTAGACTCACAGTAGACGGACCATAAATTGCCCGAGGCAGCAATATTCCCTTGGAGACAAGTCGGCTGGAGGACGATGTATTGATTCGCGATGCAATTTTTGTTTTCCATCGCCATTAGGAGGCCCTGAACGTTACAATTAACTATCAGTTTTGCGTCGGATTCGAAAATCTAGACTCACAGGAGACTGACCATAAGGTGCCAAAGGCAGCAATATCCCCTTGTAGACAAGTCGGCTGGAGGACGATGTATTGAATCGCTACGCAATTTGAGTGTTCCATCGTCATTAGGAGGCCCCGAACGTTTCAATTAACCATCAGTTTTGCGTCGGATTCGAAAATCTAGACTCACAGGAGACGGACCATAAGGTGCCCGAGGCAGCAATATCCCCTTGAAGACAAGTCGGCTGGAGGACGATGTATTGAATCGCGATGAAATTTGAGTTTTCCATCGCCATTAGGCGGCTCTGAACGTTACAAATAACTATCAGTTTTGCGTCCGATTCGAAAATCTAGACTCACAGGAGACGGACCATAAGGTGTACGAGGCAGAAATATTCCCTTGGAGACAAGTCGGCTGGAGGACGATGTATTGAATCTGGACGGAATGTGAGTGTTCCCTCGTCATTAGGAGGCCCTGAACGTTACAATTAACTATCAGTTTTGCGTCCGATTCGAAAATCTAGACTCACAAGAGACGGCCCATAAGGTGCCCGAGGCAGCAATATCCACTTGGAGACAAGTCGCCTGGAGGACGATGTATTGAATCGCGATGCCATTTGAGTGTTCCATCGTGATTAGGAAGCCCTGAAAGTTACAATTAACTATCATTTTTGCATCCGATTCGAAAATCTAGACTCACAGGAGACGCAACATAAAGTGCCCGAGACAGCAATATCCCGTTGGAGACAGGTCGGCTGGAGGACCATGTATTCAATCGCGACGCAATTTGAGAGTTCCATCGTCATTAGGAGGCCCTGAACGTTACAATTAACTATCAGTTTTGCGTCCGATTCGAAAATCTAGACTCACAGGAGACGGACCATAAGGTGTACGAGGCAGAAGTATTCCCTTGGAGACAAGTCGGCTGAAGGACGATGTATTCAATCGCGACGCAATTTGAGTGTTCCATCGTCATTAGGAGGCCCTGAACGTTACAATTAACCATCAGTTTTGCGTCGGATTCGAAAATCTTGACTCACAAGAGACGGACCATAAGGTGCCCGAGGCAGCAATATGCCCTTGGAGACAAGTCGGCTGGGAGACGATGTATTGAATCGCGATGCAATTTGAGTTTTCCATCGTCATTAGAGGCCCTGAACGTTACAATTAACTATCAGTTTTGCGTCGGATTCGAAAATCTACACTCACAGGAGACGGATCATAAGTTGCCCGAGGCAGCAATATCCCCTTGGAGACAAGTCGGCTGGAGGACGATTTATTGAATCGCGATGCAATTTGAGATTTCCATCGTCATTAGGAGGCCCTGAATCTTACAATTAACATCAGTTTTGCGTCAGATTCCAAAAACTAGACTCACAGGAGACGGACCGTAAGGTGCGCGAGGCAGCAATATCCCCTTGGAGACAAGTCGGCTGGAGGACGATGTATTGAATCTGGACGGAATGTGAGTGTTCCCTCGTCATTAGGAGGCCCTGAACGTTACAATTAACTATCAGTTTTGCGTCCGATTCGAAAATCTAGACTCACAAGAGACGGCCCATAAGGTGCCCGAGGCAGCAATATCCACTTGGAGACAAGTCGCCTGGAGGACGATGTATTGAATCGCGATGCCATTTGAGTGTTCCATCGTGATTAGGAAGCCCTGAAAGTTACAATTAACTATCATTTTTGCATCCGATTCGAAAATCTAGACTCACAGGAGACGCAACATAAAGTGCCCGAGACAGCAATATCCCGTTGGAGACAAGTCGGCTGGAGGATCATGTATTCAATCGCGAAGCAATTTGAGAGTTCCATCGTCATTAGGAGGCCCTGAACGTTACAATTAACTATCAGTTTTGCGTCCGATTCGAAAATCTAGACTCACAGGAGACGGACCATAAGGTGTACGAGGCAGAAGTATTCCCTTGGAGACAAGTCGGCTGAAGGACGATGTATTCAATCGCGACGCAATTTGAGTGTTCCATCGTCATTAGGAGGCCCTGAACGTTACAATTAACCATCTGTTTTGCGTCGGATTCGAAAATCTTGACTCACAAGAGACGCACCATAAGGTGCCCGAGGCAGCAATGTCCGCTTGGAGACAATTCGGCTAGAGGACGATGTATTGAATCGCGATGCAATTTGAGATTTGAATCGTCATTAGGAGGCCCTGAATAATACAATTAACATCAGTTTGGCGTCGGATTCGAAAATCTAGACTCACAGGAGACGGACCATAAGGTGCCCGAGGCAGCAATAACCCCTTGGAGACAAGTCGGCTGAAGGACGACGTGTTGTATCGCGATGCAATTTGAGTTTTCTATCGCCATTAGGAGGCCCTGAACGTTACAATTAACTATCAGTTTTGCATCCGATTCGAAAATCTAGACTCACACGAGACGGACCATATGGTGCCCGAGGCAGCAATATCCCCTTGTAGACAAGTCGGCTGGAGGACAATGTATTGAATCTGGACGGAATGTGAGTGTTCCATTGTCATCAGGAGGCCCTGAACGTTACAATTAACCATCAGTTTTGCGTCCGATTCGAAAATCTAGACTCACAGGAGACGGACCATAAGGTGACTGAGGCAGCAATATCCCCTTGGAGACAAGTCGGCTGGAGGACGATGTATTAAATCGCGAGGCAATTTGAGTTTTCCATCTTCATTAGCAGGCCCTTAATGTTACAATTAATCATCAGTTTTGCGTCGGATTCGAAAATCTAGACTCACAGGTCACGGATCATAAGGTGCCCGAGGCAGCAATATCACCTTGGAGTCGGCTGGAGGACGATGTATTGAATCGCGATGCAATTTGAGATTTCCATCGTCATTAGGAGGCCCTGAATCTTACAATTAACATCAGTTTTGCGTCAGATTCGAAAAACTAGACTAACAGGAGACGGACCATAAGGTGCCCGAGGCAGCAATATCCCCTTGGAGACAAGTCGGCTGGTGGACGATATATTGATTCTCGTCGCGATTTGAGTGTTCCCTCGTCATTAGGAGGCCCTGAACGTTACAATTAACTATCAGTTATGCGTCCCATTCGAAAATCTAGACTCACAGGAGACGGACCATAAGGTGTACGAGGCAGAAATATTCCCTTGGAGACAAGTCGGCTGGAGGACGATGTATTGAATCTGGACGGAATGTGAGTGTTCCATCGTCATTAGGAGACCCTGAACGTTACAATTAACCATTAGTTTTGCGTCGGATTCGAAAATCTAAACTCACAGGAGACGGACTATAAGGTGCCCCAGGCAGCAATATCCCCTTGGAGACAAGTCGGCTGGTGGACGATATATTGATTCTCGTCGCGATTTGAGTGTTCCCTCGTCATTAGGAGGCCCTGAACGTTACAATTACCTATCAGTTTTGCGTCCGATTCAAAAATCTAGACTCACAAGAGACGGCCCATAAGGTGTCCGAGGCAGCAATATCCCCTTGGAGACAAGTCGGCTGGAGGACGATGTATTGATTCGCGATGCAATTTGAGATTTTCATCGCCATTAGGAGGTCCTGAACGTTACAATTAACTATCAGTTTTGTGTCGGATTCGAAAATCTAGACTCACAGGAAACTGACCATTAGTTGCCCGAGGCAGCAATATCCCCTTGGAGACAAGTCGGCTGGAGGACGTATTATTGAATAACGACGCAATTTGAGTGTTCCATCGTCGTTAGGAGGCCCTGAACGTTACAATTAACTATCAGTTTTGCGTCGGATTCGAAAATCTAGACTCACAGGAGACGGACATAAGGTGCCCGAGGCAGCAATATCCCATTGGAGACAAATCGGCTGGAGGACGATGTATTGAATCGCGATGCAATTTGAGATTTCCATCGTCATTAAGAGGCGCTGAATGTTACAATTAACATCAGTTTTGCGTCAGATTCGAAAAACTAGACTCACAGGAAACGGACCATAAGGTTCCCGAGGCAGCAATATCCCCTTGGAGACAAGTCGGCTGGAGGACGATGTATTGCTTCGCGATGCAATTTGAAATTTTCATCGCCATTAGGAGGTCCTGAATGTTACAATTAACTATCAGTTTTGTGTCGGATTCGAAAATCTAGACTCGCAGGAGACGGACCATAAGGTGCCAAAGGCAGCAATATCCCCTTGTAGACAAGTCGGCTGGAGGACGATGTATTGAATCGCGACGCAATTTGAGTGTTCCATCGTCATTAGGACGCCCCGAACGTTTCAATTAACCATCAGTTTTGCGTCGGATTCGAAAATCTAGACTCACAGGAGACGGACCATAAGGTGCCCGAGGCAGCAATATCCCCTTGGAGACAAGTCGGCTGGAGGACGATGTATAGAATCGCGATGAAATTTGAGTTTTCCATCGCCATTAGGCGGCTCTGAACGTTACAAATAACTATCAGTTTTGCGTCCGATTCGAAAATCTAGACTCACAGGAGACGGACCATAAGGTGTACGAGGCAGATATATTCCCTTGGAGACAAGTCGGCTGGAGGACGATGTATTGTATCTGGACGGAATGTGAGTGTTCCCTCGTCATTAGGAGGCCCTGAACGTTACAATTAACTATCAGTTTTGCGTCCGATTCGAAAATCTAGACTCACAAGAGACGGCCCATAAGGTGCCCGAGGCAGCAATATCCACTTGGAGACAAGTCGCCTGGAGGACGATGTATTGAATCGCGATGCCATTTGAGTGTTCCATCGTGATTAGGAAGCCCTGAAAGTTACAATTAACTATCATTTTTGCATCCGATTCGAAAATCTAGACTCACAGGAGACGCAACATAAAGTGCCCGAGACAGCAATATCCCGTTGGAGACATGTCGGCTGGAGGACCATGTATTCAATCGCGACGCAATTTGAGAGTTCCATCGTCTTTAGGAGGCCCTGAACGTTACAATTAACTATCAGTTTTGCGTCCGATTCGAAAATCTAGACTCACAGGAGACGGACCATAAGGTGTACGAGGCAGAAGTATTCCCTTGGAGACAAGTCGGCTGAAGGACGATGTATTCAATCGCGACGCAATTTGAGTGTTCCATCGTCATTAGGAGGCCCTGAACGTTACAATTAACCATCAGTTTTGCGTCGGATTCGAAAATCTTGACTCACAAGAGACGGACCATAAGGTGCCCGAGGCAGCAATATCCCCTTGGAGACAAGTCGGCTGGGAGACGATGTATTGAATCGCGATGCAATTTGAGTTTTCCATCGTCATTAGAGGCCCTGAACGTTACAATTAACTATGAGTTTTGCGTCGGATTCGAAAATCTACACTCTCAGGAGACGGATCATAAGTTGCCCGAGGCAGCAATATCCCCTTGGAGACAAGTCGGCTGGAGGACGATGTATTGAATCGCGATGCAATTTGAGATTTCCATCGTCATTAGGAGGCCCTGAATCTTACAATTAACATCAGTTTTGCGTCAGATTCCAAAAACTAGACTCACAGGAGACGGACCATAAGGTGCCCGAGGCAGCAATATCCCCTTGGAGACAAGTCGGCTGGAGGACGATGTATTGAATCTGGACGGAATGTGAGTGTTCCCTCGTCATTAGGAGGCCCTGAACGTTACAATTAACTATCAGTTTTGCGTCCGATTCAAAAATCTAGACTCACAGGAGACGGACCATAAGGTGCCCGAGGCAGCAATATTCCCTTGGTGACAATTCGGCTGAAGGACGACGTGTTGTATCGCGATGCAATTTGAGTTTTCCATCGCCATTAGGAGGCCCTGAACGTTACAATTAACTATCAGCTTTGCATCCGATTCGAAAATCTAGACTCACACGAGACGGACCATATGGTGCCCGAGGCAGCAATATCCCCTTGTAGACAAGTCGGCTGAAGGACAATGTATTGAATCTGGACGGAATGTGAGTGTTCCATTGTCATCAGGAGGCCCTGAACGTTACAATTAACCATCAGTTTTGCGTCCGATTCGAAAATCTAGACTCACAGGAGACGGACCATAAGGTGACTGAGGCAGCAATATCCCCTTGGAGACAAGTCGGCTGGAGGACGATGTATTAAATCGCGAGGCAATTTGAGTTTTCCATCTTCATTAGCAGGCCCTTAATGTTACAATTAATCATCAGTTTTGCGTCGGATTCGAAAATCTAGACTCACAGGAGACGCATCATAAGGTGCCCGAGGCAGCAGTATTCCCTTGGAGACAAGTCGGCTGGAGGACGATGTATTGAATCGCGACGCCATTTGAGTGTTATATCGTCATTAGGTGGCCCTGAACGTTACAATTAACCATCTGTTTTGCGCCGGATACGAAAATCTAGACTCACAAGAGACGGACCATAAGGTGCCGGAGGCAGCAATATCCCCTTGGAGACAAGTCGGCTGGAGGACGATGTATTGACTCGCGATACAGTTTGAGTGCTCCATCCTCATTTGGAGGCCCTGAACGTTACAATTAACTGTCAGTTTTGCGTCCGATTCGAAAATCTAGATTCACAGGAAACGGACCATAAGGTGCCCGAGGCAGCAATATCCCCTTGGAGACAAGTCGGCTGGAGGACGTATTATTGAATCGCGACGCAATTTGAGTGTTCCATCGTCTTTAGGAGGCCCTGAACGTTACAATTAACCATCAGATTTTCGTCAGATTCGAAAATCTAGACTCACAGGAGACGGACCATAAAGTGCCCGAGACAGCAATATCCCGTTGGAGACAAGCCTGCTGGAGAACGATGTATTGAATCGCGATGCAATTTGAGTTTTCCATCGTCATTAGAGGAACTGAACGTTACAATTAACTATCAGTTTTGCGTCGGATTCGAAAAACTTGACTCACAGGAGACGGACCATAACGTGCCTGAGGCAGCAATTTCCCCTTGGAGACAAGTCGGCTGGAGGACGATGTATTAAATCGCGAGGCAATTTGAGTATTCCATCTTCATTAGCAGGCCCTGAATGTTACAATTAATCATCAGTTTTGCGTCGGATTCGAAAATCTAGACTCACAGGAGACGGATCATAAGGTGCCCGAGGCAGCAATATCACCTTGGAGTCGGCTGGAGGACGATGTATTGAATCGCGATGCAATTTGAAATTTCCATCGTCATTAGGAGGCCCTGAATGTTACATTTAACATCAGTTTTGCGTCCGATTCGAAAATACAGACTCACAGGAGACGGAGCATAACGTGCCCGAGGCAGTAATATCCCCTGGGAGACAAGTTGGCTGGAGGACGATGTATTGATTCGCGATGCAATTTGAGATTTCCATCGTCATTAGGAGGCCCTGAATGTTACAATTACCGTTAGTTTTGCGTCAGATTCGAAAAACTAGACTCACACGAGACAGACCATAAGGTGCCCGAGGCAGCAATATCCCCTTGGAGACAAATCGGCTGGAGGACGATGTATTGATTGGCGATGCAATATGAAATTTTCATCGCCGTTAGGAGGCCCTGAACGTTACAATTAACTATCAGTTTTGCGTCGGATTCGAAAATCTAGACTCGCAGGGGACGGACCATAAGGTGCCCAAGGCAGCAATATCCCCTTGTAGACAAGTCGGCTGGAGGACGATGTATTGAATCGCGGCACAATTTGAGTTTTCCATCGTCATTAGGAGGCCCTGAACGTTACAATTAACCATCAGTTTTGTGTCGGATTCGAAAATCTTGACTCACAAGAGACGGACCATAAGGTGCCCGAGGCAGCAATATCCCCTTGGAGACAAGTCGGCTGGAGGACGTATTATTGAATCGCGACGCAATTTGAGTGTTCCATCGTCATTAGGAGGCCCTGAACGTTACAATTAACCATCATATTTGCGTCGGATTCGAGAATTTACACTCACAGTAGACGGACCATAAGGTGCCCGAGGCAGCAATATCCCCTTGGAGACAAGTCGGCTGGAGGACGATGTATTGAATCGCGATGCAATTTGAGATTTCCATCGTCATTAGGAGGCCCTGAATGTTACAATTAACATCAGTTTTGCGTCCGATTCGAAAATACAGACTCACAGGAGACAGAGCATAATGTGCCCGAGGCAGCAATATCCCCTTGGAGACAAGTCGGCTGGAGGACGATGTATTGAATCGCGATGCAATTTGAGTTTTCCATCGTCATTAGTGGCCCTGAACGTTACAATTAACTATCAGTTTTGCGTCGGATTCGAAAATCTACACTCACAGGACACGGATCATAAGGTGCCCGAGGCAGCAATATCCCCTTGGAGACAAGTCGGCTGGAGGACCATGTATTGAATCGCGATACAATTTGAGATTTTCATCGTCATTAGGAGGCCCTGAATGTTGTATTTAACATCAGTTTTGCGTCAGATTCGAAAAACTAGACTCACAGGAGACGGACCATAAGGTCCCGGAGGCAGCAATATCCCCTTGGAGACAAGTCGGCTGGAGGACGATGTATTGATTCGCGATGCAATTTGAGATTTTCATCGCCGTTTTGAGGCCTTGAACGTTACAATTAACCATCAGTTTTGCGTTCGATTCGAAAATCTAGACTCTCAGGAGACGGACCATAAGGTGCCCGACGCAGCAATATCCCCTTGGAGGCAAGCCGGCTAGAGGACGATGTATTGAATCGCGATGCAATTTGAATTTTCCATCGTCATTAGAGGCCCTGAACGTTACAATTAACTATCAGTTTTGCGTCGGATTCGAAAATCTACACTCACAGGAGATGGATCATAAGGTGCCCGAGGCAGCAATATCCCCTTTGAGACAAGTCGTCTGGAGGACGATGTATTGAATCGCGATGCAATTTGAGATTTCCATCGTCATTAGGAGGCCCTGAATGTTACAATTAACATCAGTTTTGCGTCAGATTCGAAAAACTAGACTCACAGGAGACGGCCATAAGGTGCCCAAGGCAGCAATATCCCCTTGGAGACAAGTCGGCTGGAGGACGATGTATTGATTCGCGATGCAATTTGGGATTTTCATTGCCATTAGGAGGCCCTGAACGTTGCAATTAACTATCAGTTTTGCGTCGGATTCGGAAATCTAGACTCGCAGGAGACGGACCATAAGGTGCCCAAGGTAGCAATATCCCCTTAGAGACAAGTCGGCTGGAGGACGATGTATTGATTCGCGATGCAATTTGAGATTTTCATCGCTATTAGGAGGCCCTGAACGTTACAATTAACTATCAGTTTTGCGTCGGATTCGGAAATCTAGACTCGCAGGAGACGGACCATAAGGTGCCCAAGGCAGCAATATCCCATTGGAGACAAGTCGGCTGGAGGACGATGTATTGAATCGCGATGCAATTTGAGTTTTCCGTCGCCATTAGGAGGCCCTGAACGTTACAATTAACTATCAGTTTTGCGTCCGATTCGAAAATCTAGACTCACAGGAGACGGACCATAAGGTGTACCAGACAGAAATATTCCCTAGGAGACAAGTCGGCTGGAGGACGATGTATTGAATCTGGACGGAATTTGAGTGTTCCATCGTCATTAGGAGACCCTGAACGTTACCATTAACCATCAGTTTTGTGTCGGATTCGAAAATCTAGACTCACAGGAGACGGACCATAAGGTGCTCGAGGCAGCAATATCCCCTTGGAGACAAGTCGGCTGGAGGACGATGTATTGATTCGCGATGCAATTTGAGATTTCCATCGTCATTAGGAGGCCCTGAATGTTACAATTAACATCAGTTTTGCGTCAGATTCGAAAAACCAGACTCACACGAGACGGACCATAAGGTGCCCGAGGCAGCAATATCCCCTTGGAGACTAGTCGGCTGGAGGGCGATGTCTTGATTGGCGATGCAATATGAAATTTTCATCGCCATTAGGAGGCCCTGAACGTTACAATTAACTATCAGTTTTGCGTCGGATTCGAAAATCTAGACTCGCAGGAGACGGACCATAAGGTGCCTAAGGAAGCAATATCCCCTTGGAGACAAGTCGGCTGGAGGACGATGTTTTGATTGGCGATGCAATTTGAGATTTTCAACGCCATTAGGAGGCCATGAAGGTTACAATTAACTATCAGTTTTGCGTCGGATTCGAAAATCTAGACTCGCAGGAGACAGACCATAAGGTGCCCAAGGCAGCAATATCCCCTTGTACACAAGTCGGCTGGAGGACGATGTATTGAATCGCGGCGCAATTTCAGTGTTCCATCGTCATTAGGAGGCCCTGAACGTTTCAATTAACCATCAGTTTTGTGTCGGATTCGAAAATCTAGACTCACAGGAGACGGACCATAAGGTGCCCGAGGCAGCAATATCCCCTTGGAGACAAGTCGGCTGGAGGACGATGTATTGAATCGCGATGCAATATGAGTTTTCCATCGCCATTAGGATGCCCTGAACGTTACAATTAACTATCAGTTTTGCGTCCGATTCGAAAATCTAGACTCACAGGAGACGGAACATAAAGTGCCCGAGACAGCAATATCCCGTTGGAGACAAGTCGGCTGGAGGACGATGTATTCAATCGCGACGCAATTTGAGTGTTCCATCGTCATTAGGAGGCCCTGAACGTTACAATTAACCATCAGTTTTGCGTCGGATTCGAAAATCTTGACTCACAAGAGACGGACCATAAGGTGCCCGAGGCAGCAATATCCCCTTGGAGACAAGTCGGCTATGAGACGATGAATTGAATCGCGATGCAGTTTGAGTGCTCCATCGTCATTAGGAGACCCTGAACATTACAATTAACTGTCAGTTTTGCGTTGGATACGATAATCTAGACTCACAGGAGACGGATCATAAGGTGCCCGAGGCAGCAATATCCCCTTGGAGACAAGTCGGCTGGAGGACGTAAATTGAGTGTTCCATCGTCATTAGGAGGCCCTGAACGTTACAATTAACCATCAGATTTGCGTCGGATTCGAAAATCTAGACTCATATTAGACGGACCATAAGGTGCCCGAGGCGGCAATATCCCCTTGGAGACAAGTCGGCTGGAGGACGATGTATTGAATCGCGATGCAATTTGAGATTCCAATCGTCATTAGGAGGCCCTGAATGTTACAAATAACATCAGTTTTGCGTCCGATTCGAAAATACAGACTCACAGGAGACGGAGCATAAGGTGCCCGAGGCAGTAATATCCCCTGGGAGACAAGTTGGCTGGAGGACGATGTATTGATTCGCGATGCAATTTGAGATTTCCATCGTCATTAGGAGGCCCTGAATGTTACAATTAACATTAGTTTTGCGTCAGATTCGAAAAACTAGACTCACACAAGACGGACCATAAGGTGCCCGAGGCAGCAATATCCCCTTGGAGACAAATCGGCTGGAAGACGATGTATTGATTGGCGATGCAATATGAAATTTTCATCGCCATTAGGAGGCCCTGAACGTTACAATTAACTATCAGTTTTGCGTCGGATTCGAAAATCTAGACTCGCAGGAGACGGACCATAAGGTGGCCAAGGCAGCAATATCCCCTTGTAGACAAGTCGGCTGGAGGACGATGTATTGAATCGCGGCACAATTTGAGTTTTCCATCGTCATTAGGAGGCCCTGAACGTTACAATTAACCATCAGTTTTGCGTCGGATTCGAAAATCTTGACTCACAAGAGACGGACCATAAGGTGCCCGAGGCAGCAATATCCCCTTGGAGGCAAGTCGGCTGGAGGACGTATTATTGAATCGCGACGCAATTTGAGTGTTCCATCGTCATTAGGAGGCCCTGAACGTTACAATTAACCATCATATTTGCGTCGGATTCGAGAATTTAGACTCACAGTAGACGGACCATAAGGTGCCCGAGGCAGCAATATCCCCTTGGAGACAAGTCGGCTGGAGGACGATGTATTGAATCGCGATGCAATTTGAGATTTCCATCGTCATTAGGAGGCCCTGAATGTTACAATTAACATCAGTTTTGCGTCCGATTCGAAAATACAGACTCACAGGAGACAGAGTATAAGGTGCCCGAGGCAGCAATATCCCCTTGGAGACAAGTCGGCTGGAGGACGATGTATTAAATCGCGATGCAATTTGAGTTTTCCATCGTCATTAGTGGCCCTGAACGTTACAATTAAATATCAGTTTTGCGTCGGATTCGAAAATCTACACTCACAGGACACGGATCATAAGGTGCCCGAGGCAGCAATATCCCCTTCGAGACAAGTCGGCTGGAGGACCATGTATTGAATCGCGATACAATTTGAGATCTCCATCGTCATTAGGAGGCACTGAATGTTGTAATTAACATCAGTTTTGCGTCAGATTCGAAAAACTAGACTCACAGGAGACGGACCATAAGGTGCCGGAGGAAGCAATATCCCCTTGGATACAAGTCGGCTGGAGGACGATGTATTGATTCGCGATGCAATTTGAGATTTTCATCGCCGTTTTGAGGCCTTGAACGTTACAATTAACCATCAGTTTTGCGTCCGATTCGAAAATCTAGACTCACAGGAGATGGAGCATAAGGTGCCCGACGCAGCAATATCCCCTTGGAGGCAAGTCGGCTAGAGGACGATGTATTGATTGGCGATGCAATTTGAGTTTTCCATCGCCATTAGAGGCCCTGAACGTTACAATTAACTATCAGTTTTGCGTCGGATTCGAAAATCTACACTCACAGGAGATGGATCATAAGGTGCCCGAGGCAGCAATATCCCCTTGGAGACAAGTCGTCTGGAGGACGATGTATTCAATCGCGATGCAATTTGAGATTTCCATCGTCATTAGGAGGCCCTGAATGTTACAATTAACATCAGTTTTGCGTCAGATTCGAAAAACTAGACTCACAGGAGACGGCCATAAGGTGCCCAAGGCAGCAATATCCCCTTGGAGACAAGTCGGCTGGAGGACGATGTATAGATTCGCGATTCAATTTGAGATTTTCATTGCCATTAGGAGGCCCTGAACGTTGCAATTAACTATCAGTTTTGCGTCGGATTCGGAAATCTAGACTCGCAGGAGATGGACCATAAGGTGCCCAAGGCAGCAATATCCCCTTGGAGACAAGTCGGCTGGAGGACGATGTATTGATTCGCGATGCAATTTGAGATTTTCATCGCTATTAGGAGGCCCTGAACGTTACAATTAACTATCAGTTTTGCGTCGGATTCGGAAATCTAGACTCGCAGGAGACGGACCATAAGGTGCCCAAGGCAGCAATATCCCATTGGAGACAAGTCGGCTGGAGGACGATGTATTGAGACGCGATGCAATTTGAGTTTTCCATCGCCATTAGGAGGCCCTGAACGTTACAATTGACTATCAGTTTTGCGTCCGATTCGAAAATCTAGACTCACAGGAGACGGAACATAAAGTGCCCGAGACAGCAATATCCCGTTGGAGACAAGTTGGCTGGAGGACGATGTACTGAATCTGGACGGAATGTGAGTGTTCCATCGTCATTAAGAGACCCTGTACGTTACAATTAACCATCAGTTTTGCGACGGATTCGAAAATATAAACTCACAGGAGACGGACCATAAGGTGCCCTAGGCAGCAATATCCCCTTGGAGACAAGTCGGCTGGAGGACGATATATTGAATCTCGTCGCAATTTGAGTGTTCCCTCGTAATTTGGAAGCCCACAACGTTACAATTACATATCAGTTTTGCGTCCGATTCGAAAATCTAGACTCATAAGAGACGGACCATAAGGTGCCCGAGGCAGCAATATCCCCTTGGAGACAAGTCGGCTGGAGGACGATGTATTGAATCGCGATGCCATTTGAGTGTTCCATCGTGATTAGGAAGCCCTGAAAGTTACAATTAACTATCAGTTTTGCATCCGATTCGAAAATCTAGTCTCACAGGAGACAGACTACAAAGTGCCCGAGACAGCAGCATATCTTGGAGACAAGTCGGCTGGAGGGCGATGTATTGAATCGCGACAAAATTTGAGTGTTCCATCGTCATTAGGAGGCCCTGACCGTTTCAATTAACCATCAGTTTTGTGTCGGATTCGAAAATCTAGACTCACAGGAGACGGACCATAAGGTGCCCGAGGCAGCAATATCCCCTTGGAGACAAGTCGGCTGGAGGACGATGTATTGAATCGCGATGCAATTTGAGTTTTCCATCGCCATTAAGATGCCCTACAAGTTACAATTTACAATCAGTTTTGCATCCGATTCGAAAATCTAGACTCACAGGAGACGGAACATAAAGTGCCCGAGACAGCAATATCCCGTTGGAGACAAGTCGGCTGGAGGACGATGTATTCAATCGCGACGCAATTTGAGTGTTCCATCGTCATTAGGAGGCCCTGAACGTTACAATTAACCATCAGTTTTGCGTCGGATTCGAAAATCTTGACTCACAAGAGACGGACCATAAGGTGCCCGAGGCAGCAATATCCCATTGGAGACAAGTCGGCTATGAGACGATGTATTGAATCGCGATGCAGTTTGAGTGCTCCATCGTCATTAGGAGGCCCTGAACGTTACAATTAACCATCAGATTTGCGTCGGATTCGAAAATCTAGACTCATAGTAGACACACCATAAGGTGCCCGAGGCGGCAATATCCCCTTGGAGACAAGTCGGCTGGAGGACGATGTATTGAATCGCGATGCAATTTGAGATTCCAATCGTCATTAGGAGGCCCTGAATGTTATAATTAACATCAGTTTTGCGTCCGATTCGAAAATACAGACTCACAGGAGACGGAGCATAAGGTGCCCGAGGCAGTAATATCCCCTGGGAGACAAGTTGCCTGGAGGACGATGTATTGATTCGCGATGCAATTTGAGAATTTCATCGTCACTAGGAGGCCCTGAACGTAACAATTAACATCAGTTTTGCGACCGATTCGAAAAATCTAGACTCACAGTAGACGGACCATAAGGTGCCCGAGGCAGCAATATCCCCTTGGAGACAAGTCGGCTGGAGGACGATGTATTGATTCACGATGCAATTTGAGATTTCCATCGTCATTAGGAGGCCCTGATTGTTACAATTAACATCAGTTTTGCGTCAGATTCGAAAAACTAGACTCACACGAGACGGACCATAAGGTGCCCGAGGCAGCAATATCCCCTTGGAGACTAGTCGGCTGGAGGGCGATGTATTGATTGGCGATGCAATATGAAATTTTCATCGCCATTAGGAGGCCCTGAACGTTACAATTAACTATCAGTTTTTCGTCGGATTCGAAAATCTAGACTCGCAGGAGACGGACCATAAGGTGCGTAAGAAAGCAATATCCCCTTGCAGATAAGTCGGCTGGAGGACGATGTATTGAATCGCGGCACAATTTGAGTGTTCCATCGTCATTAGGAGGCCATGAACGTTTCAATTAACCATCAGTTTTGCGTCGGATTCGAAAATCTAGACTCACAGGAGACGGACCATTAGGTGCCCGAGGCAGCAATATCCCCTTGGAGACATGTCGGCTGGAGGACGATGTATTGAATCGCGATGCAATTTGAGTTTTCCATCGTCATTAGGAGGCCCTGAACGTTGCAATTAACCATCAGTTTTGCGTCGGATTCGAAAATCTTGACTCACAAGAGACGGACCATAAGGTGTCCCAGGCAGCAATATCCCCTTGGAGACAAGTCGGCTGGAGGACGTATTATTGAATCGCGACGCAATTTGAGTGTTCCATCGTCATAAAGAGGCCCTGAACGTTACAATTAACCATCATATTTGCGTCGGATTCGAGAATTTAGACTCACAGTAGACGGACCATAAGGTGCCCGAGGCAGCAATATCCCCTTGGAGACAAGTCGGCTGGAGGACGATGTATTGAATCGCGATGCAATTTGAGATTTCCATCGTCATTAGGAGGCCCTGAATGTTACAATTAACATCAGTTTTGCGACCGATTCGAAAATCTAGACTCACAGTAGACGGACCATAAGGTGCCCGAGGCAGCAATATCCCCGTGGAGACAAGCCGGCTGGAGGACGATGTATTGAATCGCGATGCAATTTGAGTTTTCCATCGTCATTAGTTGCCCTGAACGTTACAATTAAATATCAGTTTTGCGTCGGATTCGAAAATCTACACTCACAGGACACGGATCATAAGGTGCCCGAGGCAGCAATATCCCCTTGGAGACAAGTCGGCTGGAGGACGATGTATTGAATCGCGATACAATTTGAGATTTACATCGTCATTAGGAGGCCCTGAATGTTGTAATTAACATCAGTCTTGCGTCAGATTCGAAAAACTAGACTCACAGGAGACGGACCATAAGGTGCCGGAGGCAGCAATATCCCGTTGGAGACAAGTCGGCTGGAGGACGATGTATTGATTCGCGATGCAATTTGAGATTTTCATCGCCGTTTGGAGGCCTTGAACGTTACAATTAACCATCATTTTTGCGTCCGATTCGAAAATCTAGACTCACAGTAGACGGACCATAAAGTGCCCGAGGCAGCAATATCCCCGTGGAGACAAGCCGGCTGGAGGACGATGTATTGAATCGCGATGCAATTTGAGTTTTCCATCGTGATTAGTTGCCCTGAACGTTACAATTAACTATCTGTTTTGCGTCGGATTCGAAAATCTACACTCACAGGACACGGATCATAAGGTGCCCGAGGCAGCAATATCCCCTTGCAGACAAGTCGGCTGGAGGACGATGTATTGAATCGCGATACAATTTGAGATTTCCATCGTCATTAGGAGGCCCTGAATGTTGTAATTAACATCAGTTTTGCGTCAGATTCGAAAAACTAGACTCACAGGAGACGGACCATAAGGTGCCGGAGGCAGCAATATCCCCTTGGAGACAAGTCGGCTGGAGGACGATGTATTGATTCGCGATGCAATTTGAGATTTTCATCGTCATTAGAGGCCCTGAACGTTACAATTAACTATCGGTTTTGCGTCGGATTCGAAAATCTACACTCACAGGAGACGGATCATAAGGTGCCCAAGGCAGCAATATCCCCTTGGAGACAAGTCGTCTGGAGGACGATGTATTGAATCGCGATGCAATTTGAGATTTCCATCGTCATTAGGAGGCCCTGAATGTTACAATTAACATCAGTTTTGCGTCAGATTCGAAAAACTAGACTCACAGGAGACGGACCATAAGGTGCCCGAGGCAGCAATATCCCCTTGGAGACAAGTCGTCTGGAGGACGATGTATTGATTCGCGATGCAATTTGAGATTTTCATCGCCATTAGGAGGCCCTGAACGTATCAATTAACTATCAGTTTTGCGTCGGATTCGGAAATCTAGACTCGCAGGAGACGGACCATAAGGTGCCCAAGGCAGCAATATCCCATTGGAGACAATTCGGCTGGAGGACAATGTATTGAATCGCGATGCCATTTGAGTGTTCCATCGTGATTAGGAAGCCCTGAAAGTTACAATTAACCATCAGTTTTGCATCCGATTCGAAAATCTAGTCTCACAGGAGACGGACAATAAAGTGCCCGAGACAGCAGCATATCTTGGAGACAAGTCGGCTGGAGGACGATGTATTGAATCGCGATGCAGTTTGAGTGCTCCATCGTAATTAGGAGGCCATGAACGTTACAATTAACTATCAGTTTTGCGTCCGATTCGAAAATCTAGACTCACAGGAAGCGGACCATAAGGTGCCCGAGGCAGCAATGTCCGCTTGGAGACAATTCGGCTAGAGGACGATGTATTGAATCGCGATGCAATTTGAGATTTGAATCGTCATTAGGAGGCCCTGAATAATACAATTAACATCAGTTTGGCGTAGGATTCGAAAATCTAGACTCACAGGAGACGGACCATAAGGTGCCCGAGGCAGCAATAACCCCTTGGAGACAAGTCGGCTGAAGGACGACGTGTTGTATCGCGATGCAATTTGAGTTTTCCATCGCCATTAGAAGGCCCTGAACGTTACAATTAACTATCAGTTTTGCATCCGATTCGAAAATCTAGACTCACACGAGACGGACCATATGGTGCCCGAGGCAGCAATATCCCCTTGTAGACAAGTCGGCAGGAGGACAATGTATTGAATCTGGACGGAATGTGAGTGTTCCATTGTCATCAGGAGGCCCTGAACGTTACAATTAACCATCAGTTTTGCGTCCGATTCGAAAATCTAGACTCACAGGAGACGGACCATAAGGTGACTGAGGCAGCAATATCCCCTTGGAGACAAGTCGGCTGGAGGACGATGTATTAAATCGCGAGGCAATTTGAGTTTTCCATCTTCATTAGCAGGCCCTTAATGTTACAATTGATCATCAGTTTTGCGTCGGATTCGAAAATCTAGACTCACAGGAGACGGATCATAAGGTGCCCGAGGCAGCAATATCACCTTGGAGTCGGCTGGAGGACGATGTATTGAATCACGATGCAATTTGAGATTTCCATCGTCATTACGAGGCCCTGAATCTTACAATTAACATCAGTTTTGCGTCAGATTCGAAAAACTAGACTAACAGGAGACGGACCATAAGGTGCCCGAGGCAGCAATATCCCCTTGGAGACAAGTCGGCTGGAGGACGATGTATTGAATCGCGATGCAATTTGAGTGTTCCATCGCCATTAGGAGGCCCTCAACGTTACAATTACCTAACAGTTTTGCGTCCGATTCGAAAATCTAGACTCACAAGAGACGGACCATAAAGTGCCCGAGACAGCAGTATCCCCTTGGAGACAAGTCGGCTGGAGGACGATGTATTGAATCGCGACGCAATTTGAGTGTTATATCATCATTAGGTGGCCCTGAACGTTACAATTAACCATCAGTTTTGCGTCGGGTTCGAAAATCTAGACTCACAAGAGACGGACCATAAGGTGCCGGAGGCAGCAATATCCCCTTGGAGACAAGTCGGCTGGAGGACGATGTATTGACTCGCGATACAGTTTGAGTGCTCCATCCTCATTTGGAGGCCCTGAACGTTACAATTAACTGTCAGTTTTGCGTCCGATTCGAAAATCTAGATTCACAGGAAACGGACCATAAGGTGCCCGAGGCAGCAATATCCCCTTGGAGACAAGTCGGCTGGAGGACGTATTATTGAATCGCGACGCAATTTGAGTGTTCCATCGTCATTAGGAGGCCCTGAACGTTACAATTAACCATCAGATTTTCGTCAGATTCGAAAATCTAGACTCACAGGAGACGGACCATAAAGTGCCCGAGACAGCAATATCCCGTTGGAGACAAGCCTGCTGGAGGACGATGTATTGAATCGCGATGCAATTTGAGTTTTCCATCGTCATTAGAGGAACTGAACGTTACAATTAACTATCAATTTTGCGTCGGATTCGAAAAACTAGACTCACAGGAGACGGACCATAAGGTGCCTGAGGCAGCAATAACCCCTTGGAGACAAGTCGGCTGGAGGACGATGTATTAAATCGCGAGGCAATTTGAGTTTTCCATCTTCATTAGCAGGCCCTGAATGTTACAATTAATCATCAGTTTTGCGTCGGATTCGAAAATCTAGTCTCACAGGAGACGGACTATAAAGTGCCCGAGACAGCAGCATATCTTGGAGACAAGTCGTCTGGAGGACGATGTATTGAATCGCGATGCAATTTGAGATTTCCATCGTCATTAGGAGGCCCTGAATGTTACAATTAACATCAGTTTTGCGTCAGATTCGAAAAACTACACTCACAGGAGACGGACCATAAGGTGCCCGAGGCAGCAATATCCCCTTGGAGACAAGTCGGCTGGAGGACGATGTATTGATTCGCGATGCAATTTGAGATCTTCATCGCCATTAGGAGGCCCTGAACGTTACAATTAACTATCAGTTTTGCGTCGGATTCGGAAATCTAGACTCGCAGGAGACGGACCATAAGGTGCCCAAGGCAGCAATATCCCCTTGGAGACAAGTCGGCTGGAGGACGATGTATTGATTCGCGATGCAATTTGAGATTTTCATCGCCATTAGGAGGCCCTGAACGTATCAATTAACTATCAGTTTTGCGTCGGATTCGGAAATCTAGACTCGCAGGAGACGGACCATAAGGTGCCCAAGGCAGCAATATCCCATTGGAGACAATTCGGTTGGAGGACAATGTATAGAATCGCGATGCCATTTGAGTGTTCCATCGTGATTAGGAAGCCCTGAAAGTTACAATTAACCATTAGTTTTGCATCCGATTCGAAAATCTAGTCTCACAGGAGACGGACTATAAAGTGCCCGAGGCAGCAGCATATCTTGGAGACAAGTCGGCTGGAGGACGATGTATTGAATCGCGATGCAGTTTGAGTGCTCCATCGTAATTAGGAGGCCCTGAACGTTACAATTAACTATCAGTTTTGCGTCCGATTCGAAAGTCTAGACTCACAGGAAGCGGACCATAAGGTGCCAGAGGCAGTAATGTCCGCTTGGAGACAATTCGGCTAGAGGACGATGTATTGAATCGCGATGCAATTTGAGATTTGAATCGTCATTAGGAGGCCCTGAATAATACAATTAACATCAGTTTGGCGTAGGATTCGAAAATCTAGACTCACAGGAGACGGACCATAAGGTGCCCGAGGCAGCAATAACCCCTTGGAGACAAGTCGGCTGAAGGACGACGTGTTGTATCGCGATGCAATTTGAGTTTTCCATCGCCATTAGGAGGCCCTGAACGTTACAATTAACTATCAGTTTTGCATCCTATTCGAAAATCTAGACTCACACGAGACGGACCACATGGTGCCCGAGGCAGCAATATCCCCTTGAAGACAAGTCGGCTGGAGGACAATGTATTGAATCTGGACGGAATGTGAGTGTTCCATTGTCATCAGGAGGCCCTGAACGTTACAATTAACCATCAGTTTTGCGTCCGATTCGAAAATCTAGACTCACAGGAGACGGACCATAAGGTGACTGAGGCAGCAATATCCCCTTGGAGACAAGTCGGCTGGAGGACGATGTATTAAATCGCGAGGCAATTTGAGTTTTCCATCTTCATTAGCAGGCCCTTAATGTTACAATTGATCATCAGTTTTGCGTCGGATTCGAAAATCTAGACTCACAGGAGACGGATCATAAGGTGCCCGAGGCAGCAATATCACCTTGGAGTCGGCTGGAGGACGATGTATTGAATCACGATGCAATTTGAGATTTCCATCGTCATTAGGAGGCCCTGAATCTTACAATTAACATCAGTTTTGCGTCAGATTCGAAAAACTAGACTAACAGGAGACGGACCATAAGGTGCCCGAGGCAGCAATATCCCCTTGGAGACAAGTCGGCTGGAGGACGATGTATTGAATCGCGATGCAATTTGAGTGTTCCATCGCCATTAGGAGGCCCTCAACGTTACAATTACCTAACAGTTTTGCGTCCGATTCGAAAATCTAGACTCACAGGACACGGATCATAAGGTGCGCGAGGCAGCAATATCACCATGGAGTCGGCTGGAGGACGATGTATTGAATTCGCGATGCAATTTGAAATTTCCATCGTCATTAGGAGGCCCTGAATGTTACATTTAACATCAGTTTTGCGTCCGATTCGAAAATCTAGACTCGCAGGAGACGGACCATAAGGTGCCCAAGGCAGCAATATCCCCTTGGAGACAAGTCGGCTGGAGGACGATGTATTGATTCGCGATGCAATTTGAGATTTTCATCGCCGTTAGGAGGCCCTGAACGTTACAATTAACCATCAGTTTTGCGTCCGATTCGAAAATCTAGAATCACAGGAGACGGAGCATAAGGTGGCCGAGGCAGCAATATCCCCTTGGGGATAAGTCGGCTGGAGGACGATGTATTGAATCGCGTTGCAATTTGAGTTTTCCATCGTCATTAGAGGCCCTGAACGTTTCAATTAACTATCAGTTTTGCGTCGGATTCGAAAATCTAGGCTCATAGGAGACGGACCATAAGGTGCCCGAGGCAGCAAGATCCCCTTGGAGACAAGTCGGCTGGAGGACGATGAATTGAATCGCGATCCAAATTGAAATTTCCATCGTCATTAGGAGGCCCTGAATGTTACAATTAACATCAGTTTTGCGTCGGATTCCAAACTCTAGACTCACAGGAGACGGACCATAAGGTGCCCGAGGCAGCAATTTCCCCTTGGAGACAAGTCGGCTGGAGGACGATGTATTGATTCGCGATGCAATTTGAGATTTTCATCGCCGTTAGGAGGCCCTGAACGTTACAATTAACCATCAGTTTTGCGTCCGATTCGAAAATCTAGAATCACAGGAGACGGAGCATGAGGTGCCCCTTGGAGATAAGTCGGCTGGAGGACGATGTATTGAATCGCGTTGGAATTTGAGTTTTCCATCGTCATTAGAGGCCCTGAACGTTTCAATTAGCCATCAGTTTTGCGTCGGATTCGAAAATCTAGACTCACAAGAGACGGACCATAAGGTGCCCGAGGCAGCAATATGCCCTTGGAGACAAGTCGGCTGGAGGATGATGTATTGAATCGCGAGCCATTTAAGTGTTCCATCGTCATTAGGCGGCCTTGATCGTTACAATTAACCATCAGTTTTCCGTCGGATTCGAAAATCTAGACTCGCAGGAGACAGACCATAAGGTGCCCAAGGCAGCAATATCCCCTTGTAGACAAGTCGGCTGGAGGACGATGTATTGAATCGCGGCGCAATTTCAGTGTTCCATCGTCATTAGGAGGCCCTGAAAGTTTCAATTAACCATCAGTTTTGTGTCGGATTCGAAAATCTAGACTCACAGGAGACGCAACATAAAGTGCCCGAGACAGCAATATCCCGTTGGAGACAAGTCGGCTGGAGGACGATGTATTGAATCGCAACGCAATTTGAGTGTTCCATCGTCATTAGGAGGCCCTGAACGTTACAATTAACCATCAGTTTTGCGTCGGATTCGAAAATCTTGACTCAGAAGAGACGGACCATAAGGTGCCCGAGGCAGCAATATCCCCTTGGAGACAAGTCGGCTATGAGACGATGTATTGAATTGCGATGCAGTTTGAGTGCTCCATCGTCATTAGGAGGCTCTCAACGTTACAATTAACTGTCAGTTTTGCGTCGGATACGAAAATCTAGACTCACAGGAGACGGATCATAAGGTGCCCGAGGCAGCAATATCCCCTTGGACACAAGTCGGCTGGAGGACGTAAATTGAGTGTTCCATCGTCATTAAGAGGCCCTGAACGTTACAATTAACCATCAGATTTGCGTCGGATTCGAAAATCTAGACTCATAGTAGACGGACCATAAGGTGCCCGAGGCGGCAATATCCCCTTGGAGACAAGTCGGCTGGAGGACGATGTATTGAATCGCGATGCAATTTGAGATTCCAATCGTCATTAGGAGGCCCTGAATGTTACAATTAACATCAGTTTTGCGTCCGATTCGAAAATACAGACTCATAGGAGACGGAGCATAAGGTGCCCGAGGCAGTAATATCCCCTGGGAGACAAGTTGGCTGGAGGACGATGTATTGATTCGCGATGCAATTTGAGACTTCCATCGTCATTAGGAGGCCCTGAATGTTACAATTAACATCAGATTTTCGTCAGATTCGAAAATCTAGATTCACAGGAGACGGACCATAAAGTGCCCGAGACAGCAATATCCCGTTGGAGACAAGCCTGCTGGAGGACGATGTATTGAATCGCGATGCAATTTGAGTTTTCCATCGTCATTAGAGGAACTGAACGTTACAATTAACTATCAGTTTTGCGTCGGATTCGAAAAACTAGACTCACAGGAGACGGACCATAAGGTGCCTGAGGCAGCAATATCCCCTTGGAGACAAGTCGGCTGGAGGACGATGTATTGAATCGCGACGCAATTTGAGTGTTATATCGTCATTAGGTGGCCCTGAACGTTACAATTAACCATCAGTTTTGCGTCGGATTCGAAAATCTAGACTCACAAGAGACGGACCATAAGGTGCCGGAGGCAGCAATATCCCCTTGGAGACAAGTCGGCTGGAGGACGATGTATTGACTCGCGATACAGTTTGAGTGCTCCATCCTCATTTGGAGGCCCTGAACGTTACAATTAACTGTCAGTTTTGCGTCCGATTCGAAAATCTAGATTCACAGGAAACGGACCATAAGGTGCCCGAGGCAGCAATATCCCCTTGGAGACAAGTCGGCTGGAGGACGTATTATTGAATCGCGACGCAATTTGAGTGTTCCATCGTCATTAGGAGGCCCTGAACGTTACAATTAACCATCAGATTTTCGTCAGATTCGAAAATCTAGACTCACAGGAGACGGACCATAAAGTGCCCGAGACAGCAATATCCCGTTGGAGACAAGGCTGCTGGAGGACGATGTATTGAATCGCGATGCAATTTGAGTTTTCCATCGTCATTAGAGGAACAGAACGTTACAATTAACTATCAGTTTTTCGTCGGATTCGAAAAACTAGACTCACAGGAGACGGACCATAAGGTGCCTGAGGCAGCAATAACCCCTTGGAGACAAGTCGGCTGGAGGACGATGTATTAAATCGCGAGGCAATTTGAGTTTTCCCATCTTCATTACCAGGCCCTGAATGTTACAATTAATCATCAGTTTTGCGTCGGATTCGAAAATCTAGACTCACAGGAGACGGATCATAAGGTGCCCGAGGCAGCAATATCCCCTTGGAGATAAGTCGGCTGGAGGACGATGTATTGAATCGCGTTGCAATTTGAGTTTTCCATCGGCATTAGAGGCCATGAACGTTTCAATTAACCATCAGTCTTGCGTCGGATTCGAAAATATAGACTCTCAGGAGCCGGATCATAAGGTGCCCGAGGCAGCAATATCAACTTGGAGACAAGTCGGCTGGAGGACGCGGTATTGAATCGCAATGCAATTTGAGTTTTCCATCGCCATTAGGAGGCCCTCAACGTTACAATTACCTATCAGTTTTGCGTCCGATTCGAAAATCTAGACTCACAAGAGACGGACCAAAAGGTGCCCGAGGCAGCAATATGCCCTTGGCGACAAGTCGGCTGGAGGATGATGTATTGAATCGCGAGCCATTTTAGTGTTCCATCGTCATTAGGCGGCCTTGATCGTTACAATTAACCATCAGCTTTCCGTCGGATTCGAAAATCTAGACTCACAAGAGACGGACCATAAGGTGCCCGAGGCAGCAATATCCCCTTGGATACAAGTCGGCTGGAGGAAGATGTATTGAATCGCGATGCAGTTTGAGTGCTCCATTGTCATTAGGAGGCCCTGAACGTAACAATTAACATCAGTTTTGCGACCTATTCGAAAATCTAGACTCACAGTAGACGGATCATAAGGTGCCCGAGGCAGCAATATCCCCTTGGAGACAAGTCGGCTGGAGGACGATGTATTGATTGGCGATGCAATTTGAGATTTTCAACGCCATTAGGAGGCCATGAAGGTTACAATTAACTATCAGTTTTGTGTCGGATTCGAAAATCTAGACTCACAGGAGACGGACCATAAGGTGCCCGAGGCAGCAATATCCCCTTGCAGACAAGTCGGCTGGAGGACGATGTATTGAATCGCGATGAAATTTGAGTTTTCCATCGCCATTAGGATGCCCTGAACGTTACAATTAACTATCAGTTTTGCGTCCGATTCGAAAATCTAGACTCACAGGAGACGGAACATAAAGTGCCCGAGACAGCAATATCCCGTTGGAGACAAGTCGGCTGGAGGACGATGTATTCAATCGCGACGCAATTTGAGTGTTCCATCGTCATTAGGAGGCCCTGAACGTTACAATTAACCATCAGTTTTGCGTCGGATTCGAAAATCTTGACTCACAAGAGACGGACCATAAGGTGCCCGAGGCAGCAATATCCCCTTGGAGACAAGTCGGCTATGAGACGATGTATTGAATCGCGATGCAATTTGAGTGCTCCATCGTCATTAGGAGGCCCTGAACGTTACAATTAACCATCAGTTTTGTGTCGGATACGATAATCTAGACTCACAGGAGACGGATCATAAGGTGCCCGAGGCAGCAATATCCCCTTGGAGACAAGTCGGCTGGAGGACGTAAATTGAGTGTTCCATCGTCATTAGGAGGCCCTGAACGTTACAATTAACCATCAGATTTGCGTCGGATTCGAAATTCTAGACTCATAGTAGACGGACCATAAGGTGCCCGAGGCGGCAATATCCCCTTGGAGACAAGTCGGCTGGAGGACGATGTATTGAATCGCGATGCAATTTGAGATTCCAATCGTCATTAGGAGGCCCTGAATGTTACAATTAACATCAGTTTTGCGTCCGATTCGAAAATACAGACTCACAGGAGACGGAGCATAGGGTGCCCGAGGCAGTAATATCCCCTGGGAGACAAGTTGGCTGGAGGACGATGTATTGATTCGCGATGCAATTTGAGATTTCCATCGCCATTAGGAGGTCCTGAATGTTACAATTAACATTAGTTTTGCGTCAGATTCCAAAAACTAGACTCACACGAGACGGACCATAATGTGCCCGAGGCAGCAATATCCCCTTGGAGACAAATCGGCTGGAGGACGATGTATTGATTGGCGATGCAATATGAAATTTTCATCGCCATTAGGAGGCCCTGAACGTTACAATTAACTATCAGTTTTGCGTCGGATTCGAAAATCTAGACTCGCAGGAAACGGACCATAAGGAGCCCAAGGCAGCAATATCCCCATGTAGACAAGTCGGCTGGAGGACGATGTATTGAATCGCGGCACAATTTGAGTTTTCCATCGTCATTAGGAGGCCCTGAACGTTACAATTAACCATAAGTTTTGCGTCGGATTCGAAAATCTTGACTCACAAGAGACGGACCATAAGGTGCCCGAGGCAGCAATATCCCCTTGGAGACAAGTCGGCTGGAGGACGTATTATTGAATCGCGACGCAATTTGAGTGTTCCATCGTCATTAGGAGGCCCTGAACGTTACAATTAACCATCATATTTGCGTCGGATTCGAGAATTTAGACTCACAGTAGACGGACCATAAGGTGCCCGAGGCAGCAATATCCCCTTGGAGACAAGTCGGCTGGAGGACGATGTATTGAATCGCGATGCAATTTGAGATTTCCATCGTCATTAGGAGGCCCTGAATGTTACAATTAACATCAGTTTTGCGTCCGATTCGAAAATACAGACTCACGGGAGACAGAGCATAAGGTGCCCGAGGCACCTGAAGTTTTGCGTCAGATTCGAAAAACTAGACTCACAGGAGACGGCCATAAGGTGCCCAAGGCAGCAATATCCCCTTGGAGACAAGTCGGCTGGAGGACGATGTATTGATTCGCGATGCAATTTGAGATTTTCATTGCCATTAGGTGGCCCTGAACGTTGCACGTGTCACCCTTGGAGACAAGTCGGCTTGGGGACGATGTATTGAATCGCGATGCAATTTGAGTTTTCCATCGTCATTAGTGGCCCTGAACGTTACAATTAACTATCAGTTTTGCGTCGGATTCGAAAATCTACACTCACAGGACACGGATCATAAGGTGCCCGAGGCAGCAATATCCCCTTGGAGACAAGTCGGCTGGAGGACCATGTATTGAATCGCGATACAATTTGAGATTTCCATCGTCATTAGGAGGCCCTGAATGTTGTAATTAACATCAGTTTTGCGTCAGATTCGAAAAACTAGTCTCACAGGAGACGGACCATAAGGTGCCGGAGGCAGCAATATCCCCTTGGAGACAAGTCGGCTGGAGGACGATGTATTGATTCGCGATACAATTTGAGATTTTCATCGCCGTTTTGAGGCCTTGATCGTTACAATTAACCATCAGTTTTGCGTCCGATTCGAAAATCTAGACTCACACGAGACGGACCATAAGGTGCCCGACGCAGCAATATCCCCTTGGAGGCAAGTCGGCTAGAGGACGATGTATTGAATCGCGATGCAATTTGAGTTTTCCATCGTCATTAGAGGCCCTGAACGTTACAATTAACTATCAGTTTTGCGTCGGATTCGAAAAACTACACTCACAGGAGATGGATCATAAGGTGCCCGAGGCAGCAATATCCCCTTGGAGACAAGTCGTCTGGAGGACGATGTATTGAATCGCGATGCAATTTGAGATTTCCATCGTCATTAGGAGGCCCTGAATGTTACAATTAACATCAGTTTTGCGTCAGATTCGAAAAACTAGACTCACAGGAGACGGCCATAAGGTGCCCAAGGCAGCAATATCCCCTTGGAGACAAGTCGGCTGGAGGACGATGTATTGATTCGCGATGCAATTTGAGATTTTCATTGCCATTAGGAGGCCCTGAACGTTGCAATTAACTATCAGTTTTGCGTCGGATTCGGAAATCTAGACTCGCAGGAGACGGACCATAAGGTGCCCAAGCCAGCAATATCCCCTTGGAGACAAGTCGGCTGGAGGACGATGTATTGATTCGCGATGCAATTTGAGATTTTCATCGCTATTAGGAGGCCCTGAACGTTACAAATAACTATCAGTTTTGCGTCGGATTCGGAAATCTAGACTCGCAGGAGACGGACCATAAGGTGCCCAAGGCAGCAATATCCCATTGGAGACAAGTCGGCTGGAGGACAATGTATTGAATCGCGATGCAATTTGAGTTTTCCATCGCCATTAGGAGGCCCTGAACGTTACAATTAACTATCAGTTTTGCGTCCGATTCGAAAATCTAGACTCACAGGAGACGGACCATAAGGTGTACCATGCAGAAATATTCCCTAGGAGACAAGACGGCTGGAGGACGATGTATTGAATCTGGACGGAATGTGAGTGTTCCATCGTCATTAGGAGACCCTGAACGTTACAATTAACCATCAGTTTTGCGACGGATTCGAAAATATAAACTCACAGGAGACGGACCATAAGGTGCCCTAGGCAGCAATATCCCCTTGGAGACAAGTCGGCTGGAGGACGATATATTGAATCTCGTCGCAATTTGAGTGTTCCCTCGTAATTTGGAAGCCCTCAACGTTACAATTACGTATCAGTTTTGAGTCCGATTCGAAAATCTAGACTCATAAGAGACGGACCATAAGGTGCCCGAGGCAGCAATATCCCCTTGGAGACAAGTCTGCTGGAGGACGATGTATTGAATCGCGATGCCATTTGAGTGTTCCATCGTAATTAGGAAGCCCTGAAAGTTACAATTAACTATCAGTTTTGCATCCGATTCGAAAATCTAGACTCACAGGAGAGGGAGCATAAGGTGCCCGAGGCAGCAATATCCCCTTGGAGACAAGTCGGCTGGAGGACGATGTATTGAATCGCGATGCAATTTGAGTTTTCCATCGTCATTAGAGGCCCTGAACGTTACAATTAACTATCAGTTTTGCGCCGGATTCGAAAATCTACACTCACAGGAGACGGACCATAAGGTGCCCGAGGCGGCAATATCCCCTTGGAGACAAGTCGGCTATGAGACGATGAATTGAATCGCGATGCAGTTTGAGTGCTCCATCGTCATTAGGAGGCCCTGAACGTTACAATTAACCATCAGATTTGCGTCGGATTCGAAAATCTAGACTCATAGTAGACGGACCATAAGGTGCCCGAGGCGGCAATATCCCCTTGGAGACAAGTCGGCTGGAGGACGATGTATTGAATCGCGATGCAATTTGAGATTCCAATCGTCATTAGGAGGCCCTGAATGTTATAATTAACATCAGTTTTGCGTCCGATTCGAAAATACAGACTCACAGGAGACGGAGCATAAGGTGCCCGAGGCAGCAATATCCCCTTGGAGACTAGTCGGCTGGAGGGCGATGTATTGATTGGCGATGCAATATGAAATTTTCATCGCCATTAGGAGGCCCTGAACGTTACAATTAACTATCAGTTTTGCGTCGGATTCGAAAATCTAGACTCGCAGGAGATGGACCATAAGGTGCCTAAGGAAGCAATATCCCCTTGCAGATAAGTCGGCTGGAGGACGATGTATTGAATCGTGATGCAATTTGAGTTTTCCATCGTCATTAGGAGGCCCTGAACGTTACAATTAACCATCAGTTTTGCGTCGGATTCGAAAATCTTGACTCACAAGAGACGGACCATAAGGTGTCCGAGGCAGCAATATCCCCTTGGAGACAAGTCGGCTGGAGGACCATGTATTGAATCGCGATACAATTTGAGATTTCCATCGTCATTAGGAGGCCCTGAATGTTGTAATTAACATCAGTTTTGCGTCAGATTCGAAAAACTAGACTCACAGGAGACGGACCATATGGTGCCGGAGGCAGCAATATCCCCTTGGAGACAAGTGAGCTGGAGGACAATGTATTGATTCGCGATGCAATTTGAGATTTTCATCACCGTTGGGAGGCCTTGAACGTTACAATTAACCATCAGTTTTGCGTCCGATTCGAAAATCTAGACTCACAGGAGAGGGAGCATAAGGTGCCCGAGGCAGCAATATCCCCTTGGAGACAAGTCGGCTGGAGGACGATGTATTGAATCGCGATGCAATTTGAGTTTTCCATCGTCATTAGAGGCCCTGAACGTTACAATTAACTATCAGTTTGGCGCCGGATTCGAAAATCTACACTCACAGGAGACGGATCATAAGGTGCCCGAGGCAGCAATATCCCCTTGGAGACAAGTCGGCTGGAGGACGATGTATTGAATCGCGATGCAATTTGAGATTTCCATCGTCATTAGGAAGCCCTGAATGTTACAATTAACATCAGTTTTGCGTCCGATTCGAAAATACAGACTCACAGGAGACAGAGCATAAGGTGCCCCAGACAGAAATAGCCCCTTGGAGACAAGTCGGCTGGAGGACGATGTATTGAATCGCGATGCAATTTGAGTTTTCCATCGTCATTAGTGGCCCTGAACGTTACAATTAACTATCAGTTTTGCGTCGGATTCGAAAATCTACACTCACAGGACACGGATCATAAGGTGCCCGAGGCAGCAATATCCCCTTGGAGACAAGTCGGCTGGAGGACCATGTATTGAATCGCGATACAATTTGAGATTTCCATCGTCATTAGGAGGCCCTGAATGTTGTAATTAACATCAGTTTTGCGTCAGGTTCGAAAATCTAGACTCACAGGAGACGGAACATAAGGTGCCCGACGCAGCAATATCCCCTTGGAGACAAGTCGGCTGGAGGACGATGTATTGAATCGCGATGCAATTTGAGATTTCCATCGTCATTAGGAAGCCCTGAATGTTACAATTAACATCAGTTTTGCGTCAGATTCGAAAATACAGACTCACAGGAGACAGAGCATAAGGTGCCCCAGACAGAAATATCCCCTTGGAGACAAGTCGGCTGGAGGACGATGTATTGATTCGCGATGCAATTTGAGATTTTCATTGCCATTAGGAGGCCCTGAACGTTGCAATTAACTATCAGTTTTGCGTCGGATTCGGAAATCTAGACTCGCAGGAGACGGACCATTAGGTGCCCAAGGCAGCAATATCCCCTTGGAGACAAGTCGGCTGGAGGACGATGTATTGATTCGCGATGCAATTTGAGATTTTCATCGCTATTAGGAGGCCCAGAACGTTACAATTAACTATCAGTTTTGCGTCCGATTCGAAAATCTCGACTCATAAGAGACGGACCATAAGGTGCCCGAGGCAGCAATATCCCCTTGGAGACAAGTCGGCTGGAGGACGATGTATTGAATCGCGATGCCATTTGAGTGTTCCATCGTGATTAGGAAGCCCTGAAAGTTACAATTAACTATCAGTTTTGCATCCGATTCGAAAATCTAGTCTCAGAGGAGACGGACTATAAAGTGCCCGAGACAGCAGCATATCTTGGAGACAAGTCGGCTGGAGGGCGATGTATTGAATCGCGAGAAAATTTGAGTGTTCCATCGTCATTAGGAGGCCCTGACCGTTTCATTTAACCATCAGTTTTGTGTCGGATTCGAAAATCTAGACTCACAGGAGACGGACCATAAGGTGCCCGAGGCAGCAATATCCCCTTGGAGACAAGTCGGCTGGAGGACGATGTATTGAATCGCGATGCAATTTGAGTTTTCCATCGCCATTAGGATGCCCTGAAAGTTACAATTTACTATCAGTTTTGCATCCGATTCGAAAATCTAGACTCACAGGAGACGGAACATAAAGTGCCCGAGACAGCAATATCCCGTTGGAGACAAGTCGGCTGGAGGACGATGTATTCAATCGCGACGCAATTTGAGTGTTCCATCGTCATTAGGAGGCCCTGAACGTTACAATTAACCATCAGTTTTGCGTCGGATTCGAAAATCTTGACTCACAAGAGACGGACCATAAGGTGCCCGAGGCAGCAATATCCCATTGGAAACAAGTCCGCTATGAGACGATGTATTGAATCGCGATGCAGTTTGAGTGCTCCATCGTCATTAGGAGGCCCTGAACGTTACAATTAACTATCAGTTTTGCGTCGCATTCGAAAATTACACTCACAGGACACGGATCATAAGGTGCCCGAGGCAGCAATATCCCCTTGGAGACAAGTCGGCTGGAGGACGATGTATTGAATCGCGATACAATTTGAGATTTCCATCGTCATTAGGAGGCCCTGAATGTTGTAATTAACATCAGTTTTGCGTCAGATTCGAAAAACTAGACTCACAGGAGACGGACCATAAGGTGCTGGAGGCAGCAATATCCCCTTGGAGACAAGTCGGCTGGAGGACGATGTATTGATTCGCGATGCAATTTGAGATTTTCATCGCCGTTTGGAGGCCTTGAACGTTACAATTAACCATCAGTTTTGCATCCGATTCGAAAATCTAGACTCACAGGAGAAGGAGCATAAGGTGCCCGAGGCAGCAATATCCCCTTGGAGACAAGTCGGCTGGAGGACTATGTATTGAATCGCGATGCAATTTGAGTTTTCCATCGTCATTAGAGGCCCTGAACGTTACAATTAACTATCAGTTTTGCGTCCGATTCGAAAATCTAGACTCACAGGAGACGTACCATAAGGTGTACCAGGCAGAAATATTCCCTAGGAGACAAGTCGGCTGGAGGACGATGTATTGAATCTGGACGGAACGTGAGTGTTCCATCGTCATTAGGAGACCCTGAACGTTACAATTAACCATCATATTTGCGTCGGATTCGAGAATTTAGACTCACAGTAGAAGGACCATAAGGTGCCCGATGCAGCAATATCCCCTTGGAGACAAGTCGGCTGGAGGACCATGTATTGAATCGCGATACAATTTGAGATTTCCATCGTCATTAGGAGGCCCTGAATGTTGTAATTAACATCAGTTTTGCGTCAGGTTCGAAAATCTAGACTCGCAGGAGACGGACCATAAGGTGCCCAAGGCAGCAATATCCCCTTGGAGACAAGTCGGCTGGAGGACGATGTATTGATTCGCGATGCAATTTGAGATTTTCATCGCCATAAGGAGGCCCTGAACGTATCAATTAACTATCAGTTTTGCGTCGGATTCGGAAATCTAGACTCGCAGGAGACGGACCATAAGGTGCCCAAGGCAGCAATATCCTATTGGAGACAAGTCGGCTGGAGGACGATGTATTGAATCGCGATGCAATTTGAGTTTTCCATCGCTATTAGGAGGCCCTGACCCTTACAATTAACTATCAGTTTTGCGTCCGATTCGAAAATCTAGACTCACAGGAGACGTACCATAAGGTGTACCAGGCAGAAATATTCCCTAGGAGACAAGTCGGCTGGAGGACGATGTATTGAATCTGGACGGAACGTGAGTGTTCCATCGTCATTAGGAGACCCTGAACGTTACAATTAACCATCATATTTGCGTCGGATTCGAGAATTTAGACTCACAGTAGAAGGACCATAAGGTGCCCGAGGCAGCAATATCCCCTTGGAGACAAGTCGGCTGGAGGACGATGTATTGAATCGCGATGCAATTTGAGATTTCCATCGTCATTAGGAAGCCCTGAATGTTACAATTAACATCAGTTTTGCGTCCGATTCGAAAATACAGACTCACAGGAGACAGAGCATAAGGTGCCCCAGACAGACATATCCCCTTGGAGACAAGTCGGCTGGAGGACGATGTATTGAATCGCGATGCAATTTGAGTTTTCCATCGTCATTAGTGGCCCTGAACGTTACAATTAACTATCAGTTTTGCGTCGGATTCGAAAATCTACACTCACAGGACACGGATCATAAGGTGCCCGAGGCAGCAATATCCCCTTGGAGACAAGTCGGCTGGAGGACCATGTATTGAATCGCGATACAATTTGAGATTTCCATCGTCATTAGGAGGCCCTGAATGTTGTAATTAACATCAGTTTTGCGTCAGGTTCGAAAATCTAGACTCACAGGAGACGGAGCATAAGGTGCCCGACGCAGCAATATCCCCTTGGAGGCAAGTCGGCTAGAGGACGATGTATTGAATCGCGATGCAATTTGAGTTTTCCATCGTCATTAGAGGCCCTGAACGTTACAATTAACTATCAGTTTTGCGTCGGATTCGAAAATCTACACTCACAGGAGACGGATCATAAGGTGCCCGAGGCAGCAATATCCCCTTGGAGACAAGTCGTCTGGAGGACGATGTATTGAATCGCGATGCAATTTGAGATTCCCATCGTCATTAGGAGGCCCTGAATATTACAATTAACATCAGTTTTGCGTCAGATTCGAAAAACTAGACTCACAGGAGACGGCCATAAGGTGCCCAAGGTAGCAATATCCCCTTGGAGACAAGTCGGCTGGAGGACGATGTATTGATTCGCGATGCAATTTGAGATTTTCATTGCCATTAGGAGGCCCTGAACGTTGCAATTAACTATCAGTTTTGCGTCGGATTCGGAAATCTAGACTCGCAGGAGACGGACCATTAGGTGCCCAAGGCAGCAATATCCCCTTGGAGACAAGTCGGCTGGAGGACGATGTATTGATTCGCGGTGCAATTTGAGATTTTCATCGCTATTAGGAGGCCCAGAACGTTACAATTAACTATCAGTTTTGCGTCCGATTCGAAAATCTCGACTCATAAGAGACGGACCATAAGGTGCCCGAGGCAGCAATATCCCCTTGGAGACAAGTCGGCTGGAGGACGATGTATTGAATCGCGATGCCATTTGAGTGTTCCATCGTGATTAGGAAGCCCTGAAAGTTACAATTAACTATCAGTTTTGCATCCGATTCGAAAATCTAGTCTCAGAGGAGACGGACTATAAAGTGCCCGAGACAGCAGCATATCTTGGAGACAAGTCGGCTGGAGGGCGATGTATTGAATCGCGAGAAAATTTGAGTGTTCCATCGTCATTAGGAGGCCCTGACCGTTTCATTTAACCATCAGTTTTGTGTCGGATTCGAAAATCTAGACTCACAGGAGACGGACCATAAGGTGCCCGAGGCAGCAATATCCCCTTGGAGACAAGTCGGCTGGAGGACGATGTATTGAATCGCGATGCAATTTGAGTTTTCCATCGCCATTAGGATGCCCTGAAAGTTACAATTTACTATCAGTTTTGCATCCGATTCGAAAATCTAGACTCACAGGAGACGGAACATAAAGTGCCCGAGACAGCAATATCCCGTTGGAGACAAGTCGGCTGGAGGACGATGTATTCAATCGCGACGCAATTTGAGTGTTCCATCGTCATTAGGAGGCCCTGAACGTTACAATTAACCATCAGTTTTGCGTCGGATTCGAAAATCTTGACTCACAAGAGACGGACCATAAGGTGCCCGAGGCAGCAATATCCCATTGGAGACAAGTCGGCTATGAGACGATGTATTGAATCGCGATGCAGTTTGAGTGCTCCATCGTCATTAGGAGGCCCTGAACGTTACAATTAACTATCAGTTTTGCGTCGCATTCGAAAATTACACTCACAGGACACGGATCATAAGGTGCCCGAGGCAGCAATATCCCCTTGGAGACAAGTCGGCTGCAGGACGATGTATTGAATCGCGATACAATTTGAGATTTCCATCGTCATTAGGAGGCCCTGAATGTTGTAATTAACATCAGTTTTGCGTCAGATTCGAAAAACTAGACTCACAGGAGACGGACCATAAGGTGCCGGAGGCAGCAATATCCCCTTGGAGACAAGTCGGCTGGAGGACGATGTATTGATTCGCGATGCAATTTGAGATTTTCATCGCCGTTTGGAGGCCTTGAAAGTTACAATTAACCATCAGTTTTGCATCCGATTCGAAAATCTAGACTCACAGGAGAAGGAGCATAAGGTGCCCGAGGCAGCAATATCCCCTTGGAGACAAGTCGGCTGGAGGACGATGTATTGAATCGCGATGCAATTTGAGATTACCATCGTCATTAGGAGGCCCTGAATGTTACAATTAACATCAGTTTTGCGTCAGATTCGAAAATCTACACTCACAGGAGACGGATCATAAGGTGCCCGAGGCAGCAATATCCCCTTGGAGACAAGTCGTCTGGAGGACGATGTATTGAATCGCGATGCAATTTGAGATTACCATCGTCATTAGGAGGCCCTGAATGTTACAATTAACATCAGTTTTGCGTCAGATTCGAAAAACTAGACTCACAGGAGACGGACCATAAGGTGCCCGAGGCAGCAATATCCCCTTGGAGACAAGTCGGCTGGAGGACGATGTATTGATTCGCGATGCAATTTGAGATTTTCATCGCCATTAGGAGGCCCTGAACGTTACAATTAACTATCAGTTTTGCGTCGGATTCGGAAATCTAGACTCGCAGGAGACGGACCATAAGGTGCCCAAGGCAGCAATATCCCCTTGGAGACAAGTCCCCTGGAGGACGATGTATTGATTCGCGATGCATTTTGAGATTTTCATCGCCATTAGGAGGCCCTGAACGTATCAATTAACTATCAGTTTTGCGTCGGATTCGGAAATCTAGACTCGCAGGAGACGGACCATAAGGTGCCGAAGGCAGCAATATCCCATTGGAGACAAGTCGGCTGGAGGACGATGTATTGAATCGCGATGCAATTTGAGATTTCCATCGTCATTAGGAAGCCCTGAATGTTACAATTAACATCAGTTTTGCGTCCGATTCGAAAATACAGACTCACAGGAGACAGAGCATAAGGTGCCCCAGACAGACATATCCCCTTGGAGACAAGTCGGCTGGAGGACGATGTATTGAATCGCGATGCAATTTGAGTTTTCCATCGTCATTAGTGGCCCTGAACGTTACAATTAACTATCAGTTTTGCGTCGGATTCGAAAATCTACACTCACAGGACACGGATCATAAGGTGCCCGAGGCAGCAATATCCCCTTGGAGACAAGTCGGCTGGAGGACCATGTATTGAATCGCGATACAATTTGAGATTTCCATCGTCATTAGGAGGCCCTGAATGTTGTAATTAACATCAGTTTTGCGTCAGGTTCGAAAATCTAGACTCACAGGAGACGGAGCATAAGGTGCCCGACGCAGCAATATCCCCTTGGAGGCAAGTCGGCTAGAGAACGATGTATTGAATCGCGATGCAATTTGAGTTTTCCATCGTCATTAGAGGCCCTGAACGTTACAATTAACTATCAGTTTTGCGTCGGATTCGAAAATCTACACTCACAGGAGACGGATCATAAGGTGCCCGAGGCAGCAATATCCCCTTGGAGACAAGTCGTCTGGAGGACGATGTATTGAATCGCGATGCAATTTGAGATTCCCATCGTCATTAGGAGGCCCTGAATATTACAATTAACATCAGTTTTGCGTCAGATTCGAAAAACTAGACTCACAGGAGACGGCCATAAGGTGCCCAAGGTAGCAATATCCCCTTGGAGACAAGTCGGCTGGAGGACGATGTATTGATTCGCGATGCAATTTGAGATTTTCATTGCCATTAGGAGGCCCTGAACGTTGCAATTAACTATCAGTTTTGCGTCGGATTCGGAAATCTAGACTCGCAGGAGACGGACCATTAGGTGCCCAAGGCAGCAATATCCCCTTGGAGACAAGTCGGCTGGAGGACGATGTATTGATTCGCGATGCAATTTGAGATTTTCATCGCTATTAGGAGGCCCAGAACGTTACAATTAACTATCAGTTTTGCGTCCGATTCGAAAATCTCGACTCATAAGAGACGGACCATAAGGTGCCCGAGGCAGCAATATCCCCTTGGAGACAAGTCGGCTGGAGGACGATGTATTGAATCGCGATGCCATTTGAGTGTTCCATCGTGATTAGGAAGCCCTGAAAGTTACAATTAACTATCAGTTTTGCATCCGATTCGAAAATCTAGTCTCAGAGGAGACGGACTATAAAGTGCCCGAGACAGCAGCATATCTTGGAGACAAGTCGGCTGGAGGGCGATGTTTTGAATCGCGAGAAAATTTGAGTGTTCCATCGTCATTAGGAGGCCCTGACCGTTTCATTTAACCATCAGTTTTGTGTCGGATTCGAAAATCTAGACTCACAGGAGACGGACCATAAGGTGCCCGAGGCAGCAATATCCCCTTGGAGACAAGTCGGCTGGAGGACGATGTATTGAATCGCGATGCAATTTGAGTTTTCCATCGTCATTAGTGGCCCTGAACGTTACAATTAACTATCAGTTTTGCGTCGGATTCGAAAATCTACACTCACAGGACACGGATCATAAGGTGCCCGAGGCAGCAATATCCCCTTGGAGACAAGTCGGCTGGAGGACCATGTATTGAATCGCGATACAATTTGAGATTTCCATCGTCATTAGGAGGCCCTGAATGTTGTAATTAACATCAGTTTTGCGTCAGGTTCGAAAATCTAGACTCACAGGAGACGGAGCATAAGGTGCCCGACGCAGCAATATCCCCTTGGAGGCAAGTCGGCTAGAGGACGATGTATTGAATCGCGATGCAATTTGAGTTTTCCATCGTCATTAGAGGCCCTGAACGTTACAATTAACTATCAGTTTCGCGTCGGATTCGAAAATCTACACTCACAGGAGACGGATCATAAGGTGCCCGAGGCAGCAATATCCCCTTGGAGACAAGTCGTCTGGAGGACGATGTATTGAATCGCGATGCAATTTGAGATTCCCATCGTCATTAGGAGGCCCTGAATATTACAATTAACATCAGTTTTGCGTCAGATTCGAAAAACTAGACTCACAGGAGACGGCCATAAGGTGCCCAAGGTAGCAATATCCCCTTGGAGACAAGTCGGCTGGAGGACGATGTATTGATTCGCGATGCAATTTGAGATTTTCATTGCCATTAGGAGGCCCTGAACGTTGCAATTAACTATCAGTTTTGCGTCGGATTCGGAAATCTAGACTCGCAGGAGACGGACCATTAGGTGCCCAAGGCAGCAATATCCCCTTGGAGACAAGTCGGCTGGAGGACGATGTATTGATTCGCGATGCAATTTGAGATTTTCATCGCTATTAGGAGGCCCAGAACGTTACAATTAACTATCAGTTTTGCGTCCGATTCGAAAATCTCGACTCATAAGAGACGGACCATAAGGTGCCCGAGGCAGCAATATCCCCTTGGAGACAAGTCGGCTGGAGGACGATGTATTGAATCGCGATGCCATTTGAGTGTTCCATCGTGATTAGGAAGCCCTGAAAGTTACAATTAACTATCAGTTTTGCATCCGATTCGAAAATCTAGTCTCAGAGGAGACGGACTATAAAGTGCCCGAGACAGCAGCATATCTTGGAGACAAGTCGGCTGGAGGGCGATGTATTGAATCGCGAGAAAATTTGAGTGTTCCATCGTCATTAGGAGGCCCTGACCGTTTCATTTAACCATCAGTTTTGTGTCGGATTCGAAAATCTAGACTCACAGGAGACGGACCATAAGGTGCCCGAGGCAGCAATATCCCCTTGGAGACAAGTCGGCTGGAGGACGATGTATTGAATCGCGATGCAATTTGAGTTTTCCATCGCCATTAGGATGCCCTGAAAGTTACAATTTACTATCAGTTTTGCATCCGATTCGAAAATCTAGACTCACAGGAGACGGAACATAAAGTGCCCGAGACAGCAATATCCCGTTGGAGACAAGTCGGCTGGAGGACGATGTATTCAATCGCGACGCAATTTGAGTGTTCCATCGTCATTAGGAGGCCCTGAACGTTACTATTAACCATCAGTTTTGCGTCGGATTCGAAAATCTTGACTCACAAGAGACGGACCATAAGGTGCCCGAGGCAGCAATATCCCATTGGAGACAAGTCGGCTATGAGACGATGTATTGAATCGCGATGCAGTTTGAGTGCTCCATCGTCATTAGGAGGCCCTGAACGTTACAATTAACTATCAGTTTTGCGTCGCATTCGAAAATTACACTCACAGGACACGGATCATAAGGTGCCCGAGGCAGCAATATCCCCTTGGAGACAAGTCGGCTGGAGGACGATGTATTGAATCGCGATACAATTTGAGATTTCCATCGTCATTAGGAGGCCCTGAATGTTGTAATTAACATCAGTTTTGCGTCAGATTCGAAAAACTAGACTCACAGGAGACGGACCATAAGGTGCCGGAGGCAGCAATATCCCCTTGGAGACAAGTCGGCTGGAGGACGATGTATTGATTCGCGATGCAATTTGAGATTTTCATCGCCGTTTGGAGGCCTTGAACGTTACAATTAACCATCAGTTTTGCATCCGATTCGAAAATCTAGACTCACAGGAGAAGGAGCATAAGGTGCCCGAGGCAGCAATATCCCCTTGGAGACAAGTCGGCTGGAGGACGATGTATTGAATCGCGATGCAATTTGAGATTACCATCGTCATTAGGAGGCCCTGAATGTTACAATTAATATCAGTTTTGCGTCAGATTCGAAAATCTACACTCACAGGAGACGGATCATAAGGTGCCCGAGGCAGCAATATCCCCTTGGAGACAAGTCGTCTGGAGGACGATGTATTGAATCGCGATGCAATTTGAGATTACCATCGTCATTAGGAGGCCCTGAATGTTACAATTAACATCAGTTTTGCGTCAGATTCGAAAAACTAGACTCACAGGAGACGGACCATAAGGTGCCCGAGGCAGCAATATCCCCTTGGAGACAAGTCGGCTGGAGGACGATGTATTGATTCGCGATGCAATTTGAGATTTTCATCGCCATTAGGAGGCCCTGAACGTTACAATTAACTATCAGTTTTGCGTCGGATTCGGAAATCTAGACTCGCAGGAGACGGACCATAAGGTGCCCAAGGCAGCAATATCCCCTTGGAGACAAGTCCCCTGGAGGACGATGTATTGATTCGCGATGCATTTTGAGATTTTCATCGCCATTAGGAGGCCCTGAACGTATCAATTAACTATCAGTTTTGCGTCGGATTCGGAAATCTAGACTCGCAGGAGACGGACCATAAGGTGCCGAAGGCAGCAATATCCCATTGGAGACAAGTCGGCTGGAGGACGATGTATTGAATCGCGATGCAATTTGAGTTTTCCATCGCCATTAGGAGGCCCTGAACGTTACAATTAACTATCAGTTTTGCGGGCGATTCGAAAATCTAGACTCACAGGAGACGTACCATAAGGTGTACCAGGCAGAAATATTCCCTAGGAGACAAGTCGGCTGGAGGACGATGTATTCAATCTGGACGGAACGTGAGTGTTCCATCGTCATTAGGAGACCCTGAACGTTACAATTAACCATCAGTTTTGCGACGGATTCGAAAATCTAAACTCACAGGAGACGGACCATAAGGTGCCCCAGGCAGCAATATCCCCTTGGAGACAAGTCGGCTGGAGGACGATATATTGAATCTCGTTGCAATTTGAGTGTTCCCTCGTCATTAGGAAGCCCTCAACGTTACAATTACGTATCAGTTTTGCATCCGATTCGAAAATCTAGTCTCACAGGAGACGGACTATAAAGTGCCCGAGACAGCAGCATATCTTGGAGACAAGTCGGCTGGAGGACGATGTATTGAATCGCGACAAAATTTGAGTGTTCCATCGTCATTAGGAGGCCCTGAATGTTACAATTAACATCAGTTTGGAGTCGGATTCGAGAATCTAGACTCACAGGAGACGAACCATAAGGTGCCCGAGGCAGCTATAACCCCTTGGAGACAAGTCGGCTGAAGGACGACGTGTTGAATCGCGATTCAATTTGAGTTTTCCATCGCCATTAGGAGGACCTGAACGTTACAATTAACTATCAGTTTTGCATCCGATTCGAAAATCTAGACTCACAGGAGACGGACAATAAGGTGCCCGAGGCAGCAATATCCCCTTGGAGACAAGTCGGCTGGAGGACAATGTATTGAATCTGGACGGAATGTGAGTGTTCCATTGTCATCAGGAGGCCCTGAATGTTACAATTAACCATCAGTTTTGCGTCCGATTCGAAAATCTAGACTCACAAGAGACGGACCATAAGGTGCCATAGGCAGCAATATCCACTTGAAGACAAGTCAGCTGGAGGACGATGTATTGAATCGCGATCCAATTTGAGTTTTCCATCGTCATTAGGAGGCCCTGAACGTTACAATTAACTATCGGTTTTGCTTCCGATTCGAAAATCTTGACTCACAGGTGACGGACCATAAGGTGCCTGAGGCGGCAATATCCCCTTGGAGACCAGTCGGCTGGAGGAAGATTTATTGAATCGCGACGCAATTTGAGTTTTCCATCGTCATTAGGAGGCACTGAACGTTACAATTAACCATCAGTTTTGCGTCGGATTTGAAAATCTAGACTCAAAGGAGACGGACCATAAGGTGCCCCAGGCAGCAATATCCCCTTGGAGACTAGTCGGCTGGAGGACGATGTATTGAATCGCACATGCAATTTGAAATTTCCATCGTCATTAGGAGGCCCTGAACGTTACAATTAACCATCAGTTTCGCGTCGGATTCGAAAATCTAGACTCACAGGAGACGGATCATAAGGTGCCCGAGGCAGCAATATCACCTTGGAGTCGGCTGGAGGACGATGTATTGAATCGCGATGCAATTTGAGATTTCCATCGTCATTAGGAGGCCCTGAATGTTACAATTAACATCAGTTTTGCGTCGGATTCCAAAATCTAGACTCACAGGAGACGGACCATAAGGTGCCCGAGGCAGCAATATCCCCTTGGAGACAAGTCGGCTGGAGGACGATGTATTGATTCGTGATGCAATTTGAGATTTTCATCGCCGTTAGGAGGCCCTGATCGTTACAATTAACCATGAGTTTTGCGTCCGATTCGAAAATCTAGACTGACAGGAGACGGACCATAAGGTACCCGAGGCAGCAATATCCCCTTGGAGACAAGTCGGCTGGAAGACGATGTATTAAATCGCGTTGCAATTTGAGTTTTCCATCGTCACTAGAGGCCCTGATCGTTACAATTAACTATCAGTTTTGCGTCCGATTCCAAAATCTAGACTCACAGGAGACGGACCATAAGGTGTGCGAGGCAGAAATATTCCCTTGGAGACAAGTCGGCTGGAGGACGATATATTGTATCTCGTCGCAATTAGAGTGTTCCCTCGTCAAAAGGAGGCCCTCAACGTTACAATTACCTATGAGTTTTCGTCCGATTCGAAAATCTAGACTCGCAGGAGACGGACCATAAGGTGCCCGACGCAGCAATATCCCCTTGTAGACAAGTCGGCAGGAGGACGATGTATTGAATCGCGGCGCAATTTGAGTGTTCCATCGTCATTAGGAGGCCCTCAACGTTTCAATTAACCATCAGCTTTGCGTCGGATTCGAAAATCTAGACTCACAGGAGACGGACCATAAGGTGCCGGAGGCAGCAATATCCCCTTGGAGACAAGTCGGCTGGAGGACGATGTATTGAATCGCGATGCAATTTGAGTTTTCCATCGCCATTAGGAGGCCCTGAACGTTACAATTAACTATCAGTTTTGCGTCCGATTCGAAAATCTAGATTCACAGGAGTCGGACCATAAGGTGCCCGAGGCAGCAATATCCCCTTGGAGACAAGTCGCCTGGAGGACGATGAATTGAATCGCGATGCCATTTGAGTGTTCCATCGTGATTAGGAAGCCCTGAAAGTTACAATTAACTACCAGTTTTGCATCCGATTCGAAAATGTAGACTCACAGGAGACGGACCGTAAGGTTCCCCAGGCAGCAATATCCCCTTGGAGACAAGTTGGCTGGAGGACGATGTATTGAATCGCTATGCAATTTGAGATTTCCATCGTCATTAGAGGCCCTGAACGTTACAATTAACTATCAGTTTTGCGTCGGATTCGAAAATCTACACTCACAGGAGACGGATCGTAAGGTGCCCGAGACAGCAATATCCCCTTGGAGACAAGTCGGCTGAGGACGATGTATTGAATCGCGATGCAATTTGAGATTTCCATCGTCATTAGGAGGCCCTGAATGTTACAATTAACATCAGTTTTCCGTCAGATTCGAAAAACTAGACTCACAGGAGACGGACCATAAAGTTCCCGAGGCAGCACTATCCCCTTGGAGACAAGTCGGCTGGAGGACGATGTATTGAATCTCGATGTAGTTTTAGATATTCATCGCCATTAGGAGGCCCTGAACCTTACAATTAACTATCAGTTTTGCGTCGGATTCGAACATCTAGACTCACAGGAGACGGACCATATGGTGTACGAGGCAGAAATATTCCCTAGGAGACAAGTCGGCTGGAGGACGATGTATTGAATCTGGACGGAATGTGAGTGTTCCATCGTCATTAGCAGACCCTGAACTTTACAATTAACCATCAGTTTTGCGTCGGATTCGAAAATCTAAACTCACAGGAGACGGACCATAAGGTGCCCCAGGCAGCAATATCCCCTTGGACACAAGACGGCCAGAGGACGATATATTGAATCGCGACGCAATTTGAGTGTTCCATCGTCATTAGGTGGCCCTGAACGTTACAATTAACCATCACTTTTGCGTCCGATTCGAAAATCTAGACTGACAAGAGACGGACCATAAGGTGCCCGAGGCAGCAATATCCTCTTGGAGACAATTCCGCTGGAGGACGATGTATTGAATCGCGATGCAATTTGAGATTTCAATCGTCATTAGGAAGCCCTGAATGTTACAATTAACATCAGTTTGGCGTCGGATTCGAAAATCTAGACTCACAGGAGACGGACCATAATGTGCCCCAGGCAGCAATATCCCCTTGGAGACTAGTCGGCTGGAGGACGATGTATTGAATCGCACATGCAATTTGAGTTTTCCATCGTCATTAGGAGGCCCTGGACGTTACAATTAACCGGCAGTTTTGCGTCGGATTCGAAAATCTAGACTTACAGGGGATGTCCGAGGCAGCAATATCCCCTTGGAGACAAGTCGGCTGGAGGACGATGTATTAAATCTCGATGCAATTTGAGTTTTCCATCGTCATTAGGAGGCCCTGAATGTTAGAATTAACATCAGTTTTGCGTCCGATTCGAAAATCTAGACTCACAGGAGACGGACCATAAGGTGCCCGAGGCAGCAATATCCCCTTGGAGACAAGTCGGCTGGATGACGATGTATTGATTCGCGATGCAATTTGAGATTTTCATCGCCGTTAGGAGGCCCTGAACGTTACAAGTAACCATCAGTTTTGCGTCCGATTCGAAAATCTAGACTCAAAGGAGACGGAGCATAAGGTGCCTGAGGCAGCAATGTCCCCTTGGAGTCAAGTCGGCTGGAGGACGATGTATTGAATTGCGTTGCAATTTGAGTTTTCCATCGTCATTAGAGGCCCTGATCGTTACAATTAACTATCAGTTTTGCGTCGGATTCGAAAATCTACACTCACTGGAGACGGACCATAAGGTGTGCGAGGCAGAAATATTCCCTTGGAGACAAGTCGGCTGGAGGACGATATATTGTATCTCGTCGCAATTTGAGTGTTCCCTCGTCAAAAGGAGGCCCTCAACGTTACAATTACCTATCAGTTTTCGTCCGATTCAAAAATCTAGACCCGCAGGAGACGGACCACAAGGTGCCCAAGGCAGCAATATCCCCTTGTAGAGAAGTCGGCAGGAGGACGATGTATTGAATCGCGGCGCAATTTGAGTGTTCCATCGTCATTAGGAGGCCCTGAACGTTTCAATTAACCATCAGCTTTGCGTCGGATTCGAAAATCTAGACTCACAGGAGACGGACCATAAGGTGCCGGAGGCAGCAATATCCCCTTGGAGACAAGTTGCCTGGAGGACGATGTATTGAATCGCGATGCCATTTGAGTGTTCCATCGTGATTAGGAAGCCCTGAAAGTTACAATTAACTATCAGTTTTGCATCCGATTCGAAAATGTAGACTCACAGGAGACGGACCATAAGGTGCCCGAGGCAGCAATATCCCCTTGGAGACAAGTCGGATGGAGGACGATGTATTGAATCGCGATGCAATTTGAGATTTCCATCGTCATTAGGAGGCCCTGAATGTTACAATTAACATCAGTTTTGCGTCCGATTCGAAAATACAGACTCACAGGAGACGGAGCATAAGGTACCCGAGGCAGCAATATCCCCTTGGAGACAAGTTGGCTGGACAACGATGTATTGCTTCGCTATGCAATCTGAGATTTTCATCGTCATTAGGAGGCCCTGAACGTAACAATTCACATCAGTTTTGCGTCGGATTCGAAAATCTAGACTTACAGGGGATGTCGGAGGCAGCAATATCCCCTTGGAGACAAGTCGGCTGGAGGACGATGTATTAAATCTCGATGCAATTTGAGTTTTCCATCGTCATTAGCAGGCCCTGAACGTTACAATTAATCATCAGTTTTGCGTCGGATTCGAAAATCTAGGCTCACAGGAGACGGATCATAAGGTGCCCGAGGCAGCAATATCACCTTGGAGTCGGCTGGAGGACGATGTATTGAATCGCGATTCTATTTGAGATTTCCATCGTCATTAAGAGGCCCTGAATGTTACAATTAACATCAGTTTTGCGTCCGATTCGAAAATCTAGACTCACAGGACACGGACCATAAGGTGCCCAAGGCAGCAATATCCCCTTGTAGACAAGTCGGCTGGAGGAAGATGTATTGAATCGCGACGCAATTTGAGTGTTCCATCATCATTAGGAGGCCCTGAACGTTTCAATTAACCATCAGTTATGCGTCGGATTCGAAAATCTAGACTCACAAGAGACGGACCATAAGGTGCCCGAGGCAGCAATATCCCCTTGGAGACAAGTCGGCTGGATGACGATGTATTGATTCGCGATGCAATTTGAGGTTTTCATCGCCGTTAGGAGGCCCTGAACGTTACAATTAACCATCAGTTTTGCGTCCGATTCGAAAATCTAGACTCAAAGGAGACGCAGCATAAGGTGCCTGAGGCAGCAATATCCCCTTGGAGACAAGTCGGCTGGAGGACGATGTATTGAATTGCGTTGCAATTTGAGTTTTCCATCGTCATTAGAGGCCCTGTACGTTACAATTAACTATCAGTTTTGCGTCGGATTCGAAAATCTACACTCACAGGAGACGGACCATAAGGTGCCCGAGGCAGCAATATCCCCTTGGAGACATGTCGGCTGGAGGACGATGTATTGAATCGCGATGCAATTTGAGATTTTCATCGCCATTAGGAGGCCCTGAACGCTACAATTAACTATCAGTTTTGCGTCGGATTCGAAAATCTAGACTCGCAGGAGACGGACCACAAAGTGCCCAAGGCAGCATAATCCCCTTGTAGACAAGTCGGCTGGAGGACGATGTATTGAATCGCGACGCAATTTGAGTGTTCCATCGTCATTAGGAGGCCCTGATTGTTTCAATTAACCATCAGTTTTGCGTCGGATTCGAATATCTAGACTCACAGGAGACGGACCATAAGGTGCCCGAGGCAGCAATATCCCCTTGGAGACAAGTCGGCTGGAGGACGATATATTGTATCTCGTCGCAATTTGAGTGTTCCCTCGTCATTAGGAGGCCCTCAACGTTACAATTATTTATCAGTTTTGCGTCCGATTCGAAAATCTAGAATCACAAGAGACTGACCATAAGGTGCCCGAGGCAGCAATATGCCATTGGAGACAAGTCGGCTGGAGGATGATGTATTGAATCGCGATGCCATTTGAGTGTTCCATCGTGATTAGGAAGCCCTGAAAGTTACAATTAACTATCAGTTTTGCATCCGATTCGAAAATCTAGACTCACAGGAGACGGACTATAAAGTGTCCGAGACAGCAGCATATCTTGGAGACAATTTGGCTGGAGGACGATGTATTGAATCGCAACGCAATTTGAGTTTTCCATCGTCATTAGGAGGCCCTGAACGTTACAATTAACTATCGGATTTGCGTCCGATTCTAAAATCCAGACTCACAGGTGACGGACGGTAAGGTGCCCCAGGCAGCAATATCCCCCTGGAGACTAGTCGGCTGGAGGACGATGTATTGAATCTCAAATGCAATTTGAGTTTTCCATCGTCATTAGGAGGCCCTGAACGTTACAATTAACCATCAGTTTTCCGTCGGATTCGAAAATCTAGACTTACAGGGGACGGAACATATGGTGTCCGAGGCAGCAATATCCCCTTGGAGACAAGTCGGCTGGAGGACGATTTATTGAATCGCGACGCAATTTCAGTGTGCTGTCGTCTTTAGGAGGCCCTGAACGTTACAATTAACCATCAGATTTGCGTCGGATTCGAAAATCTAGACTCACAGGAGACGGATCATAAGGTGCCCGAGGCAGCAATATCCCCTTGCAGACATGTCGACTGGAGGACGATGTATTCATTCGGAATGCAATTTGAGATTTTCATCGTCATTAGGTCGCCCTGAACGTAACATTTAACATCAGTTTTGCGACCGATTCGAAAATCTAGACTCACAGTGGACGGACCTTACGGTGCCCGAGGCAGCAATATCCGCTTCGAGACAAGTCGGCTGGAGGACGATGTATTGAATCGCGATACAATTTGAGATTTCCATCGTCATTAGGAGGCCCTGAATGTTACAATTAACCATCAGTTTTGCGTCGGATTCTAAAATCTAGACTCACAGGAGACGGGCCATAAGGTGCCCGAGGCAGCAATATCCCCTTGGAGACAAGTCGGCTGGAGGACGATATATTGAATAGCGATGCAATTTGAGTTTTCCATCGCCATTATGAGGCCCTGAACGTTACAATTAACTATCAGTTTTGCGTCCGATTTGAAAATCTAGACTCACAGGCGACGGACCATAAGTTGTACAAGGTAGCAATATTCCCTTGGAGACAAGTCGGCTGGAGGACGATGTATTGAATCTGGACGGAATGTGAGTGTTCCATCGTCATTAGGAGACCCTGAACATTACAATAAACCGTCAGTTTTGCGTCGGATTCGAAAATCTAGACTCACAGGAGACGGACCATAAGGTGCCCCAGGCAGCAATATCCCCTTGGAGACAAGTCGGCTGGAGGACGATATATTAAATAGCGATGCAATTTGAGTTTTCCATCGTCATTAGGAGGCCCTGAACGTTACAATTCACTATCGGTTTTGCGTCCGATTCGAAAATCTAGACTCACAGGAGACGGACCATAAGGTGCCTGAGGCGGCAATATCCCCTTGGAGACAAGTTGGCTGTAGGAGGATTTATTGAATCGCGACCCAATTTGAGTGTTCCATCGTCATTAGGAGGCACTGAACGTTACAATTAACCATCAGTTTTGCGTCGGATTTGAAAATCTAGCCACACAGGCGACGGAGCATCAAGTGCCCGAGGCAGCAATATCCCATTGGAGACTAGTCGGCTGGAGGACGATGTATTGAATCGCACATGCAATTTGAGTTTTCCATCGTCATTACGAGGCCCTGAACGTTACAATTAACCATCAGTTTTGCGTCAGATTCAAAAATCTAGACTTACAGGGGACGGACCATATGGTGTCCGAGGCAGCAATATCCCCTTGGAGACAAGTCGGCTGGAGGACGATTTATTGAATCGCGACGCAATTTGAGTGTTCTGTCGTCTTTAGGAGGCCCTGAACGTTACAATTAACCATCAGTTTTGCGTCGGATTCGAAAATCTAGACTCACAGGTGACGGGTCATAAGGTGCCTGAGGCAGAAATATCCCCTTGGAGACAAGTCGGCTGGAGGACGATGTATTAAATTGCGATGCAATTTGAGTTTTCCATCTTCATTAGATGCCCTGAACGTTACAATTAACATCAGTTTTGCGTCAGATTCGAAAAACTAGACTCACAGGAGACGGACAATAAGGTGCCCGAGGCAGCAATATCCCCTTGGAGACAAGTCGGCTGGAGGACGATGTATTGATTCGCGATGCAATTTGAGATTTTCATCGCCATTAGGAGACCCTGAACGTTACAATTAGCTATGAGTTTTGCGTCGGATTCGAAAATCTAGACTCGCAGGAGACGGACCATCAGGTGCCCAAGCAGCAATATCCCCTTGTAGACAAGTCGGCTGGAGGACGATGTATTGAATCGCGACGCAATTTGAGTGTTCCATCGTCATTAGGAGGCCCTGAACGTTACAATTAACCATCAGTTTTGCGTCGGATTCGAAAATCAAGGCTCACAGGAGACGGACCATACGGTGCCCCTGGCAGCTATATCCCCTTGGAGACAAATCGGCTGGAGGACGATGTATTGAATCGCGATGCAATTTGAGTGTTCCATCGTCATTAGGAGGCCCTGAACGTTACAATTAACCATCAGTTTTGCGTCGGATTCGAAAATCAAGACTCACAGTAGACGGACCATACGGTGCCCCTGGCACCTATATCCAATTGGAGACAAGTCGGCTGGAGGACGATATATTGAATCTCGTCGCAATTTGAGTGTTCCCTCGTCATTAGAAGGCCCTGAACGTTACAATTACCTATCAGTTTTGCGTCCGATTCGAAAATCTAGACTCACAAGAGACGGACCATAAGGTGCCCGAGGCAGCAATATCCCCTTGGAGACAAGTCGGCTGGAGGACGTTGTATTGAATCGCGATGCAATTTGAGATTTCCATCGTCATTAGGAGGCCCTGAATGTTACAATTAACATCAGTTTTGCGTCCGATTCGAAAATACAGACTCATAGGAGACGGAGCATAAGGTGCCCGAGGCAGCAATATCCCCTTGGAGACAAGATGGCTGGAGGACGATGTATTGATTCGCGATGCAATCTGAGATTTTCATCGTCATTAGGAGGCCCTGAACGTAACAATTAACATCAGTTTTGCGTCCGATTCGAAAATCTAGACTCACAGGAGACGGAGCATAAGGTTCCCGAGGCAGCAATATCCCCTTGGAGACAAGTCGGCTGGAGGACGAGGTATTGTACCGCGATGCCATTTGAGTGTTCCATCGTGATTAGGAAACCCTGAAATTTACAATTAACTATCAGTTTTGCATCCAATTCGAAAATCTAGACTCACAAAAGACCGACCATAAAGTGCCCGAGACAGCAGTATCCCCTTGGAGACAAGTTGGCTGGAGGACGATGTATTGATTCGCGATGCAATCTGAGATTTTCATCGTCATTAGGAGGCCCTGAACGTAACAATTAACATCAGTTTTGCAACCGATTCGAAAATCTAGACTCACAGGAGACGGACCATAAGGTGTACGAGGCAGAAATATTCCCTAGGAGACAAGTCGGCTGGAGGACGATGTATTGAATCTGGACGGAATGTGAGTGTTCCATCGTCATTAGGAGACCATGAACCATCACTTTTGCGTCCGATTCGAAAATCTGGACTCACAAGAGACGGACCATAAGGTGCCCGAGGCAGCAATATCCGCTTGGAGACAATTCGGCTGGAGGACGATGTATTGAATCGCGATGCAATTTGAGATTTCAATCGTCATTAGGAGGCCCTGAATGTACCAATTAACATCAGTTTGGCGTCGGATTCGAAAATCTAGACTCACAGGAGACGGATTATAAGGTGCCCGAGGCAGCAATATCCACTTGGAGACAAGTCGGCTGGAGGACGATGTATTGATTCGCGATGCAATTTGAGTTTTCCTTCTCCATTAGGAGGCCCTGAACGTTACAATTAACTATCAGTTTTGCGTCCGATTCGAAAATCTAGACTCACAGGAGACGGACCATAAGGTGGCCAAGGCAGCAATATCCCCTTGCAGACAAGTCGGCTGCAGGACGATGTATTGAATTGCGACGCAATTTGCGTGTTCCATCGTCATTAGGAGGCCCTGAACGTTACAATTAACCATCAATTTAGCGGCCGATTCGAAAATCCAGACTCACAGGAGACGGACCATAAGGTGGCCAAGGCAGCAATATCCCCTTGCAGACAAGTCGGCTGGAGGACGATGTATTGAATTGCGACGCAATTTGAGTGTTCCATCGTCATTAGGAGGCCTTGAACGTTACAATTAACCATCAGTTTTGCGTCAGATTCGAAAATCTAGACTCACAGGAGACGGACCATAAGGTGTACATGGCAGCAATATTCCCTTGGAGACAATTCGGCTGGAAGACGATGTATTGAATCTGGATGGAATGTGAGTGTTCCATCGTCATTAGATGACCCTGAACGTTACAATTGACAATCAGTTTTGCGTCGGATTCGAAAATCTAGACTCACAGGAGACGGACCATAAGGTGCCCCAGGCAGCAATATCCCCTTGGAGACAAGTCGGCTGGAGGACGATATATTGAATCTCGTTGCAATTTGAGTGTTCCTCGTCATTAGGAGGAACTGAACGTTACAATTAACTATCAGTTTTGCGTCGGATTCGAAAATCTAGACTCACAGGAGACGGATCGTAAGGTGCCCGAGGCAGCAATATCACCTTGGAGACAAGTCGGCTAGAGGACGATGTATTGATTCGCGATCCAATTTGAGATTTCCATCGCAATTAGGAGGCCCTGACCGTTACAATTAACTATCAGTTTTGCGTCCGATTCGAAAATCTAGACTCACAGGAGACGGACCATAAGGTGCCCAAGGGAGCAATATCCCCTTGTAGACAAGTCGGCTGGAGGACGATGTATTGAATTCCGACGCAATTTGTGTTTTCCATCGCCATTAGGAGGCCCTGATCGTTACAATTAACTATCAGTTTTGCGTCCGATTCGAAAATCTAGACTCACAGGAGACGGACCATAAGGTGCCCGAGGCAGCAATATCCCCTTGGAGACAAGTCGGCAAGAGAACAATGTATTGAATCTGGACGGAATGTGAGTGTTCCATTGTCATCAGGAGGCCCTGAACGTTACAATTAACCATCAGTTTTGCGTCGGATTGGAAAATCTAGACTCACAGGAGACGGTCCATAAGGTGCCCGAGGCAGCAATAACCCCTTGGAGACAAGTCGGCTGAAGGACGACGTATTGAATCGCGATGCAATTTGAGTTTTCCATCGCCATTAGGAGGCCCTGAACGTTACAATTAACTATAAGTTTTGAATCCGAATCGAAAATCTAGGCTCACAGGAGACGGACCATAAAGTGCCCGAGGCAGCAATATCCCCTTGGAGACTAGTCGGCTGGAGGACAATGTATTGAATCGCACATGCAATTTGAGTTTTCCATCGTCATTAGGAGGCCCTGAACGTTACAACTAACCATCAGTTTTGCGTCGGATTCGAAAATCTAGACTTACAGGGGACGGACCATATGGTCTCCGAGGCAGCATTATCCCCTTGGAGACAAGTCGGCTGGAGGACGATTTATTGAATCGCGACGCAATTTGAGTGTTCTGTCGTCATTAGCAGGCCCTGAGCGTTACAATTAATCATCAGTTTTGCGTCGGAATCGAAAATCTAGACTCTCAGGAGACGGATCATAAGGTGCCCGAGGCAGCAATATCACCTTGGAGACAAGTCGGCTGGAGGACGATGTACTGATTCGCGATGCAATTTGAGATTTCCATCGTCATTAGGAGGCCCTGAATGTTTCAATTAACATCACTTTTGCGTCCGATTCGAAAATCTAGACTCACAAGAGACGGACCATAAGGTGCCTGAGGCAGCAATAACCCCTTGGAGACAAGTCGGCTGGAGGACCATGTATTGAATCGCAATGCAGTTTGAGTGCTCCATCGTCATTTGGAGGCCCTGAACGTTACAATTAACTATCAGTTTTGCATCCGATTCGAAAATCTAGACTCACAGGAAACGGACCATAAGGTGCCCGAGGCAGCAAAATTCCCCTTGGAGAAAAGTCGGCTGGAGGACGTATTATTGAATCGCGACGTAATTTGAGTGTTCCATCGTCATTAGGAGGCCCTGAATGTTACAATTAACCATCATATTAGCGTCGGATTCGAAAATCTAGACTCACAGTAGACGGACCATAAGGTGCCCGAGGCAGCAATATCCCCTTGGAGACAAGTCGGCTGGATGACGATGTATTGAATCGCGATGCAATTTGAGTTTTCCATCGTCATTAGAGGCCCTGAACGTTACAATTAACTATCACTTTTGCGTCGGATTCGAAAATCTAGACTCACAGGAGACGGATCATAAGGTGCCCGAGGCAGCAATATCACCTTGGAGACAAGTCGGCTGGAGGACGATGTATTGAATCGCGATGCAATTTGAGATTTCCATCGTCATTAGGAGGCCCTGAATGTTACAATTAAGATCAGTTTTGCGTCCGATTCGAAAATCTAGACTCACAGGAGACGAATCATAAGGTGCCCGAGGCAGCAATATCCACTTGGAGACAAGTCGGCTGGAGGACGATGTATTGAATTGCAACGCAATTTGAGTGTTCCATCGTGATTAGGAAGCCCTGAAAGTTACAATTAACTATCAGATTTGCATCCGATTCGAAAATCTAGACTCACAGGAGACGGACCATAAAGTGCCCGAGACAGCAGTATCCCCTTGGAGACAAGTCGCCTGGAGGACGATGTATTGAATCGCGACGCAATTTGAGTGTTCCATCGTCATTAGAAGGCCCTGAACGTTACAATTAACCATCAGTTTTGCGTCGGATTCGAAAATCTAGACTCACAAGAGACGGACCATAAGGTGCCCGACGCAGAAATATCCCGTTGGAGACAAGTCGGCTGGAGGACCATGTATTGAATCGCGATGCAGTTTGAGTGTTCCATCGTGATTATTAGGCCCTGAACGTTACAATTAACTATCAGTTTTGCGTCCGATTCGAAAATCTAGACTCACAGGAAACGGACCATAAGGTGCCCGAGGCAGCAATATCCCCTTGGAGACAAGTCGGCAGGAGGACGTATTATTGAATCGCGACGCAATTTGAGTGTTCCATCGTCATTAGGAGGCCCTGAACGTTACAATAAACCATCAGATTTGCGTCGGATTCGAAAATCTAGACTCACAGTAGACGGACCATAAGGTGCCCGAGGCAGCAATATCCCCTTGGAGACAAGTCGGCTGGAGGACGATGTATTGAATCGCGATGCAATTTGTGTTTTCCATCTTCATTAGAGGCCCTGAACGTTACAATTACCTATCAGTTTTGCGTCGGATTCGAAAATCTAGACTCACAGGAGACGGATCGTAAGGTGCCGGAGGCAGCAATATCACCTTGGAGACAAATCGGCTGGAGGACGATGTATTGAATCGCGATGCAATTTGAGATTTCAATCGTCATTAGGAGGCCCTGAATGTTACAATTAACATCAGTTTTTCGTCCGATTCGACAATATAGACTCGCAGGAGACGGAGCATAAGGTGCCCAAGGGAGCAATATCCCCTTGTACACAAGTCGGCTGGAGGACGATGTATTGAATTGCGATGCAATTTGAGTCTTCCATCGTCATTAGAGGCCCTGAACGTTACAAGTAACTATCAGTTTTGCGTCGGATTCGACAATATAGACTCGCAGGAGACGGACCATAAGGTGCCCGAGGCAGCAATATCCCCATGGAGACAAGTCGGCTGGAGGACGATGTCTTGATTCGCGATGCAATTTGAGATTTTCATCGCCATTAGGAGGCCCTGAAAGTTACAATTAACTATCAGTTTTGCGTCGGATTCGAAAATCTAGACTCGCAAGAGACGGACCATAAAGTGCCCGAGGCAGTAATATCCCCTTGGAGACAAGTCGGCTGGAGGACGATGTATTGTATAGCGATGCAATTTGAGTTTTCCATCGCCATTATGAGGCCCTGAACGTTACAATTAACTATCAGTTTTGCGTCCGATTTGAAAATCTAGACTCACAGGAGACGGACCATAAGGTGTACAAGGCAGCAATATTCCCTTGGAGACAAGTCTGCTGGAGGACGATGTATTGAATCTGGACGGAATGTGAGTGCTCCATCGTCATTAGGAGACCCTGAACATTACAATAAACCGTCAGTTTTGCGTCGGATTCGAAAATCTAGACTCACAGGAGACGGACAATAAGGTGCCCCAGGCAGCAATATCCCCTTGGAGACAAGTCGGCTGGAGGACGATGTATTGAATCGCGATGCAATTTGAGTTTTCCATCGTCATTAGGAGGCCCTGAACGTTACAATTAACTATCGGTTTTGCACCGATTCGAAAATCTAGACTCACAGGAGACGGACAATAAGGTGCCTGAGGCGGCAATATCCCCTTGGAGACAAGTTGGCTGTAGGAGGATTTATTGAATCGCGACGCAATTTGAGTGTTCCATCGTCATTAGGAGGCACTGAACGTTACAATTAACCATCAGTTTTGCGTCGGATTTGAAAATCTAGCCACACAGGAGACGGACCATCAAGTGCCCGAGGCAGCAATATCCCCTTGGAGACTAGTCGGCTGGAGGACGATGTATTGAATCGCACATGCAATTTGAGTTTTCCATCGTCATTACGAGGCCCTGAACGTTACAATTAACCATCAGTTTTGCGTCGGATTGGAAAATCTAGACTCACAGGAGACGGACCATAAGGTGCCCGAGGCAGCAATAACCCCTTGGAGACAAGTCGGCTGAAGGACGACGTATTGAATCGCGATGCAATTTGAGTTTTCCATCGCCATTAGGAGGCCCTGAACGTTACAATTAACTATAAGTTTTGAATCCGAATCGAAAATCTAGGCTCACAGGAGACGGACCATAAAGTGCCCGAGGCAGCAATATCCCCTTGGAGACTAGTCGGCTGGAGGACAATGTATTGAATCGCACATGCAATTTGAGTTTTCCATCGTCATTAGGAGGCCCTGAACGTTACAACTAACCATCAGTTTTGCGTCGGATTCGAAAATCTAGACTTACAGGGGACGGACCATATGGTCTCCGAGGCAGCATTATCCCCTTGGAGACAAGTCGGCTGGAGGACGATTTATTGAATCGCGACGCAATTTGAGTGTTCTGTCGTCATTAGCAGGCCCTGAGCGTTACAATTAATCATCAGTTTTGCGTCGGAATCGAAAATCTAGACTCTCAGGAGACGGATCATAAGGTGCCCGAGGCAGCAATATCACCTTGGAGACAAGTCGGCTGGAGGACGATGTACTGATTCGCGATGCAATTTGAGATTTCCATCGTCATTAGGAGGCCCTGAATGTTTCAATTAACATCAGTTTTGCGTCCGATTCGAAAATATAGACTCACAGGAGACGGAGCATAAGGTGCCCGAGGTAGCAATATCACCTTGGAGACAAGTAGGCTGGAGGAAATTGATTCTGGACGAAATGTGAGTGTTCCATTGTCATCAGGAGGCCCTGAACGATACAATTAACCATCAGTTTTGCGTCCGATTCGAAAATCTAGACTCACAGGAGACGGACCATAAGGTGTACAAGGCAGCAATATTCCCTTGGAGACAAGTCGGCTGGAGGACTATGTATTGAAACTGGACGGAATGTGAGTGTTTCATCGTCATTAGGAGACCCTGAACGATACAATTAACCATCAGTTTTGCGTCGGATTCGAAAATCTAGACACACAGGTGACGGACCATAAGATGCCCCTGGCAGCAATATCCCCTTGAAGACAAGTCGGCTGGAGGACGATATATTGAATCTCGTCGCAATTTGAGTGTTCCCTCGTCAATAGGAGCCCCTGAACGTCTCAATTACCTATCAGTTTTGCGTCCGATTCGAAAATCTAGACTCACAAGAGACGGACCATAAGGTGCCTGAGCAGCAATAACCCCTTGGAGACAAGTCGGCTGGAGGACCATGTATTGAATCGCAATGCAGTTTGAGTGCTCCATCGTCATTTGGAGGCCCTGAACGTTACAATTAACTATCAGTTTTGCATCCGATTCGAAAATCTAGACTCACAGGAAACGGACCATAAGGTGCCCGAGGCAGCAATATCCCCTTGGAGAAAAGTCGGCTGGAGGACGTATTATTGAATCGCGACGTAATTTGAGTGTTCCATCGTCATTAGGAGGCCCTGAATGTTACAATTAACCATCATATTAGCGTCGGATTCGAAAATCTAGACTCACAGTAGACGGACCATAAGGTGCCCGAGGCAGCAATATCCCCTTGGAGACAAGTCGGCTGGATGACGATGTATTGAATCGCGATGCAATTTGAGTTTTCCATCGTCATTAGAGGCCCTGAACGTTACAATTAACTATCACTTTTGCGTCGGATTCGAAAATCTAGACTCACAGGAGACGGATCATAAGGTGCCCGAGGCAGCAATATCACCTTGGAGACAAGTCGGCTGGAGGACGATGTATTGAATCGCGATGCAATTTGAGATTTCCATCGTCATTAGGAGGCCCTGAATGTTACAATTAAGATCAGTTTTGCGTCCGATTCGAAAATCTAGACTCACAGGAGACGAATCATAAGGTGCCCGAGGCAGCAATATCCACTTGGAGACAAGTCGGCTGGAGGACGATGTATTGAATTGCAACGCAATTTGAGTGTTCCATCGTGATTAGGAAGCCCTGAAAGTTACAATTAACTATCAGATTTGCATCCGATTCGAAAATCTAGACTCACAGGAGACGGACCATAAAGTGCCCGAGACAGCAGTATCCCCTTGGAGACAAGTCGCCTGGAGGACGATGTATTGAATCGCGACGCAATTTGAGTGTTCCATCGTCATTAGGAGGCCCTGAACGTTACAATTAACCATCAGTTTTGCGTCGGATTCGAAAATCTAGACTCACAAGAGACGGACCATAAGGTGCCCGACGCAGAAATATCCCGTTGGAGACAAGTCGGCTGGAGGACCATGTATTGAATCGCGATGCAGTTTGAGTGTTCCATCGTGATTATTAGGCCCTGAACGTTACAATTAACTATCAGTTTTGCGTCCGATTCGAAAATCTAGACTCACAGGAAACGGACCATAAGGTGCCCGAGGCAGCAATATCCCCTTGGAGACAAGTCGGCAGGAGGACGTATTATTGAATCGCGACGCAATTTGAGTGTTCCATCGTCATTAGGAGGCCCTGAACGTTACAATAAACCATCAGATTTGCGTCGGATTCGAAAATCTAGACTCACAGTAGACGGACCATAAGGTGCCCGAGGCAGCAATATCCCCTTGGAGACAAGTCGGCTGGAGGACGATGTATTGAATCGCGATGCAATTTGTGTTTTCCATCTTCATTAGAGGCCCTGAACGTTACAATTACCTATCAGTTTTGCGTCGGATTCGAAAATCTAGACTCACAGGAGACGGATCGTAAGGTGACGAAGGCAGCAATATCACCTTGGAGACAAATCGGCTGGAGGACGATGTATTGAATCGCGATGCAATTTGAGATTTCAATCGTCATTAGGAGGCCCTGAATGTTACAATTAACATCAGTTTTTCGTCCGATTCGAAAATATAGACTCGCAGGAGACGGAGCATAAGGTGCCCAAGGGAGCAATATCCCCTTGTACACAAGTCGGCTGGAGGACGATGTATTGAATTGCGATGCAATTTGAGTCTTCCATCGTCATTAGAGGCCCTGAACGTTACAAGTAACTATCAGTTTTGCGTCGGATTCGAAAATCTAGACTCACAAGAGACTGATCATAAGGTGCCCGAGGAAGCAATATCCCCTGGGAGACAAGTCGGCTGGAGGACGATGTATTGAATCGCGATGCAATTTGAGATTTTCATCGTCATTTAGAGGCCCTGAATGTTACAATTAACATCAGTTTTGCGTCAGATTCGAAGAACTAGACTTACAGGAGACCGACCATAAGGTGCCCGAGGCAGCAATATCCCCATGGAGACAAGTCGGCTGGAGGACGATGTCTTGATTCGCGATGCAATTTGAGATTTTCATCGCCATTAGGAGGCCCTGAAAGTTACAATTAACTATCAGTTTTGCGTCGGATTCGAAAATCTAGACTCGCAAGAGACGGACCATAAAGTGCCCGAGGCAGTAATATCCCCTTGGAGACAAGTCGGCTGGAGGACGATGTATTGAATCGCGATACAATTTGAGATTTCCATCGTCATTAGGAGGCCCTGAATGTTACAATTAACATCAGTTTTGCGTCGGATTCCAAAATCTAGACTCACAGGAGACGGACCATAAGGTGCCCGAGGCAGCAATATCCCCTTGGAGACATGTCGGCTGGAGGACGATGTATTGTATAGCGATGCAATTTGAGTTTTCCATCGCCATTATGAGGCCCTGAACGTTACAATTAACTATCAGTTTTGCGTCCGATTTGAAAATCTAGACTCACAGGAGACGGACCATAAGGTGTACAAGGCAGCAATATTCCCTTGGAGACAAGTCTGCTGGAGGACGATGTATTGAATCTGGACGGAATGTGAGTGTTCCATCGTCATTAGGAGACCCTGAACATTACAATAAACCGTCAGTCTTGCGTCGGATTCGAAAATCTAGACTCACAGGAGACGGACAATCAGGTGCCCCAGGCAGCAATATCCCCTTGGAGACAAGTCGGCTGGAGGACGATGTATTGAATCGCGATGCAATTTGAGTTTTCCATCGTCATTAGGAGGCCCTGAACGTTACAATTAACTATCGGTTTTGCACCGATTCGAAAATCTAGACTCACAGGAGACGGACCATAAGGTGCCTGAGGCGGCAATATCCCCTTGGAGACAAGTTGGCTGTAGGAGGATTTATTGAATCGCGACGCAATTTGAGTGTTCCATCGTCATTAGCAGGCACTGAACGTTACAATTAACCATCAGTTTTGCGTCGGATTTGAAAATCTAGCCACACAGGAGACGGACCATCAAGTGCCCGAGGCAGCAATATCCCCTTGGAGACTAGTCGGCTGGAGGACGATGTATTGAATCGCACATGCAATTTGAGTTTTCCATCGTCATTACGAGGCCCTGAACGTTACAATTAACCATCAGTTTTGCGTCAGATTCAAAAATCTAGACTTACAGGGGACGGAACATATGGTGTCCGAGGCAGCAATATCCCCTTGGAGACAAGTCGGCTGGAGGGCGATTTATTGAATCGCGAAGCAATTTGAGTGTTCTGTCGTCTTTAGGAGGCCCTGAACGTTATAATTAACAATCAGTTTTGCGTCGGATTCGAAACTCTAGACTCACAGGAGACGGACCATAAGGTGCCTGAGGCAGAAATATCCCCTTGGAGACAAGTCGGCTGGAGGACGATGTATTAAATTGCGATGCAATTTGAGTTTCCCATCTTCATTAGACACCCTGAACGTTACAATTAACATCAGTTTTGCGTCAGATTCGAAAAACTAGACTCACAGGAGACGGTCAATAAGGTGCCCGAGGCAGCAATATCCCCTTGGAGACAAGTCGGCTGGAGGACGATGTATTGATTCGCGATGCAATTTGAGATTTTCATCGCCGTTAGGAGGCCCTGAACGTTACAATTAGCTATCAGTTTTGCGTCGGATTCGAAAATCTAGACTCGCAGGAGACGGACCATAAGGTGCCCAAGGCAGCAATATCCCCTTGTAGACAAGTCGGCTGGAGGACGATGTATTGAATCGCGACGCAATTTGAGTGTTCAATCGTCATTAGGAGGCCCTGAACGTTACAATTGACCATCAGTTTTGCGTCGGATTCGAAAATCAAGACTCACAGGAGACGTACCATACGGTGCCCCTGGCAGCTATATCCCCTTGGAAACAAATCGGCTGGAGGACGATGTATTGAATCGCGATGCAATTTGAGTGTTCCATCGTCATTAGGAGGCCCTGAACGTTACAATTAACCATCAGTTTTGCGTCGGATTCGAATATCAAGACTCACAGGAGACGGACTATACGGTGCCCCTGGCAGCTATATCCCCTTGGAGACAAGTCGGCTGGAGGACGATATATTGAATCTCGTCGCAATTTGAGTGTTCCCTCGTCATTAGAAGGCCCTGAACGTTACAATTACCTATCAGTTTTGCGTCCGATTCGAAAATCTAGACTCACAAGAGACGGACCATAAGGTGCCCGAGGCAGCAATAACCCCTTGGAGACAAGTCTGCTGGAGGACGATGTATTGAATCGCGATGCCATTTGAGTGTTCCATCGTGATTAGGAAGCCCTGAACGTTACAATTAACTATAAGTTTTGAATCCGAATCGAAAATCTAGGCTCACAGGAGACGGACCATAAAGTGCCCGAGGCAGCAATATCCCCTTGGAGACTAGTCGGCTGGAGGACAATGTATTGAATCGCACATGCAATTTGAGTTTTCCATCGTCATTAGGAGGCCCTGAACGTTACAACTAACCATCAGTTTTGCGTCGGATTCGAAAATCTAGACTTACAGGGGACGGACCATATGGTCTCCGAGGCAGCATTATCCCCTTGGAGACAAGTCGGCTGGAGGACGATTTATTGAATCGCGACGCAATTTGAGTGTTCTGTCGTCATTAGCAGGCCCTGAGCGTTACAATTAATCATCAGTTTTGCGTCGGAATCGAAAATCTAGACTCTCAGGAGACGGATCATAAGGTGCCCGAGGCAGCAATATCACCTTGGAGACTAGTCGGCTGGAGGACGATGTACTGATTCGCGATGCAATTTGAGATTTCCATCGTCATTAGGAGGCCCTGAATGTTTCAATTAACATCAGTTTTGCGTCCGATTCGAAAATATAGACTCACAGGAGACGGAGCATAAGGTGCCCGAGGTAGCAATATCACCTTGGAGACAAGTCGGCTGGAGGAAATTGATTCTGGACGAAATGTGAGTGTTCCATTGTCATCAGGAGGCCCTGAATGATACAATTAACCATCAGTTTTGCGTCCGATTCGAAAATCTAGACTCACAGGAGACGGACCATAAGGTGTACAAGGCAGCAATATTCCCTTGGAGACAAGTCGGCTGGAGGACTATGTATTGAAACTGGACGGAATGTGAGTGTTTCATCGTCATTAGGAGACCCTGAACGATACAATTAACCATCAGTTTTGCGTCGGATTCGAAAATCTAGACACACAGGTGACGGACCATAAGATGCCCCTGGCAGCAATATCCCCTTGAAGACAAGTCGGCTGGAGGACGATATATTGAATCTCGTCGCAATTTGAGTGTTCCCTCGTCATTAGGAGCCCCTGAACGTCTCAATTACCTATCAGTTTTGCGTCCGATTCGAAAATCTAGACTCACAAGAGACGGACCATAAGGTGCCTGAGCAGCAATAACCCCTTGGAGACAAGTCGGCTGGAGGACCATGTATTGAATCGCAATGCAGTTTGAGTGCTCCATCGTCATTTGGAGGCCCTGAACGTTACAATTAACTATCAGTTTTGCATCCGATTCGAAAATCTAGACTCACAGGAAACGGACCATAAGGTGCCCGAGGCAGCAATATCCCCTTGGAGAAAAGTCGGCTGGAGGACGTATTATTGAATCGCGACGTAATTTGAGTGTTCCATCGTCATTAGGAGGCCCTGAATGTTACAATTAACCATCATATTAGCGTCGGATTCGAAAATCTAGACTCACAGTAGACGGACCATAAGGTGCCCGAGGCAGCAATATCCCCTTGGAGACAAGTCGGCTGGATGATGATGTATTGAATCGCGATGCAATTTGAGTTTTCCATCGTCATTAGAGGCCCTGAACGTTACAATTAACTATCACTTTTGCGTCGGATTCGAAAATCTAGACTCACAGGAGACGGATCATAAGGTGCCCGAGGCAGCAATATCACCTTGGAGACAAGTCGGCTGGAGGACGATGTATTGAATCGCGATGCAATTTGAGATTTCCATCGTCATTAGGAGGCCCTGAATGTTACAATTAAGATCAGTTTTGCGTCCGATTCGAAAATCTAGACTCACAGGAGACGAATCATAAGGTGCCCGAGGCAGCAATATCCACTTGGAGACAAGTCGGCTGGAGGACGATGTATTGAATTGCAACGCAATTTGAGTGTTCCATCGTGATTAGGAAGCCCTGAAAGTTACAATTAACTATCAGATTTGCATCCGATTCGAAAATCTAGACTCACAGGAGACGGACCATAAAGTGCCCGAGACAGCAGTATCCCCTTGGAGACAAGTCGCCTGGAGGACGATGTATTGAATCGCGACGCAATTTGAGTGTTCCATCGTCATTAGGAGGCCCTGAACGTTACAATTAACCATCAGTTTTGCGTCGGATTCGAAAATCTAGACTCACAAGAGACGGACCATAAGGTGCCCGACGCAGAAATATCCCGTTGGAGACAAGTCGGCTGGAGGACCATGTATTGAATCGCGATGCAGTTTGAGTGTTCCATCGTGATTATTAGGCCCTGAACGTTACAATTAACTATCAGTTTTGCGTCCGATTCGAAAATCTAGACTCACAGGAAACGGACCATAAGGTGCCCGAGGCAGCAATATCCCCTTGGAGACAAGTCGGCAGGAGGACGTATTATTGAATCGCGACGCAATTTGAGTGTTCCATCGTCATTAGGAGGCCCTGAACGTTACAATAAACCATCAGATTTGCGTCGGATTCGAAAATCTAGACTCACAGTAGACGGACCATAAGGTGCCCGAGGCAGCAATATCCCCTTGGAGACAAGTCGGCTGGAGGACGATGTATTGAATCGCGATGCAATTTGTGTTTTCCATCTTCATTAGAGGCCCTGAACGTTACAATTACCTATCAGTTTTGCGTCGGATTCGAAAATCTAGACACACAGGAGACGGATCGTAAGGTGACGAAGGCAGCAATATCACCTTGGAGACAAATCGGCTGGAGGACGATGTATTGAATCGCGATGCAATTTGAGATTTCAATCGTCATTAGGAGGCCCTGAATGTTACAATTAACATCAGTTTTTCGTCCGATTCGAAAATATAGACTCGCAGGAGACGGAGCATAAGGTGCCCAAGGGAGCAATATCCCCTTGTACACAAGTCGGCTGGAGGACGATGTATTGAATTGCGATGCAATTTGAGTCTTCCATCGTCATTAGAGGCCCTGAACGTTACAAGTAACTATCAGTTTTGCGTCGGATTCGAAAATCTAGACTCACAAGAGACTGATCATAAGGTGCCCGAGGAAGCAATATCCCCTGGGAGACAAGTCGGCTGGAGGACGATGTATTGAATCGCGATGCAATTTGAGATTTTCATCGTCATTTAGAGGCCCTGAATGTTACAATTAACATCAGTTTTGCGTCAGATTCGAAGAACTAGACTTACAGGAGACCGACCATAAGGTGCCCGAGGCAGCAATATCCCCATGGAGACAAGTCGGCTGGAGGACGATGTCTTGATTCGCGATGCAATTTGAGATTTTCATCGCCATTAGGAGGCCCTGAAAGTTACAATTAACTATCAGTTTTGCGTCGGATTCGAAAATCTAGACTCGCAAGAGACGGACCATAAAGTGCCCGAGGCAGTAATATCCCCTTGGAGACAAGTCGGCTGGAGGACGATGTATTGAATCGCGATACAATTTGAGATTTCCATCGTCATTAGGAGGCCCTGAATGTTACAATTAACATCAGTTTTGCGTCGGATTCCAAAATCTAGACTCACAGGAGACGGACCATAAGGTGCCCGAGGCAGCAATATCCCCTTGGAGACAAGTCGGCTGGAGGACGATGTATTGTATAGCGATGCAATTTGAGTTTTCCATCGCCATTATGAGGCCCTGAACGTTACAATTCACTATCAGTTTTGCGTCCGATTTGAAAATCTAGACTCACAGGAGACGGACCATAAGGTGTACAAGGCAGCAATATTCCCTTGGAGACAAGTCTGCTGGAGGACGATGTATTGAATCTGGACGGAATGTGAGTGTTCCATCGTCATTAGGAGACCCTGAACATTACAATAAACCGTCAGTCTTGCGTCGGATTCGAAAATCTAGACTCACAGGAGACGGACAATAAGGTGCCCCAGGCAGCAATATCCCCTTGGAGACAAGTCGGCTGGAGGACGATGTATTGAATCGCGATGCAATTTGAGTTTTCCATCGTCATTAGGAGGCCCTGAACGTTACAATTAACTATCGGTTTTGCACCGATTCGAAAATCTAGACTCACAGGAGACGGACCATAAGGTGCCTGAGGCGGCAATATCCCCTTGGAGACAAGTTGGCTGTAGGAGGATTTATTGAATCGCGACGCAATTTGAGTGTTCCATCGTCATTAGGAGGCACTGAACGTTACAATTAACCATCAGTTTTGCGTCGGATTTGAAAATCTAGCCACACAGGAGACGGACCATCAAGTGCCCGAGGCAGCAATATCCCCTTGGAGACTAGTCGGCTGGAGGACGATGTATTGAATCGCACATGCAATTTGAGTTTTCCATCGTCATTACGAGGCCCTGAACGTTACAATTAACCATCAGTTTTGCGTCAGATTCAAAAATCTAGACTTACAGGGGACGGAACATATGGTGTCCGAGGCAGCAATATCCCCTTGGAGACAAGTCGGCTGGAGGGCGATTTATTGAATCGCGACGCAATTTGAGTGTTCTGTCGTCTTTAGGAGGCCCTGAACGTTATAATTAACAATCAGTTTTGCGTCGGATTCGAAACTCTAGACTCACAGGAGACGGACCATAAGGTGCCTGAGGCAGAAATATCCCCTTGGAGACAAGTCGGCTGGAGGACGATGTATTAAATTGCGATGCAATTTGAGTTTCCCATCTTCATTAGACACCCTGAACGTTACAATTAACATCAGTTTTGCGTCAGATTCGAAAAACTAGACTCACAGGAGACGGTCAATAAGGTGCCCGAGGCAGCAATATCCCCTTGGAGACAAGTCGGCTGGAGGACGATGTATTGATTCGCGATGCAATTTGAGATTTTCATCGCCGTTAGGAGGCCCTGAACGTTACAATTAGCTATCAGTTTTGCGTCGGATTCGAAAATCTAGACTCGCAGGAGACGGACCATAAGGTGCCCAAGGCAGCAATATCCCCTTGTAGACAAGTCGGCTGGAGGACGATGTATTGAATCGCGACGCAATTTGAGTGTTCAATCGTCATTAGGAGGCCCTGAACGTTACAATTGACCATCAGTTTTGCGTCGGATTCGAAAATCAAGACTCACAGGAGACGTACCATACGGTGCCCCTGGCAGCTATATCCCCTTGGAAACAAATCGGCTGGAGGACGATGTATTGAATCGCGATGCAATTTGAGTGTTCCATCGTCATTAGGAGGCCCTGAACGTTACAATTAACCATCAGTTTTGCGTCGGATTCGAATATCAAGACTCACAGGAGACGGACTATACGGTGCCCCTGGCAGCTATATCCCCTTGGAGACAAGTCGGCTGGAGGACGATATATTGAATCTCGTCGCAATTTGAGTGTTCCCTCGTCATTAGAAGGCCCTGAACGTTACAATTACCTATCAGTTTTGCGTCCGATTCGAAAATCTAGACTCACAAGAGACGGACCATAAGGTGCCCGAGGCAGCAATAACCCCTTGGAGACAAGTCTGCTGGAGGACGATGTATTGAATCGCGATGCCATTTGAGTGTTCCATCGTGATTAGGAAGCCCTGAAAGTTACAATTAACTATCAGTTTTGCATCCAATTCGAAAATCTAGACTCACAGGAGACCGACCATAAAGTGCCCGAAACAGCAGTATCCCCTTGGAGACAAGTCGGCTGGAGGACGATGTATTGAATCGCGACGCAATTTTAATGTTCCATCGTCATTAGGAGGCCCTGAGCGTTACAATTAACCATCAGTTTTGCGTCGGATTCGAAAATCTAGACTCACAAGAGACGGACCATAAGGTGCCCGAGGCAGCAATATCCCCTTGGAGACAAGTCAACTGGAGGCCGTTGTATTGAATCGCGATGCAATTTGAGATTTCCATCGTCATTAGGAGGCCCTGAATGTTACAATTAACATCAGTTTTGTGTCAGATTCGAAAATACAGACTCACAGGAGACGGAGCATAAGGTGCCCGAGGCAGCAATATCCCCTTGGAGACAAGTTGGCTGGAGGACGATGTATTGATTCGCGATGCAATCTGAGATTTTCATCGTCATTAGGAGGCCCTGAACGTGACAATTAACATCAGTTTTGCGTCCGATTCGAAAATCTAGACTCACAGGAGACGGAGCATAAGGTGCCCGAGGCAGCAATATCCCCTTGGAGACAAGTCGGCTGGAGGACGATGTATTGAATCGCGATGCAATTTGAGATTTCCATCGTCATTAGAGGCCCTGAACGTTACAATTAACTATCAGTTTTGCGTCGGATTCGAAAATCTACACTCACAGGAGACGGACCATAAGGTGCCCGAGACAGCAATATCCCCTTGGAAACAAGTCGGCTGGAGGACGATGTATTGAATCGCGATGCAATTTGAGTTTTCCATCGCCATTAGGAGGCCCTGAACGTTACAATTAACTATCAGTTTTGCAACCGATTCGAAAATCTAGACTCACAGGAGACGGACCATATGGTGTACGAGGCAGAAATATTCCCTAGGAGACAAGTCGGCTGGAGGACGATGTATTGAATCTGGACGGAATGTGAGTGTTCCATCGTCATTAGGAGACCCTGAAAGTTACAATTAACCATCACTTTTGCGTCCGATTCGAAAATCTAGACTCACAAGAGACGGACCATAAGGTGCCCGAGGCAGCAATATCCGCTTGGAGACAATTCGGCTGGAGGACGATGTATTGAATCGCGATGCAATTTGAGATTTCAATCGTCATTAGGAGGCCCTGAATGTTACAATTAACATCAGTTTGGCGTCGGATTCGAAAATCTAGACTCACAGGAGACGGATTATAAGGTTCCCGAGGCAGCAATGTCACCTTGGAGACAAGTCGGCTGGAGCACGATGTATTGAATCGCGATGCAATTTGAGCTTTCCATCGTCATTAGGAGGCCCTGAATGTTACAATTAACATCAGTTTTGCGTCCGATTCGAAAATCTAGACACACAGGAGACGGATCATAAGGTGCCCGAGGCAGCAATATCCACTTGGAGACAAGTCGGCTGGAGGACGATGTATTGATTCGCGATGCAATTTGAGTTTTCCAACTCCATTAGGAGGCCCTGAACGTTACAATTAACTATCAGTATTGCGTCCGATTCGAAAATCTAGACTCACAGGAGACGGACCATAAGGTGGCCAAGGCAGCAATATCCCCTTGCAGACAAGTCGGCTGCAGGACGATCTATTGAATTGCGACGCAATTTGCGTGTTCCATCGTCATTAGGAGGCCCTGAACGTTACAATTAACCATCAGTTTTGCGTCCGATTCGAAAATCCAGACTCACAGGAGACGGACCATAAGGTGGCCAAGGCAGCAATATCCCCTTGCAGACAAGTCGGCTGGAGGACGATGTATTGAATTGCGACGCAATTTGAGTGTTCCATCGTCATTAGGGGCCTTGAACGTTACAATTAACCATCAGTTTTGCGTCAGATTCGAAAATCTAGACTCACAGGAGACGGACCATAAGGTGTACAAGGCAGCAATATTCCCTTGGAGACAATTCGGCTGGAGGACGATGTATTGAATCTGGATGGAATGTGAGTGTTCCATCGTCATTAGATGACCCTGAACGTTACAATTGACAATCAGTTTTGCGTCGGATTCGAAAATCTAGACTCACAGGAGACGGACCATAAGGTGCCCCAGGCAGCAATATCCCCTTGGAGACAAGTCGGCTGGAGGACGATATATTGAATCTCGTTGCAATTTGAGTGTCCCTCGTCATTAGGAGGAACTGAACGTTACAATTAACTATCAGTTTTGCGTCGGATTCGAAAATCTAGACTCACAGGAGACGGATCGTAAGGTGCCCGAGGCAGCAATATCACCTTGGAGACAAGTCGGCTAGAGGACGATGTATTGATTCGCGATGCAATTTGAGATTTCCATCGCCATTAGGAGGCCCTGACCGTTACAATTAACTATCGGTTTTGCGTCCGATTCGAAAATCTAGACTCACAGGAGACGGACCATAAGGTTCCCAAGGGAGCAATATCCCCTTGTAGACAAGTCGGCTGGAGGACGATGTATTGAATTGCGACGCAATTTGTGTTTTCCATCGCCATTAGGAGGCCCTGATCGTTACAATTAACTATCAGTTTTGCGTCCGATTCGAAAATCTAGACTCACAGGAGACGGACCATAAGGTGCCCGAGGCAGCAATATCCCCTTGGAGACAAGTCGGCAAGAGAACAATGTATTGAATCTGGACGGAATGTGAGTGTTCCATTGTCATCAGGAGGCCCTGAACGTTACAATTAACCATCAGTTTTGCGTCGGATTCGAAAATCTAGACTCACAGGAGACGGACCATAAGATGCCTGAGGCAGCAATATCCCCTTAGAGACAAGTTGGCTGGAGGACGATGTATTAAATCGCGATGCAATTTGAGTTTTCCATCGTCATTAGCAGGCCCTGAGCGTTACAATTAATCATCAGTTTTGCGTCGGAATCGAAAATCTAGACTCTCAGGAGACGGATCATAAGGTGCCCGAGGCAGCAATATCACCTTGGAGACAAGTCGGCTGGAGGAAATTAATTCTGGACGGAATGTGAGTGTTCCATTGTCATCAGGAGGCCCTGAACGATACAATTAACCATCAGTTTTGCGTCCGATTCGAAAATCTAGACTCACAGGTGACGGACCATAAGGTGTACAAGGCAGCAATATTCCCTTGGAGACAAGTCGGCTGGAGGACGATGTATTGAAACTGGACGGAATGTGAGTGTTTCATCGTCATTAGGAGACCCTGAATGATACAATTAACCATCAGTTTTGCGTCGGATTCGAAAATCTAGACACACAGGAGATGGACCATAAGATGCCCCTGGCAGCAATATCCCCTTGAAGACAAGTCGGCTGGAGGACGATATATTGAATCTCGTCGCAATTTGAGTGTTCCCTCGTCATTAGGAGCCCCTGAACGTTTCAATTACCTATCAGTTTTGCGTCCGATTCGAAAATCTAGACTCACAAGAGACGGACCATAAGGTGCCTGAGGCAGCAATATCCCCTTGGGGAAAAGTCGGCTGGAGGACGTATTATTGAATCGCGACGTAATTTGAGTGTTCCATCGTCATTAGGAGGCCCTGAATGTTACAATTAACGATCATATTAGCGTCGGATTCGAAAATCTAGACTCACAAGAGACGGACCATAAGGTGCCTGAGGCAGCAATAACCCCTTGGAGACAAGTCGGCTGGAGGACGATGTATTGAATCGCAATGCAGTTTGAGTGCTCCATCGTCATTTGGAGACCCTGAACGTTACAATTAACTATCAGTTTTGCATCCGATTCGAAAATCTAGACTCTCAGGAAACGGACCATAAGGTGCCCGAGGCAGCAATATCCCCTTGGGGAAAAGTCGGCTGGAGGACGTATTATTGAATCGCGACGTAATTTGAGTGTTCCATCGTCATTAGGAGGCCCTGAATGTTACAATTAACGATCATATTAGCGTCGGATTCGAAAAACTAGACTCACAGTAGACGGACCATAAGGTGCCCGAGGCAGCAATATCCGCTTGGAGACAAGTCGGCTGGATAACGATGTATTGAATCGCGATGCAATTTGAGTTTTCCATCGTCATTAGAGGCCCTGAACGTTACAATTAACTATCACTTTTGCGTCGGATTCGAAAATCTAGACTCACAGGAGACGGATCATAAGGTGCCCGAGGCAGCAATATCACCTTGGAGACAAGTCGGCTGGAGGACGATGTATTGAATCGCGATGCAATTTGAGATTTCCATCGTCATTAGGAGGCCCTGAATGTTACAATTAAGATCAGTTTTGCGTCCGATTCGAAAATCTAGACTCACAGGAGACGGATCATAAGGTGCCCGAGGCAGCAATATCCACTTGGCGACAAGTCGGCTGGAGGACGATGTATTGAATTGCAACGCAATTTGAGTGTTCCATCGTGATTATGAAGCCCTGAAAGTTACAATTAACTATCAGATTTGCATCCGATTCGAAAATCTAGACTCACAGGAGACGGACCATAAAGTGCCTGAGACAGCAGTATCCCCTTGGAGACAAGTCGGCTGGAGGACGATGTATTGAATCGCGACGCAATTTGAGTGTTCCATCGTCATTAGGAGGCCCTGAACGTTACAACTGACCATCAGTTTTGCGTCGGATTCGAAAATCTAGACTCACAAGAGACGGACCATAAGGTGCCCGACGCAGCAATATCCCCTTGGAGACAAGTCGGCTGGAGGACCATGTATTGAATCGCGATGCAGTTTGAGTGTTCCATCGTGATTATTAGGCCCTGAACGTTACAATTAACTATCAGTTTTGCGTCCGATTCGAAAATCTAGACTCACAGGAAACGGACCATAAGGTGCCCGAGGCAGCAATATCCCCTTGGAGACAAGTCGGCAGGAGGACGTATTATTGAATCGCGACGCAATTTGAGTGTTCCATCGTCATTAGGAGGCCCTGAACGTTACAATAAACCATCAGATTTGCGTCGGATTCGAAAATCTAGACTCACAGTAGACGGACCATAAGGTGCCCGAGGCAGCAATATCCCCTTGGAGACAAGTCGGCTGGAGGACGATGTATTGAATCGCGATGCAATTTGTGTTTTCCATCTTCATTAGAGGCCCTGAACGTTACGATTACCTATCAGTTTTGCGTCGGATTCGAAAATCTAGACTCACAGGAGACGGATCGTAAGGTGCCGGAGGCAGCAATATCACCTTGGAGACAAATCGGCTGGAGGACGATGTATTGAATCGCGATGCAATTTGAGATTTCCATCGTCATTAGGAGGCCCTGAATGTTACAATTAACATCAGTTTTTCGTCCGATTCGAAAATATAGACTCACAGGAGACGGAGCATAAGGTGCCCGAGGCAGCAATAACCGCTTGGAGACAAGTTGGTTGGAGGACGATGTATTGATTCGCGATGCAATTTGAGTTTTCCATCGCCATTAGGAGGCACTGAACGTTACAATTAACTATCAGTTTTGCGTCCGATTCGAAAATCTAGACTCACAGGAGACGGACCATAAGGTGCCCAAGGGAGCAATATCCCCTTGTACACAAGTCGGCTGGAGGACGATGTATTGAATTGCGACGCAATTTGAGTGTTCCACCGTCATTAGGAGGCCCTGAACGTTACAATTAAAAATCAATTTTGCGTCAGATTCGAAAATCTAGACTCACAGGAGACGGACCATAATGTGCCCGAGGCAGCAATATCCCCTTGGAGACAAGTCGGCAGGAGGACAATGTATTGAATCTTTACGGAATGTGAGTGTTCCATTGTCATCAGGAGGCCCTGAACGTTACAATTAACCATCAGTTTTGCGTCGGATTGGAAAATCTAGACTCACAGGAGACGGACCATAAGGTGCCCGACGTATCAATATCCCCTTGGAGACAAGTCGGCTGGAGGACGATGTATTGAATATCGTCGTAATTTGAGTGTCCCCTCGTCATTAGGAGGCCCTGAACGTTACAATTAACTATTAGCTTTGCGTCCGATTCGACAATCTAGACTCACAAGAGACGGACCATAAGGTGCCATAGGGAGCAATATCCCCTTGAAGACAAGTCGGAGGGAGGACGATGTATTGAATCGCGTTGCAATTTGCGTTTTCCATCGTCATTAGGAGGCATTGAACGTAACAATTAACTATCGGTTTTGCGTCCGATTCGAAAATCTAGACTCAGAAGAGACGGACCATAAGGTGTACAAGGCAGCAATACTCCCTTGGAGACAAGTCGTTTGGAGGACGATGTATTGAATCTGGACGGAATGTGACTGTTCCATCGTCATTAGATGACCCTGAACGTTACAATTAACAATCAGTTTTGCGTCGGATTCGAAAATCTAGACTCACAGGAGACGGACCATAAGGTGCCCCAGGCAGCAATTACCCCTTGGAGACAAGTCGCCTGGAGGACGATATATTGAATCTCGTTGCAATTTCAGTGTCCCTCGTCTATAGGAGGCCCTGAACGTTACAATTAACTATCAGTTTTGCGTCCGATTCGAAAATCTAGACTCACAGGAGACGGACCATAAGGTGCCCGAGGCAGCAAAAACCCCTTGGAGACAAGTCGGCTGAAGGACGACGTATTGAATCGCGATGCAATTTGAGTTTTCCATCGCCATTAGGAGGCCCTGAACGTTACAATTAACTATAAGTTTTGCATCCGATTCGAAAATCTAGACTCACAGGAGACGGACCCTGTGCCCTGGCCTGAGGCAGCAATATCCCCTTAGAGAGTGCTCGGCTGGAGGACGATGTATTAAATCGCGATGCAATTTGAGTTTTCCATCGTCATTAGCAGGCCCTGAACGTTACAGTTAATCATCAGTTTTGCGTCGGAATCGACAATCTAGACTCTCAGGAGACGGATCATAAGGTGCCCGAGGCAGCAATATCACGTCGGAGACAAGTCGGCTGGAGGACGATGTATTGATTCGCGATGCAATTTGAGATTTCCATCGTCATTAGGAGGCCCTGATTGTTTCAATTAACATCAGTTTTGCGACCGATTCGAAAATATAGACTCACAGGAGACGGAGCATAAGGTGCCCGAGGCAGCAATATCACCTTGGAGACAAGTCGGCTGGAGGACAAAGTATTGATTCTGGACGGAATGTGAGTGTTCCATTGTCATCAGGAGGCCCTGAACGTTACAATTAACTATCAGTTTTGTGTCCGATTCGAAAATCTAGACTCACAGGAGACGGACCATAAGGTGTACAAGGCAGCAATATTCCCTTGGAGACAAGTCGGCTGGAGGACGATGTATTGAAACTGGACGGAATGTGAGTGTTCCATCGTCATTAGGAGACCCTGAACGATGCAATTAACCATCAGTTTTGCGTCGGATTCGAAAATCTAGACTCACAGGAGACGGACCATAAGGTGCCCCTGGCAGCAATATCCCCTGAAGACAAGTCGGCTGGAGGACGATATATTGAATCTCGTCGCATTTTGAGTGTTCCCTCGTCATTAGAAGGCCCTGAACGTTACAATTACCTATCAGTTTTGCGTCCGATTCGAAAATCTAGACTCACATCAGACAGACCATAAGGTGCCTGAGGCAGCAATAACCCCTTGGAGACAAGTCGGCTGGAGGACGATGTATTGAATCGCGATGCAGTTTGAGTGCTCCATCGTCCATTGGAGGCCCTGAACGATACAATTAACTATCAGTTTTGCGTCCGATTCGAGAATCTAGACTCACAGGAAACGGACCATAAGTTGCCCGAGGCAGCAATATCCCCTTGGAGAAAAGTCGGCTGGAGGACCAATTATTGAATCGCGACGTAATTTGAGTGTTCCATCGTCATTAGGAGACCCTGAACGTTACAATTAACCATCATATTAGCGTCGGATTCGAAAATCTATACTCACAGTAGACGGACCATAAGGTGCCCAAGGCAGCAATATCCCCTTGCAGACAAGTCGGCTGGATGACGATGTATTGAATCGCGATGCAATTTGAGTTTTCCATCGTCATTAGAGGCCCTGAACGTTACAATTAACTATCAGTTTTGCGTCGGATTCGAAAATCTAGACTCACAGGAGACGGATCATAAGGTGCCCGAGGCATCAATATCCACTTGGAGACAAGTCGGCTGGAGGACGATGTATTGAATTGCGACGCAATTTGAGTGTTCCATCGTGATTAGGAAGCCCTGAAAGTTACAATTAACTAACCGATTCGAAAATGTAGACTCACAGGAGACGGACCATAACGTGCCCGAGACAGCAGTATCCCCTTGGAGACAAGTCGGCTGGAGGACGATGTATTGAATCGCGATGCAGTTTGAGTGCTCCATCGTGATTAGGAGGCCCTGAACGTTACAATTAACTATCAGTTTTGCGTCCGATTCGAAAATGAAGACTCACAGGAGACGGACCATAAGGTGCCCAAGGGAGCAATATCCCCTTGTAGACAAGTCGGCTGGAGTACGATGTATTGAATTGCGACGCAATTTGAGTGTTCCATCGTCATTAGGAGGCCCTGAACGTTACAATTAACCATCAGTTTTGCGTCAGATTCGAAAATCTAGACTCACAGGAGACAGACCATAATGTGCCCGAGGATGCAATATCCCCTTGGAGACAAGTCGGCTGGAGGACGATGTATTTATTTGCGATGCAATTTCAGATTTCAATCGTCATCCGAAGGCCCTGAATGTTACAATTAACATCAGTTTGGCGTCGGATTCGAAAATCTAGACTCACTGGAGACGGACCATAAGGTGCCCGAGGCAGCAATGTCCCCTTGGAGACAAGTCGGCAGGAGGACAATGTATTGAATCTGGACGGAATGTGAGTGTTCCATTGTCATCGGGAGGCTATGAGCGTTACAATTAACCATCAGTTTTGCGTCGGATTGGAAAATCTAGACTCACAGGAGACGGACCTTAAGGTGCCCGACGTATCAATATCCCCTTGGAGACAAGTCGGCTGGAGGACGATGTATTGAATCTCGTCGCAATTTGAGTGATCCCTCGTCATTACGAGGCCCTGAACGTTACAATTAACTATTTGCTTTGCGTCCGATTCGTCAATCTAGACTCACAAGAGACGGACCATATGGTGCCATAGGCAGCAATATCCGCTTGAAGGCAAGTCGGAGGGAGGACGATGTATTGAATAGCGATGCAATTTGAGTTTTCCATCGTCATTAGGAGGCCCTGAACGTTACAATTAACTATCAGTTTTGCGTCCGATTCGAAACTCTAGACTCACAGGAGACGGACCATAAGGTGCCTGAGGCAGAAATATCCCCTTGGAGACAAGTCGGCTGGAGGACGATGTATTGATTCGCGATGCAATTTGCGTTTTCCATCGTCATTAGGAGGCATTGAACGTAACAATTAACTATCGGTTTTGCGTCCGATTCGAAAATCTAGACTCAGAAGAGACGGACCATAAGGTGTACAAGGCAGCAATACTCCCTTGGAGACAAGTCGTTTGGAGGACGATGTATTGAATCTGGACGGAATGTGACTGTTCCATCGTCATTAGATGACCCTGAACGTTACAATTAACAATCAGTTTTGCGTCGGATTCGAAAATCTAGACTCACAGGAGACGGACCATAAGGTGCCCCAGGCAGCAATTACCCCTTGGAGACAAGTCGGCTGGAGGACGATATATTGAATCTCGTTGCAATTTCAGTGTCCCTCGTCTATAGGAGGCCCTGAACGTTACAATTAACTATCAGTTTTGCGTCCGATTCGAAAATCTAGACTCACAGGAGACGGACCATAAGGTGCCCGAGGCAGCAAAAACCCCTTGGAGACAAGTCGGCTGAAGGACGACGTATTGAATCGCGATGCAATTTGAGTTTTCCATCGCCATTAGGAGGCCCTGAACGTTACAATTAACTATAAGTTTTGCATCCGATTCGAAAATCTAGACTCACAGGAGACGGACCCTGTGCCCTGGCCTGAGGCAGCAATATCCCCTTAGAGAGTGCTCGGCTGGAGGACGATGTATTAAATCGCGATGCAATTTGAGTTTTCCATCGTCATTAGCAGGCCCTGAACGTTACAGTTAATCATCAGTTTTGCGTCGGAATCGACAATCTAGACTCTCAGGAGACGGATCATAAGGTGCCCGAGGCAGCAATATCACGTCGGAGACAAGTCGGCTGGAGGACGATGTATTGATTCGCGATGCAATTTGAGATTTCCATCGTCATTAGGAGGCCCTGATTGTTTCAATTAACATCAGTTTTGCGACCGATTCGAAAATATAGACTCACAGGAGACGGAGCATAAGGTGCCCGAGGCAGCAATATCACCTTGGAGACAAGTCGGCTGGAGGACAAAGTATTGATTCTGGACGGAATGTGAGTGTTCCATTGTCATCAGGAGGCCCTGAACGTTACAATTAACTATCAGTCTTGTGTCCGATTCGAAAATCTAGACTCACAGGAGACGGACCATAAGGTGTACAAGGCAGCAATATTCCCTTGGAGACAAGTCGGCTGGAGGACGATGTATTGAAACTGGACGGAATGTGAGTGTTCCATCGTCATTAGGAGACCCTGAACGATGCAATTAACCATCAGTTTTGCGTCGGATTCGAAAATCTAGACTCACAGGAGACGGACCATAAGGTGCCCCTGGCAGCAATATCCCCTGAAGACAAGTCGGCTGGAGGACGATATATTGAATCTCGTCGCAATTTGAGTGTTCCCTCGTCATTAGAAGGCCCTGAACGTTACAATTACCTATCAGTTTTGCGTCCGATTCGAAAATCTAGACTCACAACAGACAGACCATAAGGTGCCTGAGGCAGCAATAACCCCTTGGAGACAAGTCGGCTGGAGGACGATGTATTGAATCGCGATGCAGTTTGAGTGCTCCATCGTCCATTGGAGGTCCTGAACGATACAATTAACTATCAGTTTTGCGTCCGATTCGAGAATCTAGACTCACAGGAAACGGACCATAAGTTGCCCGAGGCAGCAATATCCCCTTGGAGAAAAGTCGGCTGGAGGACCAATTATTGAATCGCGACGTAATTTGAGTGTTCCATCGTCATTAGGAGACCCTGAACGTTACAATTAACCATCATATTAGCGTCGGATTCGAAAATCTATACTCACAGTAGACGGACCATAAGGTGCCCAAGGCAGCAATATCCCCTTGCAGACAAGTCGGCTGGATGACGATGTATTGAATCGCGATGCAATTTGAGTTTTCCATCGTCATTAGAGGCCCTGAACGTTACAATTAACTATCAGTTTTGCGTCGGATTCGAAAATCTAGACTCACAGGAGACGGATCATAAGGTGCCCGAGGCATCAATATCCACTTGGAGACAAGTCGGCTGGAGGACGATGTATTGAATTGCGACGCAATTTGAGTGTTCCATCGTGATTAGGAAGCCCTGAAAGTTACAATTAACTAACCGATTCGAAAATGTAGACTCACAGGAGACGGACCATAACGTGCCCGAGACAGCAGTATCCCCTTGGAGACAAGTCGGCTGGAGGTCGATGTATTGAATCGCGATGCAGTTTGAGTGCTCCATCGTGATTAGGAGGCCCTGAACGTTACAATTAACTATCAGTTTTGCGTCCGATTCGAAAATGAAGACTCACAGGAGACGGACCATAAGGTGCCCAAGGGAGCAATATCCCCTTGTAGACAAGTCGGCTGGAGTACGATGTATTGAATTGCGACGCAATTTGAGTGTTCCATCGTCATTAGGAGGCCCTGAACGTTACAATTAACCATCAGTTTTGCGTCAGATTCGAAAATCTAGACTCACAGGAGACAGACCATAATGTGCCCGAGGATGCAATATCCCCTTGGAGACAAGTCGGCTGGAGGACGATGTATTTATTTGCGATGCAATTTCAGATTTCAATCGTCATCCGAAGGCCCTGAATGTTACAATTAACATCAGTTTGGCGTCGGATTCGAAAATCTAGACTCACTGGAGACGGACCATAAGGTGCCCGAGGCAGCAATGTCCCCTTGGAGACAAGTCGGCAGGAGGACAATGTATTGAATCTGGACGGAATGTGAGTGTTCCATTGTCATCGGGAGGCTATGAGCGTTACAATTAACCATCAGTTTTGCGTCGGATTGGAAAATCTAGACTCACAGGAGACGGACCTTAAGGTGCCCGACGTATCAATATCCCCTTGGAGACAAGTCGGCTGGAGGACGATGTATTGAATCTCGTCGCAATTTGAGTGATCCCTCGTCATTACGAGGCCCTGAACGTTACAATTAACTATTTGCTTTGCGTCCGATTCGTCAATCTAGACTCACAAGAGACGGACCATATGGTGCCATAGGCAGCAATATCCGCTTGAAGGCAAGTCGGAGGGAGGACGATGTATTGAATAGCGATGCAATTTGAGTTTTCCATCGTCATTAGGAGGCCCTGAACGTTACAATTAACTATCAGTTTTGCGTCCGATTCGAAACTCTAGACTCACAGGAGACGGACCATAAGGTGCCTGAGGCAGAAATATCCCCTTGGAGACAAGTCGGCTGGAGGACGATGTATTAAATTGCGATGCAATTTGAGTTTCCCATCTTCATTAGACACCCTGAACGTTACAATTAACATCAGTTTTGCGTCAGATTCGAAAAACTAGACTCACAGGAGACGGACAATAAGGTGCCCGAGGCAGCAATATCCCCTTGGAGACAAGTCGGCTGGAGGACGATGTATTGATTCGCGATGCAATTTGAGATTTTCATCGCCGTTAGGAGGCCCTGAACGTTACAATTAGCTATCAGTTTTGCGTCGGATTCGAAAATCTAGACTCGCAGGAGACGGACCATAAGGTGCCCAAGGCAGCAATATCCCCTTGTAGACAAGTCGGCTGGAGGACGATGTATTGAATCGCGACGCAATTTGAGTGTTCAATCGTCATTAGGAGGCCCTGACCGTTACAACTGACCATCAGTTTTGCGTCGGATTCGAAAATCAAGACTCACAGGAGACGTACCATACGGTGCCCCTGGCAGCTATATCCCCTTGGAAACAAATCGGCTGGAGGACGATGTATTGAATCGCGATGCAATATGAGTGTTCCATCGTCATTAGGAGGCCCTGAACGTTACAATTAACCATCAGTTTTGCGTCGGATTCGAATATCAAGACTCACAGGAGACGGACTATACGGTGCCCCTGGCAGCTATATCCCCTTGGAGACAAGTCGGCTGGAGGACGATATATTGAATCTCGTCGCAATTTGAGTGTTCCCTCGTCATTAGAAGGCCCTGAACGTTACAATTACCTATCAGTTTTGCGTCCGATTAGAAAATCTAGACTCACAAGAGACGGACCATAAGGTGCCCGAGGCAGCAATAACGCCTTGGAGACAAGTCTGCTGGAGGACGATGTATTGAATCGCGATGCCATTTGAGTGTTCCATCGTGATTAGGAAGCCCTGAAAGTTACAATTAACTATCAGTTTTGCATCCAATTCGTAAATCTAGACTCACAGGAGACCGACCATAAAGTGCCCGAAACAGCAGTATCCCCTTGGAGACAAGTCGGCTGGAGGACGATGTATTGAATCGCGACGCAATTTTAGTGTTCCATCGTCATTAGGAGGCCCTGAGCGTTACAATTAACCATCAGTTTTGCGTCGGATTCGAAAATCTAGACTCACAAGAGACGGACCATAAGGTGCCCGAGGCAGCAATATCCCCTTGGAGACAAGTCAACTGGAGGCCGTTGTATTGAATCGCGATGCAATTTGAGATTTCCATCGTCATTAGGAGGCCCTGAATGTTACAATTAACATCAGTTTTGCGTCCGATTCGAAAATACAGACTCACAGGAGACGGAGCATAAGGTGCCCGAGGCAGCAATATCCCCTTGGAGACAAGTTGGCTGGAGGACGATGCATTGATTCGCGATGCAATCTGAGATTTTCATCGTCATTAGGAGGCCCTGAACGTAACAACTAACATCAGTTTTGCGTCCGATTCGAAAATCTAGACTCACAGGAGACGGAGCATAAGGTGCCCGAGGCAGCAATATCCCCTTGGAGACAAGTCTCCTGGAGGACGATGTATTGAATCGCGATGCAATTTGAGATTTCCATCGTCATTAGAGGCCCTGAACGTTACAATTAACTATCAGTTTTGCGTCGGATTCGAAAATCTACACTCACAGGAGACGGATCATAAGGTGCCCGAGGCAGCAATATCCCCTTGGAGACAAGTCGGCTGAGGACGATCTATTGAATCGCGATGCAATTTGAGATTCCCATCGTCATTAGGAGGCCCTGAACGTTACAATTAACTATCAGTTTTGCAACCGATTCGAAAATCTAGACTCACAGGAGACGGACCATATGGTGTACGAGGCAGAAATATTCCCTAGGAGACAAGTCGGCTGGAGGACGATGTATTGAATCTGGACGGAATGTGAGTGTTCCATCGTCATTAGGAGACACTGAACGTTACAATTAACCGTCACTTTTGCGTCCGATTCGAAAATCTAGACTCACAAGAGACGGACCATAAGGTGCCCGAGGCAGCAATATCCGCTTGGAGACAATTCGGCTGGAGGACGATGTATTGAATCGCGATGCAATTTGAGATTTCAATCGTCATTAGGAGGCCCTGAATGTTACAATTAACATCAGTTTGGCGTCGGATTCGAAAATCTAGACTCACAGGAGACGGATTATAAGGTGCCCGAGGCAGCAATGTCACCTTGGAGACAAGTCGGCTGGAGCACGATGTATTGAATCGCGATGCAATTTGAGCTTTCCATCGTCATTAGGAGGCCCTGAATGTTACAATTAACATCAGTTTTGCGTCCGATTCGAAAATCTAGACACACAGGAGACGGATCATAAGGTGCCCGAGGCAGCAATATCCACTTGGAGACAAGTCGGCTGGAGGACGATGTATTGATTCGCGATGCAATTTGAGTTTTCCAACTCCATTAGGAGGCCCTGAACGTTACAATTAACTATCAGTTTTGCGTCCGATTCGAAAATCTAGACTCACAGGAGACGGACCATAAGGTGGCCAAGGCAGCAATATCCCCTTGCAGACAAGTCGGCTGCAGGACGATGTATTGAATTGCGACGCAATTTGCGTGTTCCATCGTCATTAGGAGGCCCTGAACGTTACAATTAACCATCAGTTTTGCGTCCGATTCGAAAATCCAGACTCACAGGAGACGGACCATAAGGTGGCCAAGGCAGCAATATCCCCTTGCAGACAAGTCGGCTGGAGGACGATGTATTGAATTGCGACGCAATTTGAGTGTTCCATCGTCATTAGGACGCCTTGAACGTTACAATTAACCATCAGTTTTGCGTCAGATTCGAAAATCTAGACTCACAGGAGACGGACCATAAGGTGTACAAGGCAGCAATATTCCCTTGGAGACAATTCGGCTGGAGGACGATGTATTGAATCTGGATGGAATGTGAGTGTTCCATCGTCATTAGATGACCCTGAACGTTACAATTGACAATCAGTTTTGCGTCGGATTCGAAAATCTAGACTCACAGGATACGGACCATAAGGTGCCCCAGGCAGCAATATCCCCTTGGAGACAAGTCGGCTGGAGGACGATATATTGAATCTCGTTGCAATTTGAGTGTCCCTCGTCATTAGGAGGAACTGAACGTTACAATTAACTATCAGTTTTGCGTCGGATTCGAAAATCTAGACTCACAGGAGACGGATCGTAAGGTGCCCGAGGCAGCAATATCACCTTGGAGACAAGTCGGCTAGAGGACGATGTATTGATTCGCGATGCAATTTGAGATTTCCATCGCCATTAGGAGGCCCTGACCGTTACAGTTAACTATCGGTTTTGCGTCCGATTCGAAAATCTAGACTCACAGGAGACGGACCATAAGGTTCCCAAGGGAGCAATATCCCCTTGTAGACAAGTCGGCTGGAGGACGATGTATTGAATTGCGACGCAATTTGTGTTTTCCATCGCCATTAGGAGGCCCTGATCGTTACAATTAACTATCAGTTTTGCGTCCGATTCGAAAATCTAGACTCACAGGAGACGGACCATAAGGTGCCCGAGGCAGCAATATCCCCTTGGAGACAAGTCGGCAAGAGAACAATGTATTGAATCTGGACGGAATGTGAGTGTTCCATTGTCATCAGGAGGCCCTGAACGTTACAATTAACCATCAGTTTTGCGTCGGATTCGAAAATCTAGACTCACAGGAGACGGACCATAAGATGCCTGAGGCAGCAATATCCCCTTAGAGACAAGTTGGCTGGAGGACGATGTATTAAATCGCGATGCAATTTGAGTTTTCCATCGTCATTAGCAGGCCCTGAGCGTTACAATTAATCATCAGTTTTGCGTCGGAATCGAAAATCTAGACTCTCAGGAGACGGATCATAAGGTGCCCGAGGCAGCAATATCACCTTGGAGACAAGTCGGCTGGAGGAAATTGATTCTGGACGGAAAGTGAGTGTTCCATTGTCATCAGGAGGCCCTGAACGATACAATTAACCATCAGTTTTGCGTCCGATTCGAAAATCTAGACTCACAGGAGACGGACCATAAGGTGTACAAGGCAGCAATATTCCCTTGGAGACAAGTCGGCTGGAGGACGATGTATTGAAACTGGACGGAATGTGAGTGTTTCATCGTCATTAGGAGACCCTGAACGATACAATTAACCATCAGTTTTGCGTCGGATTCGAAAATCTAGACACACAGGAGACGGACCATAAGATGCCCCCGGCAGCAATATCCCCTTGAAGACAATTCGGCTGGAGGACGATATATTGAATCTCGTCGCAATTTGAGTGTTCCCTCGTCATTAGGAGCCCCTGAACGTTTCAATTACCTATCAGTTTTGCGTCCGATTCGAAAATCTAGACTCACAAGAGACGGACCATAAGGTGCCTGAGGCAGCAATACCCCCTTGGAGACAAGTCGGCTGGAGGACGATGTATTGAATCGCAATGCAGTTTGAGTGCTCCATCGTCATTTGGAGACCCTGAACGTTACAATTAACTATCAGTTTTGCATCCGATTCGAAAATCTAGACTCACAGGAAACGGACCATAAGGTGCCCGAGGCAGCAATATCCCCTTGGAGAAAAGTCGGCTGGAGGACGTATTATTGAATCGCGACGTAATTTGAGTGTTCCATCGTCATTAGGAGGCCCTGAATGTTACAATTAACGATCATATTAGCGTCGGATTCGAAAAACTAGACTCACAGTAGACGGACCATAAGGTGCCCGAGGCAGCAATATCCGCTTGGAGACAAGTCGGCTGGATAACGATGTATTGAATCGCGATGCAATTTGAGTTTTCCATCGTCATTAGAGGCCCTGAACGTTACAATTAACTATCACTTTTGCGTCGGATTCGAAAATCTAGACTCACAGGAGACGGATCATAAGGTGCCCGAGGCAGCAATATCACCTTGGAGACAAGTCGGCTGGAGGACGATGTATTGAATCGCGATGCAATTTGAGATTTCCATCGTCATTAGGAGGCCCTGAATGTTACAATTAAGATCAGTTTTGCGTCCGATTCGAAAATCTAGACTCACAGGAGACGGATCATAAGGTGCCCGAGGCAGCAATATCCACTTGGAGACAAGTCGGCTGGAGGACGATGTATTGAATTGCAACGCAATTTGAGTGTTCCATCGTGATCATGAAGCCATGAAAGTTACAATTAACTATCAGATTTGCATCCGATTCGAAAATCTAGACTCACAGGAGACGGACCATAAAGCGCCAGAGACAGCAGTATCCCCTTGGAGACAAGTCGGCTGGAGGACGATGTATTGAATCGCGACGCAATTTGAGTGTTCCATCGTCATTAGGAGGCCCTGAACGTTACAACTAACCATCAGTTTTGCGTCGGATTCGAAAATCTAGACTCACAAGAGACGGACCATAAGGTGCCCGACGCAGCAATATCCCCTTGGAGACAAGTCGGCTGGAGGACCATGTATTGAATCGCGATGCAGTTTGAGTGTTCCATCGTGATTATTAGGCCCTGAACGTTACAATTAACTATCAGTTTTGCGTCCGATTCGAAAATCTAGACTCACAGGAAACGGACCATAAGGTGCCCGAGGCAGCAATATCCCCTTGGAGACAAGTCGGCAGGAGGACGTATTATTGAATCGCGACGCAATTTGAGTGTTCCATCGTCATTACGAGGCCCTGAACGTTACAATAAACCATCAGATTTGCGTCGGATTCGAAAATCTAGACTCACAGTAGACGGACCATAAAGTGCCCGAGGCAGCAATATCCCCTTGGAGGCAAGTCGGCTGGAGGACGATGTATTGAATCGCGATGCAATTTGTGTTTTCCATCTTCATTAGAGGCCCTGAACGTTACGATTACCTATCAGTTTTGCGTCGGATTCGAAAATCTAGACTCACAGGAGACGGACCATAATGTGCCCGAGGCAGCAATATCCCCTTGGAGACAAGTCGGCAGGAGGACAATGTATTGAATCTTTACGGAATGTGAGTGTTCCATTGTCATCAGGAGGCCCTGAACGTTACAATTAACCATCAGTTTTGCGTCGGATTGGAAAATCTAGACTCACAGGAGACGGACCATAAGGTGCCCGACGTATCAATATCCCCTTGGAGACAAGACGGCTGGAGGACGATGTATTGAATATCGTCGTAATTTGAGTGTCCCCTCGTCATTAGGAGGCCCTGAACGTTACAATTAACTATTAGCTTTGCGTCCGATTCGACAATCTAGACTCACAAGAGACGGACCATAAGGTGCCATAGGGAGCAATATCCCCTTGAAGACAAGTCGGAGGGAGGACGATGTATTGAATCGCGTTGCAATTTGCGTTTTCCATCGTCATTAGGAGGCATTGAACGTTACAATTAACAATCAGTTTTGCGTCGGATTCGAAAATCTAGACTCACAGGAGACGGACCATAAGGTGCCCCAGGCAGCAATATCCCCTTGGAGACAAGTCGGCTGGAGGACGATATTTCGAATCTCGTTGCAATTTCAGTGTCCCTCGTCTATAGGAGGCCCTGAACGTTACAATTAACTATCAGTTTTGCGTCCGATTCGAAAATTTAGACTCACAGGAGACGGACCATAAGGTGCCCGAGGCAGCAAAAACCCCTTGGAGACAAGTCGGCTGAAGGACGACGTATTGAATCGCGATGCAATTTGAGTTTTCCATCGCCATTAGGAGGCCCTGAACGTTACAATTAACTATAAGTTTTGCATCCGATTCGAAAATCTAGACTCACAGGAGACGGACCAGGTGCCCTGGCCTGAGGCAGCAATATCCCCTTAGAGAGTGGTCGGCTGGAGGACGATGTATTAAATCGCGATGCAATTTGAGTTTTCCATCGTCATTAGCAGGCCCTGAACGTTACAGTTAATCATCAGTTTTGCGTCAGAATCGACAATCTAGACTCTCAGGAGACGGATCATAAGGTGCCCGAGGCAGCAATATCACGTCGGAGACAAGTCGGCTGGAGGACGATGTATTGATTCGCGATGCAATTTGAGATTTCCATCGTCATTAGGAGGCCCTGATTGTTTCAATTAACATCAGTTTTGCGTCCGATTCGAAAATATAGACTCACAGGAGACGGAGCATAAGGTGCCCGAGGCAGCAATATCACCTTGGAGACAAGTCGGCTGGAGGACAAAGTATTGATTCTGGACGGAATGTGAGTGTTCCATTGTCATCAGGAGGCCCTGAACGTTACAATTAACTATCAGTTTTGTGTCCGATTCGAAAATCTAGACTCCCAGGAGACGGACCATAAGGTGTACAAGGCAGCAATATTCCCTTGGAGACAAGTCGGCTGGAGGACGATATATTGAATCTCGTCGCAATTTGAGTGTTCCCTCGTCATTAGAAGGCCCTGAACGTTACAATTACCTATCAGTTTTGCGTCCGATTCGAAAATCTAGACTCACAAGAGACGGACCATAAGGTGCCTGAGGCAGCAATAACCCCTTGGAGACAAGTCGGCTGGAGGACGATGTATTGAATCGCGATGCAGTTTGAGTGCTCCATCGTCCATTGGAGGCCCTGAACGTTACAATTAACTATCAGTTTTGCGTCCGATTCGAGAATCTAGACTCACAGGAAACGGACCATAAGTTGCCCGAGGCAGCAATATCCCCTTGGAGAAAAGTCGGCTGGAGGACCAATTATTGAATCGCGACGTAATTTGAGTGTTCCATCGTCATTAGGAGACCCTGAACGTTACAATTAACCATCATATTAGCGTCGGATTCGAAAATCTATACTCACAGTAGACGGACCATAAGGTGCCCCAGGCAGCAATATCCCCTTGGAGACAAGTCGGCTGGATGACGATGTATTGAATCGCGATGCAATTTGAGTTTTCCATCGTCATTAGAGGCCCTGAACGTTACAATTAACTATCAGTTTTGCGTCGGATTCGAAAATCTAGACTCACAGGAGACGGATCATAAGGTGCCCGAGGCATCAATATCCACTTGGAGACAAGTCGGCTGGAGGACGATGTATTGAATTGCGACGCAATTTGAGTGTTCCATCGTGATTAGGAAGCCCTGAAAGTTACAATTAACTAACCGATTCGAAAATGTAGACTCACAGGAGACGGACCATAACGTGCCCGAGACAGCAGTATCCCCTTGGAGACAAGTCGGCTGGAGGACGATGTATTGAATCGCGATGCAGTTTGAGTGCTCCATCGTGATTAGGAGGCCCTGAACGTTACAATTAACTATCAGTTTTGCGTCCGATTCGAAAATGTAGACTCACAGGAGACGGACCATAAGGTGCCCAAGGGAGCAATATCCCCTTGTAGACAAGTCGGCTGGAGTACGATGTATTGAATTGCGACGCAATTTGAGTGTTCCATCGTCATTAGGAGGCCCTGAACGTTACAATTAACCATCAGTTTTGCGTCAGATTCGAAAATCTAGACTCACAGGAGACAGACCATAATGTGCCCGAGGATGCAATATCCCCTTGGAGACAAGTCGGCTGGAGGACGATGTATTTATTTGCGATGCAATTTCAGATTTCAATCGTCATCCGAAGGCCCTGAATGTTACAATTAACATCAGTTTGGCGTCGGATTCGAAAATCTAGACTCACTGGAGACGGACCATAAGGTGCCCGAGGCAGCAATGTCCCCTTGGAGACAAGTCGGCAGGAGGACAATGTATTGAATCTGGACGGAATGTGAGTGTTCCATTGTCATCGGGAGGCTATGAGCGTTACAATTAACCATCAGTTTTGCGTCGGATTGGAAAATCTAGACTCACAGGAGACGGACCTTAAGGGGCCCGACGTATCAATATCCCCTTGGAGACAAGTCGGCTGGAGGACGATGTATTGAATCTCGTCGCAATTTGAGTGATCCCTCGTCATTACGAGGCCCTGAACGTTACAATTAACTATTTGCTTTGCGTCCGATTCGTCAATCTAGACTCACAAGAGACGGACCATATGGTGCCATAGGCAGCAATATCCGCTTGAAGGCAAGTCGGAGGGAGGACGATGTATTGAATAGCGATGCAATTTGAGTTTTCCATCGTCATTAGGAGGCCCTGAACGTTACAATTAACTATCAGTTTTGCGTCCGATTCGAAAATATAGACTCAGAGGAGACGGACCATAAGGTGTACAAGGCAGCAATATTCCCTTGGAGACAAGTCGGCTGGAGGACGATGTATTGAATCTGGACGGAATGTGAGTGTTCCATCGTCATTAGATGACCCTGAACGTTACAATTAACAATCAGTTTTGCGTCGGATTCGAAAATCTAGTCTCACAGGAGACGGACCATAAGGTGCTCCAGGCAGCAATATCCCCTTGGAGACAAGTCGGCTGGAGGACGATATATTGAATCCCGTTGCAATTTGAGTGTCCCTCGTCATTAGGAGGCCCCGAACGTTACAATTACCTATCAGTTTTGCGTCCGATTCAAAGATCAAGACTCACAAGCGACGGAACATCAGGTGCCCGAGGCAGCAATATCCGCTTGGAGACAAGTCGGCTGGAGGACGATGTATTGATTCGCGATGCAATTTGTGTTTTCCATCGCCATTAGGAGGCCCTGAACGTTACAATTAACTATCAGTTTTGCGTCCGATTCGAAAATCTAGACTCACAGGAGACGGACAATAAGGTGCCCAAGGGAGCAATATCCCCTTGTAGACAAGTCGGCTGGAGGAAGATGTATTGAATTGCGACGCAATTTGAATGTTCCATCGTCATTAGGAGGCCCTGAACCTTACAATTAACCATCAGTTTTGCGTCAGATTCGAAAATCTAGACTCTTAGGAGACGGACCATAATGTGCCCGAGGCAGCAATATCCCCTTGGAGACAAGTCGGCTGGAGAACGATGTATTGAATCTCGTCGCAACTTGAGTTTCCCCTCGTCATTAGGAGGCCCTGAACGTTACAAATAACTATCAGTTATGCGTCCGATTCGAAATTCTAGACTCACAGGAGACGGACCATAAGGTGCCGAGGCAGCAATATCCCGTTGGAGGCAAGTCGGCTGGGTGAAGATTTATTGAATCGCGACGCAATTTGAGTGTTCCATCGTCATTAGGAGGCCCTGAACGTTACAATTATCCATCAGATTTGCGTCGGATTCGAAAATCTAGACTCACAGGAGATGGACCATAAGGTGCCATAGGAAGCAATAGACCCTTGGAGACAAGTGCCTGGAGGACGATATATTAAATCTCGATGCCATTTGAGTGTTCCATCGTCATTAGGAGGCCCTGAACGTTACAATTAACCATCAGTTTTGCGTCGGATTCGAAAATTTAGACTCACAGGAGATGGACCATAAGGAGCCCAAAGCAGCAATATCCCCTTGGAGACAAGTCGGCTGGAGGACGATGTATTGAATCGCGTGCAATTTGAGTGTTCCATCGTCATTAGGAGGCCCTGAACGTTACAATTAACTATCAGTTTTGCGTCCGATTCCAAAATCTAGACTCACAGGAGACGGACCATAAGGTGCCCGAGGCAGCAATATCCCCTTGGTGACAAGTCGGCTGGAGGACGATGTATTGATTCACGATGTAATTTGAGATTTCCATCGTCATTAGGAGGCCCTGAACGTTACAATTAACCATCAGTTTGCGTCGGATTCGAAAATCTAGACTCACAGGAGACGGAACATAAGGTGCCCGAGGCAGCAATACCCTCTTGGAAACAAGTCGGCTGGAGGACGATGTATTGAATTGCGATGCAATTTGAGTTTACCATCGTCATTAGGAGGCCTTGAACGTTACAATTAACTATCAGTTTTGCGTCCGATTCGAAAATGTAGACCTACAGGAGACGGACCATAAGGTACCCAAGGCAGCAATATCCCCTTGTAGACAAGTCGGCTGGAGGACGATGTATTGAATCGCGACGAAATTTGAGTGTTCCATCGTCATTACGAGGCCCTGAACGTTACAATTAACCATCAGTTTTGCGTCGGATTCGAAAATCTATACTCACAGGAGACGGACCATAAGGAAAAAAAATCAGCAATATCCCCTTGGAGACAAGTAGGCTGGAGGACGATGTATTGAATCGCGATGCAATTTGAGATTTTCATCGTCATTAGGAGGCCCTGAACGTTACAATTAACTATCAGTTTAGCGTCCGATTCGAAATTCTAGACTCACAGGAGACGGACCACAAGGTGCCCGAGGCAGCAATGTCCCCATGGAGACAAGTCGGCTGGAGGACGATGTATTGTATATGGACGGAATGAGAGTGTTCCATCGTCATTAGGAGGTCTTGAACGTTACAATTAACCATCAGTTATCATCGGATGCGAAAATATAGACTCACAGGAGACAGACAATAAAGTGCCCGAGGCAGCAATATCCCCTTGGAGACAAGTCGGCTGGATAACGATGATTTGAATCGCGATGCAATTTGAGTTTTCCATCGTCATTAGGAGGCCCTGAACGTGACAATTAAATATCAGTTTTGCGTCCGATTCGAAAATCTAGACTCACAGGAGAACGACCATAAGGTGCCATGGGCAGCAATAGACCTTTGGAGACAAGGCGGCTGGAGGATGATGTATTGGATCGCGATGCAATTTGAGTGTCCCATCGTCATTAGGAGGCCCTGAACGTTACAATTAACTATCAGTTTTGCGTCCGATACATAAATATAGACTAACAGGTGACGGACCATAAGGTGCCCGAGGCAGCAGTATCCCCTTGGAGACAAGTCGGCTGGAGGACGATTTATTGATCGCGACGCAATTTAAGTTTTCCATCGTCATTAGGAGACCCTGAACGTTACAATTGACCATCAGTTTTGCGTCGGATTCGAAAATCTAGACTCACAGGAGATGGACCATAAGGAGCCCAAAGCAACAATATCCCCTTATAGACAAGTCGGCTGGAGGACGATGTATTGAATCGCGATGCAATTTGAGTGTTCCATCGTCATTAGGAGGCCCTGAACGTTACAATTACTTATCAGTTGTGCGTCCGATTCAAAGATCTAGACTCACAAGCGACGGAACATAAGGTGACGGGGCAGCAATATCCCCTTGGAGACAAGTCGGCTGGAGGACGATGTATAGAATCGCGATGAAATTTGAGTTTTCCATCGCCATTAGGCGGCTCTGAACGTTACAAATAACTATCAGTTTTGCGTCCGATTCGAAAATCTAGACTCACAGGAGACGGACCATAAGGTGTACGAGGCAGAAATATTCCCTTGGAGACAAGTCGGCTGGAGGACGATTTATTGAATCACGACGCAATTTGAGTGTTCTGTCGTCTTTAGGAGGCCCTGAACGTTACAATTAACCATCAGTTTTGCGTCGGAATCGAAAATCTAGACTCACAGGAGACGGACCATAAGATGCCTGAGGCAGCAATATCCCCTTGGAGACAAGTCGGCTGGAGGACGATGTATTAAATCGCGATGCAATTTGAGTTTTCCATCGTCATTAGCAGGCCCTGAACGTTACAATTAATCATCAGTTTTGCGTCGGAATCGTAAATCTAGACTCTCAGGAGACGGATCACAAGGTGCCCGAGGCAGCAATATCACCTTGGAGACAAGTCGGCTGGAGGACGATGTATTGATTCGCGATGCAATTTGAGATTTATATCGTCATTAGGATGCCCTGAATATTTCAATTAACATCAGTTTTGCGTCCGATTCGAAAATATAGACTCACAGGAGACGGAGCATAAGGTGCCCGAGGCAGCAATATCACCTTGGAGACAAGTCGGCTGGAGGACAAAGTATTGATTCTGGACGGAATGTGAGTGTTCCATTGTCATCAGGAGGCCCTGAATGTTACAATTAACTATCAGTTTTGCGTCCGATTCGAAAATCTAGACTCACAGGAGACGGACCATAAGGTGTACAAGGCAGCAATATTCCCTTGGAGACAAGTCGGCTGGAGGACGATGTATTGAAACTGGACGGAATTTGAGTGTTCCATCGTCATTAGGAGACCTTGAACGATAGAATTAACCATCAGTTTTGCGTCCGATTCGAAAATCTAGACTCACAGGAGACGGACCATAAGGTGCCCCTGGCAGCAATGTCCCCTAGATTACAAGTCGGCTATAGGACGATATATTGAATCTCGTCGCAATTTGAGTGTTCCCTCGTCATTAGGAGGCACTGCATGTTACAATTACCTATCAGTTTTGCGTCCGATTCGAAAATCTAGACTCACAAGAGACGGACCATAAGGTGCCTGAGGCAGCAATAACCCCTTGGAGACAAGTCGGCTGGAAGACGCTGTATTGAATCGCGATGCAGTTTGAGTGCTCCATCGTCATTTGGAGGCCCTGAACGTTACAATTAACTATCAGTTTTGTGTCCGATTCGAAAATCTAGACTCACAGGAAACGGACCATAAGGTGCCCGAGGCAGCAATATCCCCTTGGAGAAAAGTCGGCTGGAGGACGTATTATTGAATCGCGACGTAATTTGAGTGTTCCATCGTCATTAGGAGGCCCTCAACGTTACAATTAACCATCATATTAGCGTCGGATTCGAAAATCTAGACTCACAGTAGACGGACCATAAGGTGCCCGAGGCAGCAATATCCCCTCTGAGACAAGTCGGCTGGAGGACGATGTATTGAATTGCGACGCAATTTGAGTGTTCCATCGTGATTAGGAAGCCCTGAAAGTTACGATTAACTATCAGATTTGCATCCGATTCGAAAATCTAGACTCACAGGAGACGGACCATATAGTGCCCGAGGCAGCAATATCCCCTTGGAGACAAGTCGGCTGGAGGACCATGTATTGAATCGCGATGCAGTTTGAGTGCTCCATCGTGATTAGGAGGCCCTGAACGTTACAATTAACTATCAGTTTTGCGTCCGATTCGAAAATCTAGACTCACAGGAGACTGACAATAAAGTGCCCGAGGCAGCAATATCCCCTTGGAGACAAGTCGGCTGGATAACGATGATTTGAATCGCGATGCAATTTGAGTTTTCCATCGTCATTAGGAGGCCCTGAACGTGACAATTAAATATCAGTTTTGCGTCCGATTCGAAAATCTAGACTCACAGGAGAACGACCATAAGGTGCCATAGGCAGCAATAGACCTTTGGATACAAGGCGGCTGGAGGATGATGTATTGAATCGCGATGCAATTTGAGTGTTCCATCGTCATTAGGAGGCCCTGAACGTTACAATTAACTATCAGTTTTGCGTCCGATACATAAATATAGACTAACAGGTGACGGACCATAAGGTGCCCGAGGCAGCAGTATCCCCTTGGAGACAAGTCGGCTGGAGGACGTATTATTGAATCGCGACGTAATTTGAGTGTTCCATAGTCATTAGGAGGCCCTCAACGTTACAATTAACCATCATATTAGCGTCGGATTCGAAAATCTAGACTCACAGTAGACGGACCATAAGGTGCCCGAGGCAGCAATATCCCCTCTGAGACAAGTCGGCTGGAGGACGATGTATTGAATTGCGACGCAATTTGAGTGTTCCATCGTGATTAGGAAGCCCTGAAAGTTACGATTAACTATCAGATTTGCATCCGATTCGAAAATCTAGACTCACAGGAGACGGACCATAAAGTGCCCGAGGCAGCAATATCCCCTTGGAGACAAGTCGGCTGGAGGACCATGTATTGAATCGCGATGCAGATTGAGTGCTCCATCGTAATTAGGAGGCCCTGACCGTTACAATTAACTATCAGTTTTGCGTCCGATTCGAAAATCTAGACTCACAGGAGACTGACAATAAAGTGCCCGAGGCAGCAATATCCCCTTGGAGACAAGTCGGCTGGATAACGATGATTTGAATCGCGATGCAATTTGAGTTTTCCATCGTCATTAGGAGGCCCTGAACGTGACAATTAAATATCAGTTTTGCGTCGGATTCGAAAATCTAGACTCACAGGAGACGAACCATAAGGAGCATAAAGCAGCAATATCCCCTTGGAGACAAGTCGGCTGGAGGACGATGTATTGAATCGCGATGCAATTTGAGTGTTCCATCGTCATTAGGAGGCCCTGAACGTTACAATTACCTATCAGTTGTGCGTCCGATTCAAAGATCTAGACTCACAAGCGACGGAACATAAGGTGCCCGAGGCAGCAATATCCGCTTGGAGACAAGTCGGCTGGAGGACGATTTATTGAATCACGACGCAATTTGAGTGTTCTGTCGTCTTTAGGAGGCCCTGAACGTTACAATTAACCATCAGTTTTGCGTCGGAATCGAAAATCTAGACTCACAGGAGACGGACCATAAGATGCCTGAGGCAGCAATATCCTCTTGCAGACAAGTCGGCTGGAGGACGATGTATTAAATCGCGATGCAATTTGAGTTTTCCATCGTCATTAGCAGGCCCTGAACGTTATAATTAATCTTCAGTTTTGCGTCGGAATCGAAAATCTAGACTCTCAGGAGACGGATCACAAGGTGCCCGAGGCAGCAATATCACCTTGGAGACAAGTCGGCTGGAGGACGATGTATTGATTCGCGATGCAATTTGAGATTTCCATCGTCATTAGGATGCCCTGAATATTTCAATTAACATCAGTTTTGCGTCCGATTCGAAAATATAGACTCACAGGAGACGGAGCATAAGGTGCCCGAGGCAGCAATATCACCTTGGAGACAAGTCGGCTGGAGGACAAAGTATTGATTCTGGACGGAATGTGAGTGTTCCATTGTCATCAGGAGGCCCTGAACGTTACAATTAACTATCAGTTTTGCGTCTGATTCGAAAATCTAGACTCAGAGGAGACGGACCATAAGGTGTACAAGGCAGCAATATTCCCTTGGAGACAAGTCGGCTGGAGGACGATGTATTGAAACTGGACGGAATGTGAGTGTTCCATCGTCATTAGATGACCCTGAACGTTACAATTAACAATCAGTTTTGCGTCGGATTCGAAAATCTAGACTCACAGTAGACGGACCATAAGGTGCCCCTGGCAGCAATACCCCTTGGAGACAAGTCGGCTGGAGGACGATATATTGAATCTCGTTGCAATTTGAGTGTCCCTCGTCATTAGGAGGCGCTGAACGTTGCAATTACCTATCAGTTTTGCGTCCGATTCAAAGATCTAGACTCACAAACGTCGGAACATAAGGTGCCCGAGGCAGCAATATCCGCTTGGAGACAAGTCGGCTGGAGGACGATGTATTGATTCGCGATGCAATTTGTGTTTTCCATCGCCATTAGGAGGCCCTGAACGTTACAATTACCTATCAGTTTTGCGTCCGATTCGAAAATCTAGACTCATAGGAGACGGACCATAAGGTGCCCAAGGGAGCAATATCCCCTTGTAGACAAGTCGGCTGGAGGAAGATATATTGAATTGCGACGCAATTTGAGTGTTCCATCGTCATTAGGAGGCCCTCAACGTTACAATTAACCATCATATTAGCGTCGGATTCGAAAACCTAGACTCACAGTAGACGGACCATAAGGTGCCCGAGGCAGCAATGTCCCCTCTGAGACAAGTCGGCTGGAGGACGATGTATTGAATTGCGACGCAATTTGAGTGTTCCATCGTGATTAGGAAGCCCTGAAAGTTACGATTAACTATCAGATTTGCATCCGATTCGAAAATCTAGACTCAAAGGAGACGGACCATAAAGTGCCCGAGGCAGCAATATCCCCTTGGAGACAAGTCGGCTGGAGAACCACGTATTGAATCGCGATGCAGTTTGAGTGCTCCATCGTGATTAGGAGGCCCTGAACGTTACAATTAACTATCAGTTTTGCGTCCGATTCGAAAATCTAGACTCACAAGAGACGGACCATAAGGTGCCTGAGGCAGCAATAACCCCTTGGAGACAAGTCGGCTGGAAGACGATGTACTGAATCGCGATGCAATTTGAGTTTTGAATCGCCATTAGAAGGCCCTGAACGTTACAATTAACTATCAGTTTTGCGTCCGATTCGAAAATCTACACTCACAGGAGACGGACCATAAGGTGCCCAAGGGAGCAATATCCCCTTGTAGACAAGTCGGCTGGAGGAATTGCGACGCAATTTGAGTGTTCCATCGTCATTAGGAGGCCCTGAACGTTACAATTAACCATCAGTTTTGCGTCAGATTCGAAAATCTAGACTCACAGGAGACGGACCATTATGTGCCCGAGGCAGCAATATCCCCTTGGAGACAAGTCGGCTGGAGGACGATGTATTGAATCGCGATGCAATTTGAGATTTCAATCGTCATTAGGAGGTCCCTGAATGTTACAATTAACATCAGTTTGGCGTCGGATTCGAAAATCTAGACTCACAGGAGACGGACCATAAGGTGCCCGAGGCAGCAATAACCCCTTGGAGACAAATCGGCTGAAGGACGACGTATTGAATTGCGATGCAATTTGAGTTTTCCATCGCCATTAGGAGGCCCTGAACGTGACAATTAAATATCAGTTTTGAATCCGATTCGAATATCTAGACTCACAAGAGACGGACCATAAGGTGCCTGAGGCAGCAATAACCCCTTGGAGACCAGTCGGCTGGAGGACGATGTATTGAAACTGGACGGAATGTGAGTGTTCCGTCGTCATTAGGAGACCCTGAACGATACAATTAACCATCAGTTTTGCGTCGGATTCGAAAATCTAGACTCACAGGAAACGGACCATAAGGTGCCCAAGGCAGCAATATCCCCTTGGAGAAAAGTCGGCTGGAGGACGTATTATTGAATCGCGACGCAATTTGAGTGTTCCATCGTCATTTGGATGCCCTGAACGTTACAATTAACTATCAGTTTTGCGTCCGATTCGAAAATCTAGACTCACAGGAAACGGACCATAAGGTGCCCAAGGCAGCAATATCCCCTTGGAGAAAAGTCGGCTAGTGGACGTATTATTGAATCGCGACGCAATTTGAGTGTTCCATCGTCATTAGGAGGCCCTGAACGTTACAATTAACCATCATATTTGCGTCGGATTCGAAAATCTAGACTCACAGGAGACTGATCATAAGGTGCCCGAGGCAGCAATATCACCTTGGAGACAAGTAGGCTGGAGGACGATGTATTGAATCGCGATGCAATTTGAGATTTCCATCGTCATTAGGAGGCTCTGAATGTTACAATTAACATCAGTTTTGCGTCCGATTCGAAAATCTAGACTCACAGGAGACGGATCATAAGGTGCCCGAGGCAGCAATATCCCCTTGGAGACAAGTCGGCTGGAGGACGATGTATTGAATCTGGACGGAAAGTGAGTGCTCCATCGTCATTAGATGACCCTGAATGTTACAATTAACAATCAGTTTTGCGTCGGATTCGAAAATCTAGATTCACAGGAGACGGACCATAAGGTGCCCCAGGCAGCAATATCCCCTTGGAGACAAGTCGACTGGAGGACGATATATTGAATCTCGTTGCAATTTGAGTGTCCCTCGTCATTAGGAGGCCCTGATCGTTACAATTACCTATCAGTTTTGCGTCCGATTCAAAGATCTAGACTCACAAGCGACGGAACATAAGGTGCCCGAGGCAGCTATATCCCCTTGGAGACAAGTCGGCTGGAGGACGATTTATTGAATCACGACGCAATTTGAGTGTTCTGTCGTCTTTAGGAGGCCCTGAACGTTACAATTAACCATCAGTTTTGCGTCGGAATCGAAAATCTAGACTCACAGGAGACGGACCATAAGATGCCTGAGGCAGCAATATCCTCTTGCAGACAAGTCGGCTGGAGGACGATGTATTGATTCGCGATGCAATTTGAGATTTCCATCGTCATTAGGATGCCCTGAATATTTCAATTAACATCAGTTTTGCGTCCGATTCGAAAATATAGACTCACAGGAGACGGAGCATAAGGTGCCCGAGGCAGCAATATCACCTTGGAGACAAGTCGGCTGGAGGACAAAGTATTGATTCTGGACGGAATGTGAGTGTTCCATCGTCATCAGGAGGCCCTGAACGTTACAATTAACTATCAGTTTTGCGTCTGATTCGAAAATCTAGACTCAGAGGAGACGGACCATAAGGTGTACAAGGCAGCAATATTCCCTTGGAGACAAGTCGGCTGGAGGACGATGTATTGAAACTGGACGGAATGTGAGTGTTCCATCGTCATTAGATGACCCTGAACGTTACAATTAACAATCAGTTTTGCGTCGGATTCGAAAATCTAGACTCACAGTAGACGGACCATAAGGTGCCCCTGGCAGCAATATCCCCTTGGAGACAAGTCGGCTGGAGGACGATATATTGAATCTCGTTGCAATTTGAGTGTCCCTCGTCATTAGGAGGCGCTGAACGTTGCAATTACCTATCAGTTTTGCGTCCGATTCAAAGATCTAGACTCACAAACGTCGGAACATAAGGTGCCCGAGGCAGCAATATCCGCTTGGAGACAAGTCGGCTGGAGGACGATGTATTGATTCGCGATGCAATTTGTGTTTTCCATCGCCATTAGGAGGCCCTGAACGTTACAATTACCTATCAGTTTTGCGTCCGATTCGAAAATCTAGACTCATAGGAGACGGACCATAAGGTGCCCAAGGGAGCAATATCCCCTTGTAGACAAGTCGGCTGGAGGAAGATATATTGAATTGCGACGCAATTTGAGTGTTCCATCGTCATTAGGAGGCCCTCAACGTTACAATTAACCATCATATTAGCGTCGGATTCGAAAACCTAGACTCACAGTAGACGGACCATAAGGTGCCCGAGGCAGCAATGTCCCCTCTGAGACAAGTCGGCTGGAGGACGATGTATTGAATTGCGACGCAATTTGAGTGTTCCATCGTGATTAGGAAGCCCTGAAAGTTACGATTAACTATCAGATTTGCATCCGATTCGAAAATCTAGACTCAAAGGAGACGGACCATAAAGTGCCCGAGGCAGCAATATCCCCTTGGAGACAAGTCGGCTGGAGAACCACGTATTGAATCGCGATGCAGTTTGAGTGCTCCATCGTGATTAGGAGGCCCTGAACGTTACAATTAACTATCAGTTTTGCGTCCGATTCGAAAATCTAGACTCACAAGAGACGGACCATAAGGTGCCTGAGGCAGCAATAACCCCTTGGAGACAAGTCGGCTGGAAGACGATGTATTGAATCGCGATGCAATTTGAGATTTCAATCGTCATTAGGAGGTCCCTGAATGTTACAATTAACATCAGTTTGGCGTCGGATTCGAAAATCTAGACTCACAGGAGACGGACCATAAGGTGCCCGAGGCAGCAATAACCCCTTGGAGACAAATCGGCTGAAGGACGACGTATTGAATTGCGATGCAATTTGAGTTTTCCATCGCCATTAGGAGGCCCTGAACGTGACAATTAAATATCAGTTTTGAATCCGATTCGAATATCTAGACTCACAAGAGACGGACCATAAGGTGCCTGAGGCAGCAATAACCCCTTGGAGACCAGTCGGCTGGAGGACGATGTATTGAAACTGGACGGAATGTGAGTGTTCCGTCGTCATTAGGAGACCCTGAACGATACAATTAACCATCAGTTTTGCGTCGGATTCGAAAATCTAGACTCACAGGAAACGGACCATAAGGTGCCCAAGGCAGCAATATCCCCTTGGAGAAAAGTCGGCTGGAGGACGTATTATTGAATCGCGACGCAATTTGAGTGTTCCATCGTCATTTGGATGCCCTGAACGTTACAATTAACTATCAGTTTTGCGTCCGATTCGAAAATTTAGACTCACAGGAAACGGACCATAAGGTGCCCAAGGCAGCAATATCCCCTTGGAGAAAAGTCGGCTAGTGGACGTATTATTGAATCGCGACGCAATTTGAGTGTTCCATCGTCATTAGGAGGCCCTGAACGTTACAATTAACCATCATATTTGCGTCGGATTCGAAAATCTAGACTCACAGGAGACTGATCATAAGGTGCCCGAGGCAGCAATATCACCTTGGAGACAAGTAGGCTGGAGGACGATGTATTGAATCGCGATGCAATTTGAGATTTCCATCGTCATTAGGAGGCTCTGAATGTTACAATTAACATCAGTTTTGCGTCCGATTCGAAAACCTAGACTCACAGGAGACGGATCATAAGGTGCCCGAGGCAGCAATATCCCCTTGGAGACAAGTCGGCTGGAGGACGATGTATTGAATCTGGACGGAAAGTGAGTGCTCCATCGTCATTAGATGACCCTGAATGTTACAATTAACAATCAGTTTTGCGTCGGATTCGAAAATCTAGATTCACAGGAGACGGACCATAAGGTGCCCCAGGCAGCAATATCCCCTTGGAGACAAGTCGACTGGAGGACGATATATTGAATCTCGTTGCAATTTGAGTGTCCCTCGTCATTAGGAGGCCCTGATCGTTACAATTACCTATCAGTTTTGCGTCCGATTCAAAGATCTAGACTCACAAGCGACGGAACATAAGGTGCCCGAGGCAGCTATATCCCCTTGGAGACAAGTCGGCTGGAGGACGATGTATTGAATCGCGACGCAATTTGAGTGTTCCATCGTCATTAGGAGGCCCTGAACGTTACAATTAACCATCACTTTTGCGTCAGATTCGAAAATCTAGACTCACAGGAGACGGACCATAATGTGCCCGAGGCAGCAATATCCCCTTGGAGGCAAGTCGGCTGGAGGACGATGTATTGAATTGCGATGCAATTTGAGATTTCAATCGTCATAAGAAGGCCCTGAATGTTACAATTAACATCAGTTTGGCGTCGGATTCGAAAATCAAGACTCACAGGAGACGGACCATAAGGTGCCCGAGGCAGCAATATCCCCTTGGAGACAAGTCGGCAGGAGGACAATGTATTGAATCTGGACGGAATGTGAGTGTTTCATTGTCATCAGGAGGCCCTGAACGTTACAATTAACCATCAGTTTTGCGTCGGATTGGAAAATCTAGACTCACAGGAGACGGACCATAAGGTGCTCTACGTATCAATATCCCCTTGGAGACAAGTCGGCTGGAAGACGATGTATTGAATCTCGTCGCAATTTGAGTGTTCCATCGTCATTAGGAGGCCCTGAACGTTACAATTAGCTATCGGTTTTGCGTCCGATTCGAAAATCTAGACTCACAGGAGACGGACCATAAGGTGGCCATGGCAGCAATATCCCCTTCCAGACAAGTCGGCTGGAGGACGATGTATTGATTTGCGACGCAATTTGCGTGTTCCATCGTCATTAGGAGGCCCTGAACGTTACAATCAACCATCAGTTTTGCGTCCGATTCGAAAATCTAGACTCACAGTAGACGGACCATATGGTGGCCAAGGCAGCAATATCCCCTTGCAGACAAGTCGGCTGGAGGACGATGTATTGAATTGCGACGCAATTTGAGTGTTCCATCGTCATTAGGAGGCCTTGAACGTTAGAATTAACCATCAGTTTTGCGTCAGATTCGAAAATCTAGACTCACAGGAGACGGACCATAAGGTGTACAAGGCAGCAATATTCCCTAGGAGCCAAGTCGGCTGGAGGACGATGTATTGGATCCGGACGGAATGTGAGTGTTCCATCGAGATGTATTGAATCAGGACGGAATGTGCGTGTTCCATCGTCATTAGATGACCCTGAACGTTACAATTAACAATCAGTTTTGCGTCGGATTCGAAAATCTAGACTCACAGGAGACGGACCATAAGGTCCCTGAGGCAGCAATATCCCCTTTGAGACAAGTCGACCGGAGGACGATATATTGAATCTCGTTGCAATTTGAGTGTGCCTCGTCATTAGGAGGCCCTGAACGTTACAATTACCTATCAGTTTTGCGTCCGATTCAAAGATCTTGACTCACAAGCGACGGAACATAAGGTGCCCGTGGCAGCAATATCCCCTTGGAGACAAGTCGGCTGGAGGACGATGTATTGAATCACGATGCCATTTGAGTGTTCCATCGTGATTAGGAAGCCCTAAAAGTTACAATTAACTCAGATTTGCATCCGATTCGAAAATCTAGGCTCACAGGAGACGGACCATAAAGTGCCCGAGACAGCAGTATCCCCTTGGAGACAAGTCGGCTGGAGGACGATGTATTGAATCGCGACGCAATTTGAGTGTTCCATCGTCATTAGGAGGCCCTGAACGTTACAATTAACCATCAGTTTTGCGTCGGATTCGAAAATCTAGACTCACAAGAGACGGAGCATAAGGTGCCCGAGGCAGCAATATCCCCTTGGAGGCATGTCGGCTGGAGGACGTATTATTGAATCGCGACGCAATTTGAGTGTTCCATCGTCATTAGAGGCCCTGAACGTTACAATTAACATCAGTTTTGCGTCCGATTAGAAAATATAGATTCACAGGAGACGGAGCATAAGGTGCCCGAGGCAGCAATATCCGCTTGGAGACAAGTCGGCTGGAGGACGATGTATTGATTCGCGATGCAATTTGAGTTTTCCATCGCCATTAGGAGGCCCTGAACGCTACAATTAATTATCAGTTTTGCGTACGATTCGAAAATCTAGACTTACAGGAGACGGACCATTATTTGCCCAAGGGAGCAATATCCCCTTGTAGACAAGTCGGCTGGAGGACGATGTAATGAATTGCGACGCAGTTTGAGTGTTCCATCGTCATTAGGAGGCCCTGAACGTTACAATTAACCATCAGTTTTGCGTCAGATTCGAAAATCTAGACTCACAGGAGACGGACCATAATGTGCCCGAGGCAGCAGTATCCCCTTGGAGACAAGTCGGCTGGAGGACGATGTATTGAATCGCGATGCAATTTGAGATTTCCATCGTCATTAGGAGGCCCTGAATGTTACAATTAACATCAGTTTGGCGTCGGATTCGATAATCTAGACTCACAGGAGACGGACCATAAGGTGCCTGAGGCAGCAATATCCTCTTGGAGACAAGTCGGCTGGAGGACGTATTATTGAATCGTGACGCAATTTGAGTGTTCCATCGTCATTAGGAGGCCCTGAACGTTACAATTAACCATCAGATTTGCGTCGGATTCGAAAATCTAGACTCACAGTAGACGGACCATAAGGTGCCCGAGGCAGCAATATCCCCTTGGAGACTAGTCGGCTGGAGGACGATGTATTGAATCGCGATGCAATTTGAGTTTTCCATCGTCATTAGAGGGCCTGAACGTTACAATTAACTATCAGTTTTGGGTCGGATTCGAAAATCTAGACTCACCGGAGACGGATCGTAAGGTGCCCGAGGCAGCAATATCACCTTGGAGACAAGTCGGCTGGAGGACGATGTATTGAATCGCGATGCAATTTGAGATTTCCATCGTAATTAGGAGGCCCTGAATGTTACAATTAACATCTGTTTTGCATCCGATTCGAAAATATGGACTCACAGGAGACAGAGCATAAGGTGCCCGAGGCAGCAATATCCGCTTAGAGACAAGTCGGCTGGAGGACGATGTATTGATTCGCGATGCAATTTGAGTTTTCAATCGCAATTAGGAGGCCCTGAACGTTACAATTAACTATAAGTTTTGCGTCCGAATCGAAAATCTAGGCTCACAGGAGACGGACCATAAGGTGCCCAAGGGAGCAATATCCCCTTGTAGACAAGTTGGCTGGAGGACGATGTATTGAATTGCGACGCAAATTGAGCGTTCCATCGTCATTAGGAGGCCCTGAACGTTACAATTAACCATCATTTTTGCGTCAGATTCGAAAATCTAGACTCACAGGAGACGGACCATAATGTGCCCGAGGCAGCAATATCCCCTTGGAGACAAGTCGGGTGGAGGAAGATGTATTGAATTGCGATGCAATTTGAGATTTCAATCGTCATTAGAAGGCCCTGAATGTTACAATTAACACCAGTTTGGCGTCGGATTCGAAAATCTACACTCACAGGAGACGGACCATAAGGTGCACGAGGCAGCAATATCCCCTTGGAGACAAGTCGGCAGGAGGACAATGTATTGAATCTGGACGGAATGTGAGTGTTCCATTGTCATCAGGAGGCCCTGAACGTTACAATTAACCATCAGTTTTGCGTCGGATTGGAAAATCTAGACTCACAGGAGACAGACCATAAGGTGCTCGACGTATCAATATCCCCTTGGAGACAAGTCGGCTGGAGGACGATGTATTAAATCTCGTCGCAATTTGAGTGTTCCCTCGTCATTAGGAGGCCCTGAACGTTACAATTAACTATTAGCTTTGCGTCCGATTCGACAATCTAGACTCACAAGAGACGGACCATAAGGTGCCATAGGCACCAATATCCCCTTGAAGACAAGTCGAAGGGAGGACGATGTATTGAATCGCGATGCAATTTGAGTTTTCCATCGTCATTAGGAGGCCCTGAACGTTACAATTAACTATCGGTTTTGCGTCCGATTCGAAAATCTAGACTCACAGGAGACGGACCATAGGGTGGCCAAGGCAGCAATATCCCCTTGCAGACAAGTCGGCTGGAGGACGATGTATTGAATTGCGACGCAATTTGCGTGTTCCATCGTCATTAGGAGGCCCTGAACGTTACAATTAACCATCAGTTTTGCGTCCGATTCGAAAATCTAGACTCACAGGAGACGGACCATAAGGTGCCCGAGGCAGCAACATCCCCTTGGAGACAAGTCGGCTGGAGGACGATGTATTGAATCGCCACGCAATTTGAGTGTTCCATCGTCTTTAGGAGGACCTGAACGTTACAATTAACCATCAGTTTTGCGTCGGATTCAAAGATCTAGACTCACAAGCAACGGAACATAAGGAGCCCGTGGCAGCAATATCCCCTTGGAGACAAGTCGGCTGGAGGACGTATTATTGAATCGTGACGCAATTTCAGTGTTCCATCGTCATTAGGAGGCCCTGAGCGTTACAATTAATCATCAGATTTGCGTCGGATTCGAAAATCTAGACTCACAGTAGACGGACCATAAGGTGCCCGAGGCAGCAATATCCCCTTGGAGACAAGTCGGCTGGAGGACGATGTATTGAATCGCGATGCAATTTGAGTTTCCATCGTCATTAGAGGCCCTGAACGTTACAATTAACTATCAGTGTTGCGTCGGTTTCGAAAATCTAGACTCACCGGAGACGGATCGTAAGGTGCCCGAGGCAGTAATACCACCTTGGAGACAAGTCGGCTGGAGGACGATGTATTGAATCGCGATGAAATTTGAGATTTCCATCGTCGTTAGGAGGCCCTGAATGTTACAATTAACATCAGTTTTTCGTCCGATTCGAAAATATGGACTCACAGGAGACGGACCATAAGGTGCCGGAGGCAGCAATATCCGCTTGGAGACAAGTCGGCTGGAGGACGATGTATTGATTCGCGATGCAATTTGAGTTTTCAATCGCCATTAGGAGGCCCTGAACGTTACAATTAACCATCAGTTTTGCGTCGGATTCGAAAATCTAGCCTCGCAAGAGACGGACCATAAGGTGCCCGAGGCAGCAATATCCCCTTGGCGACAAGTCGGCTGGAGGACGTATTATTGAATCGCGACGCAATTTGAGTGTTCCATCGTCATTAGAGGCACTGAACGTTACAATTAACATCAGTTTTGCGTCCGATCCGAAAATATAGACTCACAGGAGACGGAGCATAAGGTGCCCGAGGCAGTAATATCCGCTTGGAGACAAGTCGGCTGGAGGGCGATGTATTGATTCGCGATGCAATTTGAGTTTTCCATCGCCATTAGGAGGCCCTGAACGTTACAATTAACTATCAGTTTTGCGTCCGATTCGAAAATCTAGACTCACAGGAGACGGACCATAAGGTGCCCAAGGGAGCAGTATCCCCTTGTAGACAAGTCGTCTGGAGGACGATGTATTGAATTGCGACGCAATTTGAGTGTTCCATCGTCATTAGGAGGCCCTGAACGTTACAATTAACCATCAGTTTTGCGTCGGATTGGAAAATCTAGACTCACAGGAGACGGACCATAAGGTGCCCGACGTATCAATATCCCCTTGTAGACAAGTCGCCTGGAGGACGATGTATTGAATTGCGACGCAATTTGAGTGTTCCATCGTCATTAGGAGGCCCGGAACGTTACAATTAACCATCAGTTTTGCGTCCGATTCGAAAATATGGACTCACAGGAGACGGAGCATAAGGTGCCCGAGGAAGCAATATCCGCTTGGAGCGGCTGGAGGACGATGTATTGAATTGCGACGCAATTTGAGTGTTCCCTCATCATTAGGAGGCCCTGAACGTTACAATTAACTATTAGCTTTGCGTCCGATTCGACAATCTAGACTCACAAGAGACGGACCATAAGGTGCCATAGGCACCAATATCCCCTTGATGACAAGTCGGCTGGAGGACGATGTATTGAATCGCGATGCAATTTGAGTTTTCCATCGTCATTAGGAGGCCCTGAACGTTACAATTAACTATCGGTTTTGCGTCCGATTCGAAAATCTAGACTCACAGGAGACGGACCATAAGGTGGCCAAGGCAGCAATATCCCCTTGCAGACAAGTCGGCTGGAGGACGATGTATTGAATTGCGACGCAATTTGCGTGTTCCATCGTCATTAGGAGGCCCTGAACGTTACAATTAACCACCAGTTTTGCGTCCGATTCGAAAATCTAGACTCACAGGAGACGGACCATAAGGTGCCCGAGGCAGCAACATCCCCTTGGAGACAAGTCGGCTGGAGGACGATGTATTGAATCGCCACGCAATTTGAGTGTTCCATCGTCTTTAGGAGGCCCTGAACGTTACAATTAACCATCAGTTTTGCGTCGGATTCAAAGATCTAGACTCACAAGCAACGGAACATTAGGAGCCCGTGGCAGCAATATCCCCTTGGAGACAAGTCGGCTGGAGGACGTATTATTGAGTCGTGACGCAATTTCAGTGTTCCATCGTCATTAGGAGACCCTGAACGTTACAATTAATCATCAGATTTGCGTCGGATTCGAAAATCTAGACTCACAGTAGACGGACCATAAGGTGCCCGAGGCAGCAATATCCCCTTGGAGACAAGTCGGCTGGAGGACGATGTATTGAATCGCGATGCAATTTGAGTTTTCCATCGTCATTAGAGGCCCTGAACGTTACAATTAACTATCAGTGTTGCGTCGGTTTCGAAAATCTAGACTCACCGGAGACGGATCGTAAGGTGCCCGAGGCAGTAATACCACCTTGGAGACAAGTCGGCTGGAGGACGATGTATTGAATCGCGATGAAATTTGAGATTTCCATCGTCGTTAGGAGGCCCTGAATGTTACAATTAACATCAGTTTTGCGTCCGATTCGAAAATATGGACTCACAAGAGACGGACCATAAGGTGCCGGAGGCAGCAATATCCGCTTGGAGACAAGTCGGCTGGAGGACGATGTATTGATTCGCGATGCAATTTGAGTTTTCAATCGCCATTAGGAGGCCCTGAACGTTACAATTAACCATCAGTTTTGCGTCGGATTCGAAAATCTAGACTCGCAAGAGACGGACCATAAGGTGCCCGAGGCAGCAATATCCCCTTGGCGACAAGTCGGCTGGAGGACGTATTATTGATTCGCGACGCAATTTGAGTGTTCCATCGTCATTAGGAGGCCCTGAACGTTACAATTAACCATCAGTTTTGCGTCAGATTCGAAAATCTAGACTCACAGGAGACGGACCATAATGTGCCCGAGGCAGCAGTATCCCCTTGGAGACAAGTCGGCTGGAGGACGATGTATTGAATCGCGATGCAATTTGAGATTTCCATCGTCATTAGGAGGCCCTGAATGTTACAATTAACATCAGTTTGGCGTCGGATTCGATAATCTAGACTCACAGGAGACGGACCATAAGGTGCCTGAGGCAGCAATATCCTCTTGGAGACAAGTCGGCTGGAGGACGTATTATTGAATCGTGACGCAATTTGAGTGTTCCATCGTCATTAGGAGGCCCTGAACGTTACAATTAACCATCAGATTTGCGTCGGATTCGAAAATCTAGACTCACAGTAGACGGACCATAAGGTGCCCGAGGCAGCAATATCCCCTTGGAGACTAGTCGGCTGGAGGACGATGTATTGAATCGCGATGCAATTTGAGTTTTCCATCGTCATTAGAGGGCCTGAACGTTACAATTAACTATCAGTTTTGGGTCGGATTCGAAAATCTAGACTCACCGGAGACGGATCGTAAGGTGCCCGAGGCAGCAATATCACCTTGGAGACAAGTCGGCTGGAGGACGATGTATTGAATCGCGATGCAATTTGAGATTTCCATCGTAATTAGGAGGCCCTGAATGTTACAATTAACATCTGTTTTGCATCCGATTCGAAAATATGGACTCACAGGAGACAGAGCATAAGGTGCCCGAGGCAGCAATATCCGCTTGGAGACAAGTCGGCTGGAGGACGATGTATTGATTCGCGATGCAATTTGAGTTTTCAATCGCCATTAGGAGGCCCTGAACGTTACAATTAACTATAAGTTTTGCGTCCGAATCGAAAATCTAGGCTCACAGGAGACGGACCATAAGGTGCCCAAGGGAGCAATATCCCCTTGTAGACAAGTTGGCTGGAGGACGATGTATTGAATTGCGACGCAAATTGAGCGTTCCATCGTCATTAGGAGGCCCTGAACGTTACAATTAACCATCATTTTTGCGTCAGATTCGAAAATCTAGACTCACAGGAGACGGACCATAATGTGCCCGAGGCAGCAATATCCCCTTGGAGACAAGTCGGGTGGAGGAAGATGTATTGAATTGCGATGCAATTTGAGATTTCAATCGTCATTAGAAGGCCCTGAATGTTACAATTAACACCAGTTTGGCGTCGGATTCGAAAATCTACACTCACAGGAGACGGACCATAAGGTGCCCGAGGCAGCAATATCCCCTTGGAGACAAGTCGGCAGGAGGACAATGTATTGAATCTGGACGGAATGTGAGTGTTCCATTGTCATCAGGAGGCCCTGAACGTTACAATTAACCATCAGTTTTGCGTCGGATTGGAAAATCTAGACTCACAGGAGACAGACCATAAGGTGCTCGACGTATCAATATCCCCTTGGAGACAAGTCGGCTGGAGGACGATGTATTAAATCTCGTCGCAATTTGAGTGTTCCCTCGTCATTAGGAGGCCCTGAACGTTACAATTAACTATTAGCTTTGCGTCCGATTCGACAATCTAGACTCACAAGAGACGGACCATAAGGTGCCATAGGCACCAATATCCCCTTGAAGACAAGTCGAAGGGAGGACGATGTATTGAATCGCGATGCAATTTGAGTTTTCCATCGTCATTAGGAGGCCCTGAACGTTACAATTAACTATCGGTTTTGCGTCCGATTCGAAAATCTAGACTCACAGGAGACGGACCATAGGGTGGCCAAGGCAGCAATATCCCCTTGCAGACAAGTCGGCTGGAGGACGATGTATTGAATTGCGACGCAATTTGCGTGTTCCATCGTCATTAGGAGGCCCTGAACGTTACAATTAACCATCAGTTTTGCGTCCGATTCGAAAATCTAGACTCACAGGAGACGGACCATAAGGTGCCCGAGGCAGCAACATCCCCTTGGAGACAAGTCGGCTGGAGGACGATGTATTGAATCGCCACGCAATTTGAGTGTTCCATCGTCTTTAGGAGGCCCTGAACGTTACAATTAACCATCAGTTTTGCGTCGGATTCAAAGATCTAGACTCACAAGCAACGGAACATAAGGAGCCCGTGGCAGCAATATCCCCTTGGAGACAAGTCGGCTGGAGGACGTATTATTGAATCGTGACGCAATTTCAGTGTTCCATCGTCATTAGGAGGCCCTGAACGTTACAATTAATCATCAGATTTGCGTCGGATTCGAAAATCTAGACTCACAGTAGACGGACCATAAGGTGCCCGAGGCAGCAATATCCCCTTGGAGACAAGTCGGCTGGAGGACGATGTATTGAATCGCGATGCAATTTGAGTTTCCATCGTCATTAGAGGCCCTGAACGTTACAATTAACTATCAGTGTTGCGTCGGTTTCGAAAATCTAGACTCACCGGAGACGGATCGTAAGGTGCCCGAGGCAGTAATACCACCTTGGAGACAAGTCGGCTGGAGAACGATGTATTGAATCGCGATGAAATTTGAGATTTCCATCGTCGTTAGGAGGCCCTGAATGTTACAATTAACATCAGTTTTGCGTCCGATTCGAAAATATGGACTCACAGGAGACGGACCATAAGGTGCCGGAGGCAGCAATATCCGCTTGGAGACAAGTCGGCTGGAGGACGATGTATTGATTCGCGATGCAATTTGAGTTTTCAATCGCCATTAGGAGGCCCTGAACGTTACAATTAACCATCAGTTTTGCGTCGGATTCGAAAATCTAGCCTCGCAAGAGACGGACCATAAGGTGCCCGAGGCAGCAATATCCCCTTGGCGACAAGTCGGCTGGAGGACGTATTATTGAATCGCGACGCAATTTGAGTGTTCCATCGTCATTAGAGGCACTGAACGTTACAATTAACATCAGTTTTGCGTCCGATCCGAAAATATAGACTCACAGGAGACGGAGCATAAGGTGCCCGAGGCAGTAATATCCGCTTGGAGACAAGTCGGCTGGAGGGCGATGTATTGATTCGCGATGCAATTTGAGTTTTCCATCGCCATTAGGAGGCCCTGAACGTTACAATTAACTATCAGTTTTGCGTCCGATTCGAAAATCTAGACTCACAGGAGACGGACCATAAGGTGCCCAAGGGAGCAGTATCCCCTTGTAGACAAGTCGTCTGGAGGACGATGTATTGAAATGCGACGCAATTTGAGTGTTCCATCGTCATTAGGAGGCCCTGAACGTTACAATTAACCATCAGTTTTGCGTCGGATTGGAAAATCTAGACTCACAGGAGACGGACCATAAGGTGCCCGACGTATCAATATCCCCTTGTAGACAGGTCGCCTGGAGGACGATGTATTGAATTGCGACGCAATTTGAGTGTTCCATCGTCATTAGGAGGCCCGGAACGTTACAATTAACCATCAGTTTTGCGTCCGATTCGAAAATATGGACTCACAGGAGACGGAGCATAAGGTGCCCGAGGAAGCAATATCCGCTTGGAGCGGCTGGAGGACGATGTATTGAATTGCGACGCAATTTGAGTGTTCCCTCATCATTAGGAGGCCCTGAACGTTACAATTAACTATTAGCTTTGCGTCCGATTCGACAATCTAGACTCACAAGAGACGGACCATAAGGTGCCATAGGCACCAATATCCCCTTGATGACAAGTCGAAGGGAGGACGATGTATTGAATCGCGATGCAATTTGAGTTTTCCATCGTCATTAGGAGGCCCTGAACGTTACAATTAACTATCGGTTTTGCGTCCGATTCGAAAATCTAGACTCACAGGAGACGGACCATAAGGTGGCCAAGGCAGCAATATCCCCTTGCAGACAAGTCGGCTGGAGGACGATGTATTGAATTGCGACGCAATTTGCGTGTTCCATCGTCATTAGGAGGCCCTGAACGTTACAATTAACCACCAGTTTTGCGTCCGATTCGAAAATCTAGACTCACAGGAGACGGACCATAAGGTGCCCGAGGCAGCAACATCCCCTTGGAGACAAGTCGGCTGGAGGACGATGTATTGAATCGCCACGCAATTTGAGTGTTCCATCGTCTTTAGGAGGCCCTGAACGTTACAATTAACCATCAGTTTTGCGTCGGATTCAAAGATCTAGACTCACAAGCAACGGAACATTAGGAGCCCGTGGCAGCAATATCCCCTTGGAGACAAGTCGGCTGGAGGACGTATTATTGAGTCGTGACGCAATTTCAGTGTTCCATCGTCATTAGGAGGCCCTGAACGTTACAATTAATCATCAGATTTGCGTCGGATTCGAAAATCTAGACTCACAGTAGACGGACCATAAGGTGCCCGAGGCAGCAATATCCCCTTGGAGACAAGTCGGCTGGAGGACGATGTATTGAATCGCGATGCAATTTGAGTTTTCCATCGTCATTAGAGGCCCTGAACGTTACAATTAACTATCAGTGTTGCGTCGGTTTCGAAAATCTAGACTCACCGGAGACGGATCGTAAGGTGCCCGAGGCAGTAATACCACCTTGGAGACAAGTCGGCTGGAGGACGATGTATTGAATCGCGATGAAATTTGAGATTTCCATCGTCGTTAGGAGGCCCTGAATGTTACAATTAACATCAGTTTTGCGTCCGATTCGAAAATATGGACTCACAGGAGACGGACCATAAGGTGCCGGAGGCAGCAATATCCGCTTGGAGACAAGTCGGCTGGAGGACGATGTATTGATTCGCGATGCAATTTGAGTTTTCAATCGCCATTAGGAGGCCCTGAACGTTACAATTAACCATCAGTTTTGCGTCGGATTCGAAAATCTAGACTCGCAAGAGACGGACCATAAGGTGCCCGAGGCAGCAATATCCCCTTGGCGACAAGTCGGCTGGAGGACGTATTATTGATTCGCGACGCAATTTGAGTGTTCCATCGTCATTAGAGGCACTGAACGTTACAATTAACATCAGTTTTGCGTCCGATCCGAAAATATAGACTCACAGGAGACGGAGCATAAGGTGCCCGAGGCAGTAATATCCGCTTGGAGACAAGTCGGCTGGAGGACGATGTATTGATTCGCGATGCAATTTGAGTTTTCCATCGCCATTAGGAGGCCCTGAACGTTACAATTAACTATCAGTTTTGCGTCCGATTCGAAAATCTAGACTCACAGGAGACGGACCATAAGGTGCCCAAGGGAGCAGTATCCCCTTGTAGACAAGTCGTCTGGAGGACGATGTATTGAATTGCGACGCAATTTGAGTGTTCCATCGTCATTAGGAGGCCCTGAACGTTACAATTAACCATCAGTTTTGCGTCCGATTCGAAAATATGGACTCACAGGAGACGGAGCATAAGGTGCCCGAGGAAGAAATATCCACTTGGAGCGGCTGGAGGACGATGTATTGAATTGCGACGCAATTTGAGTGTTCCCTCATCATTAGGAGGCCCTGAACGTTACAATTAACTATTAGCTTTGCGTCCGATTCGACAATCTAGACTCACAAGAGACGGACCATAAGGTGCCATAGGCACCAATATCCCCTTGTAGACAAGTCGGAGGGAGGACGATGTATTGAATCGCGATGCAATTTGAGTTTTCCATCGTCATTAGGAGGCCCTGAACGTTACAATTAACCATCAGCTTTGCGTCCGATTCGAAAATCTAGACTCACAGGAGACGGACCATAAGGTGGCCAAGGCAGCAATATCCCCTTTTAGACAAGTCGGCTGGAGGACCATGTATTGAATCTCGTCGCAATTTGAGTGTTCCCTCGACATTAGGAGGCCCTGAACGTTACAATTAACTATCGGTTTTGTGTCCGATTCGAAAATCTAGACTCAGAGGAGACGGACCATAAGGTGCCTGAGGCAGCAATATCCCCTTGGAGACAAGTCGGCTGGAGGACGATGTATTGAATCTCGTCGCAATTTGAGTGTTCCCTCGCCATTAGGAGGCCCTGAACGTTACAATTAACCATCAGATTTGCGTCGGATTCGAAAATCTAGACTCACAGGAGACGGACCATAAGGTGCCCGAGGCAGCAATATCCCCTTGGAGACTAGTCGAATGGAGGACGATGTATTGAATCGCACATGCAATTTGAGTTTTTCATTGTCATTAGGAGGCCCTGAACGTTACGATTAACCATCAGTTTTGAGTCGGATTCGAAAATCTAGACTCACAGGGGACGGACCATAAGGTGCCTGAGGCAGCAATATCCCCTTGGACACAATTCGGCTGGAGGACGATGTATTAAATCGCTTTGATATTTGAGTTTTCCATCGTCATTAGCATGCCCTGAACGTTACAATTAATCATCAGTTTTGCGTCGGAATCGATAATCTAGACTCACAGGAGACGGATCATAAGGTGCCCGAGGCTGCAATATCACCTTGGAGACAAGTCGGCTGGAGGACGATGTATTAAATCGCGATGCAATTTGAGATTTCCATCGTCATTAGGAAGCCCTGAATGTTTCAATTAACATCATTTTTGCGTCCGATTCGAAAATCTAGACTCACAGGAGACGGAACATAAGGTGCCCGAGGTATCAATATCCCCTTGGAGACAAGTCGGCTGGAGGACGATGTATTGAATCTCGTCGCAATTTGAGTGTTCCCTCGCCATTAGGAGGCCCTGAACGTTACAATTAACCATCAGATTTGCGTCGGATTCGAAAATGTAGACTCACAGGAGACGGTCCATAAGGTGCCCAAGGCAGCAATATCCCCTTGGAGACAAGTCGGCTGGAGGACGATGTATTGAATCGCGATGTAATTTGAGTTTTCCATCGTCATTAGAAGCCCTGAACGTTACAAATAACTATCAGTTTTGCGTCGGATTCGAAAATCTAGACTCACAGGAGACCGATAATAAGGTGTCCGAGGCAGCAATATCCACTTGCAGACAGGTCGGCTGGAAGACGATCTATTGAATCGCGATGCAATTTGAGATTTCCATCGTAATTAGGTGGCCCTGAATGTTACAATTAACATAAGTTTTGCGTCCGATTCGAAAATATAGACTCACAGGAGACGCACCATAAGGTGCCAGAGGCAGCAATATCCCCTTGGAGACAAGTCGGCTGGAGGACGTATTATTGAATCACGACGCAATTTGAGTGTTCTATCGTGGCCCTCAACGTTACAATTAACGATCAGATTTGCGTCGGATTCGAAAATCTAGACTCACAGTAGACGGACCTTAAGGTGCCCGAGGCAGCAATATCCCCTTGGAGGCAAATCGGCTGGAGGACGATGTGTTGAATCGCGATGCAATTTGAGTTTTCCATCGTCATTAGAGGCCCTGAACGTTACAATTAACTATCAGTTTTGCGTCGGATTCGAAAATCTAGACACACAGGAGACGGATCATAAGGTGCCCGAGGCAGCAATATCACCTTGGAGAAAAGTCGGCTGGAGGATGATGTATTGAATCGTGATTCAATTTGAGATTTCCATCGTCATTAGGAGGCCCTGAATGTTACAATTAACATCAGTTTTGCGACCGATTCGAAAATATAGACTCACAGGAGACGGAGCATAAGGTGCCCGAGGTAGCAATATCCTCTTGGAGACAAGTCGGCTGGAGGACGATGTATTGAATCGCGATGTAATTTGAGTTTTCCATCGCCATTTAGAGGCCCTCAACGTTACAATTAACTATCAGTTTTGCGTCCGATTCGAAAATCTAGACTCACAGGAGACGGACCATAAGGTGCCCAAGGCAGCAATATCCCATTGTAGACAAGTCGGCTGGAGGACGATGTATTGAATTGCGACGCAATTTGAGTGTTCCAACGTCATTAGGAGGCCCTGAACGTTACAATTAACCATCAGTTTTGCGTCCGATTCGAAAATCTAGACTCACAGGAGACGGACCATAATGTGCCCGAGGCAGCAATATCCCCTTGGAGGCAAGTCGGCTGGAGGACGATGTATTGAATCGCGATGCAATTTGAATTTTCCATCGCCATTAGGAAGCCATGAATGTTACAATTAACATCAGTTTGGCGTCGCATTCGAAAATCTAGACTCACAGGTGACGGACCATAAGGTGCCCCAGGCAGTATAATATCCCCTTGGAGAAAAGTCGGCAGGAGGACAATGTATTGAATCTGGACGGAATGTGAGTGTTCCATTGTCATCAGGAGGCCCTGAACGTTACAATTAACCATCAGTTTTGCGTCGGATTCGAAAATGTAGACTCACAGGAGACGGACCTTAAGGTGCCCGAGATATAAATATCCCCTTGGAGACAAGTCGGCTGGAGGACGATGTATTGAAACTCGTCGCAATTCGAGTGTTTCCTCGTCATTAGGAGGCCCTGAACATTACAATTAACTATCAGTTTTGCGTCCGATTCGAAAATCTAGACTCACAGTAGACGGACCATAAGGTGCCCGAGGCAGCAATATCCCCTTGGAGACAAGTCGGCTGGAGGACGATGTATTGAATCGCGATGCAATTTGAGTTTTCCATCGTCATTAGAGGCCCTGAACGTTACAATTAACTATCAGTTTTGCGTCGGATTCGAAAATCTAGACTCACAGGAGACGGACCATAAGGTGCCCGAGGCAGCAATATCCCATTGGAGACAAGTCGGCAGGAGGACAATGTATTGAATCTGGACGAAATGTGAGTGTTCCATTGTCATCAGGAGGCCCTGAACGTTACAATTAACCATCAGTTTTGCGTCGGATTGGAAAATCTAGACTCACAGGAGACGGACCATAAGGTGCCCGACGTATCAATATTCCCTTGGAGACAAGTCGGCTGGAGGACGATGTATTGAATCTCGTCGCAATTTGAGTGTTCCCTCGTCATTAGGAGGCCCTGAACGTTACAATTAACTATTAGCTTTGCGTCCGATTCGACAATCTAGACTCACAAGAGACGGACCATAAGGTGCCATAGGCACCAATATCCCCTTGAAGACAAGTCGGAGGGGGACGATGCAATTTGAGTTTTCCATCGTCATTAGAGGCCCTGAACGTTACAATTAACTATCGGTTTTGCGTCCGATTCGAAAATCTAGACTCAGAGGAGACGGACCATAAGGTGCCTGAGGCAGCAGTATCCCCTTGTAGACAAGTCGGCTGGAGGAGGTTTTATTGAATCGCGACGCAATTTAAGTGTTCCATCGTCATTAGGAGGCACTGAACGTTACAATTAACTATCAGTTTTGCGTCGGATTCGAAAATCTAGACTCACAGGAGACGGACCATAAGGTGCCCGAGGCAGCAATATCCTCTTGGAGACTAGTCGGCTGGAGGACGATGTATTGAATCGCACATGCAATTTCAGTTTTCCATCGTCATTAGCAGGCCCTGAACGTTACAATTAACCATCATTTTTGCGTCGGATTCGAAAATCTAGACTCACAGGGGACGGCCCATATGGTGTCCGAGGCAGCAATATCCCCTTGGAGACAAGTCGGCTGGAGGACGATTTATTGAATCGCGATGCAATTTGAGTGTTCTGTCGTCTTTAGGAGGCCCTGAACGTTGCAATTAACTATCAGTTTTGCGTCGGATTCGAAAATCTAGACTCACAGGAGACGGATCATAAGGTGCTCGAGGCAGCAATATCACCTTGGAGACAAGTCGGCTGAAGGACGATGTAATGAATCGCGATGCAATTTGAGATTTCCATCGTCATTAGGACGCCCTGAATGTTTCAATTAACATCATTTTTGCGTCCGATTCGAAAATCTAGACTCACAGGAGACGGACCATAAGGTGCCCGAGGTATCAATATCCCCTTGGAGACAAGTCGGCTGGAGGACGATGTATTGAATCTCGTCTCAATTTGAGTGTTCCCTCGCCATTAGAAGGCCCTGAACGTTACAATTAACCATCAGATTTGCGTCGGATTCGAAAATCTAGACTCACAGGAGACGGATCATAAGGTGCCCGAGGCAGCAATATCACCTTGGAGACAAGTCGGCTGGAGGACGAAGTATTGAATCGCGATTCAATTTGAGATTTCCATCGTCATTAGGAGGCCCTGAATGTTACAATTAACATCAGTTTTGCGACCGATTCGAAAATATAGACTCACAGGAGACGGAGCATAAGGTGCCCAAGGTAGCAATATCCACTTGGAGACAAGCCGGCTGGAGGACGATGTATTGAATCGCGATGTAATTTGAGTTTTCCATCGCCATTTAGAGGCCCTGAACGTTACAATTAACTATCAGTTTTGCGTCCGATTCGAAAATCTAGACTCACAGGAGACGGACCATAAGGTGCCCAAAACAGCAATATCCCATTGTAGACAAGTCGGCTGGAGGACGATGTATTGAATTGCGACGCAATTTGAGTGTTCCAACGTCATTAGGAGGCCCTGAACGTTACAATTAACCATCAGTTTTGCGTCAGATTCGAAAATCTAGACTCACAGGAGACGGACCATAATGTGCCCGAGGCAGCAATATCCCCTTGGAGGCAAGTCGGGTGGAGGATGTGATATTATTGGATTTCAGACATTTTGCATATGAGAAAAGGACAGCCACCAAGCTGTAGTTTGCAGTGATACTAAGCATGACAACACGAGAGTAAAAAAAAAAAAAAAAAAAACGAAATCTGTTTATAACGTTCGCCTACGCGGCCAGCGTTTAAAAGGTACTTTTAAATACTATGACTCGCTGGGCGCAGATATTTAAAATCATTGCGGCAGCGCTTGATAGCAAGAAGCTGCAAAACAGAAGAAAGAACAATTTATCATTTGTTAGGAAAATTCTAGTGTCTTTATAGTTGGTTGTACTTCTGGTCGCCGATATGTTAACATGTACTTCATTACCTTTGATGTTTGGTTGCCGACTTGTTAAGACGTGTTGTGTAGCACCGCTACAAGTTATATTTCTTTTGGTGTGAAAAACCACGTTATCACCAAGAAAACAAAAACGCTTTTATAAACTTTGTGACGACAAAAAATACTTACGCGCACGCCAGGACATTTAATTTTTACAAAATATCACACATACAGAAGCAGCGATTGTTGGACTGCTCCATGTATGAGAAAAACATAAAAATGTAAGTTTTGTATTCATTGTAAATTTGGTAATGTTTATAGTTTAACGCCTTTCTTCTTTAAAAATATACTTTTCCTCCACTGTACAGAAAATCTATGCTTATTCTTTTCTTTAAATTAACCACAAATAATGTTTATGTTTAAATGAACTTTGTTACAGGTTCGCTCTTTATCGCAGTGTGTCGATTGTATTTGGGAGACCATTAACGTGTTCAATTTACGATCTGACAGCCTTTTTTACAAAATTTCACTGTGTTGCATTCATTTCCAATTTTTTTCATTATTCAAATAGGTCCCTTAGGTAATTTCATTGAAGAGTCTGATTGCGTGAAAGCAATCCGGGTTAAGAGGTCATTTGAGAAACTATTTTCACGCAATCAATCCGTACGTCTCCTAAACACAATCGAGAACCGACGCATCATCGATCATTCATTAATTTTTCTCTTTTTCCAAGTCGTACCAAGAAACGGCCAAGGAGAACTGCCGTGAGTACGCAATCTAGTGTTAAAAGGTTGCATTCTTTATCTTGTCGGCAAACATTGCCATGAATTATCAACATCAATGTTATATATTTGGTTAAATAAGAAAAGCCAAAAAACCTTTTAACGCTAGATGTGGCGCCCGAACTGGGACCTAACTAAAAAACTAATTTGTTCTTTTTATTTTCATGCTACCATCTGGAGAAAATTGGAAGCCAAAACCAGTGATAAAAAAAAGGACGCATATGCAGAAAATCGCAGCAAGAATCCACAACAGCAATAAATAGCAGCGTGCAAGACAACTAATGTGAGTACGATTTTTCATTACGTTTGAAGCTTTGCGTACCGAGCATTCAGTCGGCTCGTGACATTCACTCTTTACGTTTTTTTCCTTTTCCTCAAGCAATTTAATTTCCAAATTTCTGTTTCTTTAATTTCTGTTTCTTTTTTTCTATTAGACCCGCCTCTATTTCATCATTTCGCTTACAATAGTTAGAAATAGTTAGCAAGAATTTCCATTGTTGTGCATTTTAGTGAATCACAATGGCCGCTATCTGTGCCAGTTTCAGTGCTCTATAAGTGTTTTTCATTTATTTTATCTCTCTCGTTGCCATATTGGCATTTTCGTGTGTCAGAGTTTCAAATGTTTATAACGCGCAAGCAATATCTGAGAAATCAGGACGCGAAATCCTTGGTGCACCTGACAAGTGAAAATCATAATTTTAAAAAAAATTATCTTTTCTAGCTCGTGCAGTGTAACTACTTTAAATTTACGATGGCTGATGAGCAACCAAGGCAACTTAGTCCGCGCGCGGGTGTAAACAAACCTGAATCTCGTAGTGAGGGAACAACAGACGACGAAGCGACACGTGAGCTGTCGGCGCCACAGACCGCGTCGCAGTCACATGAATGCTCGCTGTCAGATATACTAAAATTGTTTGCTGATATGAAAACCAGTTTTGAAGCAAACATGGCACAGTTAACAAACCAAAGTGACACTATTGAAACGCAAATCAGTCAGTTAACAAACCAAAGTGACAATATTGAAACGCAAATCAGTCAGTTAGCAAATCAAAGTGACAGCAGGTTCAGCAGTTTAGAATCAAGGATAGAGGACATCCAAGCACAAATCAAAAATTCGAATGACACCATGGAGGAAAAAATTAAAGCCATTACCACTGCTTACGCAAGCGAGCTAAACGCAAGCGTACACGCAAAAATTGATAGTGTTCTTTCGATGGTGGAATCCGCCGAGACCAATATTGGTAGCAAGTTCATAGATATGCAGGCCCAAATAGATGTGTGTAAATCAACTGCGAGTGACTCTTTGAAACATTACAGTGATGTTTCAAAGAGAGTAAGCCAATTGACAGAAAGTGTCAACCACGTTGGCGAGCGAGTCGAAGACCTTGCTCAGCAAATATCCGATGTCAATATTGACAAAAAGATCGCAGATGTCAACACCGGTATAAGCAATACACTTAATAGGGAATTTGAAGAGTGGATGCAATCCAAAGAACAGTACATTGTCAGCAAGGTACACGCTGAACTAAAGGGTACGGTTAAATCTGCTACAGCAGAAATCTTAACCGCTCCCGGTACTTCTGGTGACACTTTAACCAGTGAATTAGGTGAAATCAGACGAGCATTTAGCCACGATCTTCCGGAATGGAAACGTCAGCTAAGCAATGATATAGATCAACTAAAACGACAAGTTACGGAATTGCAAGGTGACAATCAAAGTGAGTATTCGCTACCGCCAGAACACGATAATCGTCAATATCCCGAGTGTCAGGTACAATTCTCACCAACAGTAAATAATACGCGTTGCGAAACTTCTACGTCACGTAGTCATGCCGATCAACTAACACTCGTTGAACTAATGCGAGACGAGAGTGTGCTAAAACACAGAGTTTTTCAGCCATTTATACCTGAAAAACGAAATATACATCCCATGGTATTTCTAAAATCATTCACAGGTGCTTTTCCGGAATCATGGAACGACAGGCAGCGGATACAGTTCATCTTAGGCTATGTACACGGTGAAGGATCAATTTGGGGTACAGAAATAATAGACAAATGTCACACCTATGCAGATTTTGAAAAGCATTTTTTGAATAAATTCTGGAGTTCAGGTATACAACAAAGACTCCGAAAGGAGGTTTACAACGCCGAACCTTTCAACACCAAAGGAGGAGGTTTGAGACGTTATTTTGAAAAATATCTACGTAAAATTCAGTATTGGGACACGCCCATTTCAACCAAAGATGTAATCATGATCTTAAAGTCAAAACTTCCTGTGTCAATAAGAGAAAAACTAGTTAATGTGAGTGAAGAAGACCTCGAAGCCTTTTTTCTGTTCTTGACAATTTGGATATGATCTATGAGGATGTGCGTGCGAGCGCGCGGAATAATTATAATAATGGACCGCCCGCTCCGCAGCAGCACATAACAAATTGCGTCAATGGAATGTCATAACAACATAACACGGGACAACCAAACGCTCAGCCTTACGGCAATCATAACAGTTTCAACCGCCGTAATGGAAAACAATATAACAAATATCCACACCAGAATAGATACAATCCGATTTATCAAAACACACAGCAACAATACGGTAATTCACCGATAAATCATAACGGTAATTACCAGTACCAGAACAACAAGACGAATAATGGAAATCGTCACAAGGGGAAGAAATGGACCAATTATAACAGACCACAACAGTACAGTCAGCCGAGTCATTTCACTCCCTCTCAGCAAATAAATTTTTCCCAGCCGAAAAATGCGACATTTTCTCACCAACCGAACCAACAGTTCAGGAACAATAGTCAGGACAATTCGTCGGATGCTTTTCCTGACACAGCCGGTTATAATAGCCAAGGAAATCCGACTATTTTTTACACACAGGCGAACCAAGCACCAAACGCGATGTCAAATAACACGCAATCAACAGATGCACAAGTCGTATGGGATACGAACGCAAATTTTCGACCTGGTAGGTCGCAAAATACTAATCAAATAAAAATAACTGACATTTCAGCTCCAACCCAGTCGGAAAACCATTAGTAGCTTCTTTATGCCTCCACGGGGAAACTGCGGGACCAATAAGCTCTCATATCTTTAACCACTCATGCCAACCTAAGAAAAAAGGCGCATGACAAACGCATTAGCAAAGTCTTATCGTATCGTATAAATGAACGCGTGCTATTAAAGACCCACTTCAAACCATCTTTGATTCATCATAAGAATCGCAAGTGGCAGCACTTGTATGAAGGACCATATATTATCTTAAGAAAGCCGCACATTGGTTGCTATCTATTAGCTGACCCTGTATCTGGACGAATAAAAGGATTGTTTCATCACGCAGACTTGAAGAAATACCGAGTCAACCATTGAAAATATCTGTTAAGTTAAGCTGCTAAAAGAAAATATACACACACACTATAAGTTGTCATACTATGTGTGAAGTACCAACGTATGTAAGAGTAGTGCACAGGACTAACACCCTGTCGACCTGCCACAACAAGATAAGTAATTTATATGAGCACCTTAAGTAAAACACATTTATTGTAGGAGAGCAAGATTTGCCTTAGATGTAAGTTAGTTTTAAGTTAATTGAGCCATGAACGGCCACAGCCGAAAGAGCTGACATATATTATAGTAGGGACGTGCTAAGTGCCACCTGCTACCACTAGTTTTAAGTATAGCAAAGCTCTCTCCTCTTGAATGAAATAAATTAAAATGATCATTCATACCAGAATGAATGCTCGTAGGTAAAAAAAATAAATAAATAAATAAATAAAAATTATCAAGGTCGCTTACTCTAATGAGGTAAATGTTATGTTATGCATAAGGAGTGTGTGACAACAAATTTTATGAGACCACCTATGAAACGCAGCAGGCAAAAAGCAGCAGCTTAGCATATAAGAATCAAGAAAGTCAATAACGATCCAGGTAGCAGAAAAGAAGTGCGCAACTCAATTATTTTATTATAATACGGAGAAAACCGTATACGCTCATAACAATTTTACGGCACAGTGCAGCTGAAATACAAAGATCATTTATAAATAAATTAGTTTAGTACTAGAAATATCTATTTCAGGTCCTCGAGATACGACGATTTTTTTTTAGAAAACAATTTTACGATACATGGAACAGAAGATAGTTCACTGCTAATGCATGGTTTAAGTAATTTTAGATATGCATAGAAAATTGTTAAGAGAGCTGGATCAGACGACACTGAAACTACTGTATCGATTTAATTATACTATTTGTCATGAAAAACTAAGGTGATAATAATTTATGTTAAGCTCATCATATCATACGTCATTAACACTGTGTCTTCAAATCTCTTCACTCCATAAAAGGCTTTTGTGTTTTCCTCTAACCAGTATCCTTACCATCCTACCTTAACCAGTAGAGAAGTGAATTTTACGAGCTGGTTGCATGATTGGTACATACAGGCTATACGAATGGATAGTCGTGACACATTGGTTGTCGACGAGCTATGCTTATTCTCCGCAAACTGCGAGTTCAATTAAGATTTGTTATGTGCAATTGCACGACAGGGAACACCAAGCTTCCCAATTACCCTAATGGTAGTTTGAACACGAACTGTTCATCACGTAAACGAAGCCACATTGACTATGACTTCAAACTAACGACGTAATAGAGAGAAAATAAAAGAGCTGAACTTGCGAAAAGAGTAACTGTTGTAAAAAGAAAAGAATAACAAGATTTCGAACAAAGTGTAAACCTAAAGTGCCTTGGAAGCACAAACTACGAACAAGAGACACGCTTTTCGTCAGGCCTTGTAGTCACAGAGACTAAATATTTCTTTGTAAATAATTTTTAGACATGATATGTATACTAAATGTTAACTGTACTTTGTAGTAATAATGCAGTCAGTAATAAATGGACACGTATGTGCTGCTGCGTGTGAACCGACTATAGACAAGTAATTAATGGACACGTATAAAAGTGGTGCGTGTGAACCTTAACATGACGACCAAATAAATGTGAACACGAATTAATAATAAAGTGTCAACTGAAAAGGTGATAACTCCAAGGGCACGTGTGAAATACCGCGTGTGAAGTAATGTTATAAGTACTTGTACCACGAAACCACGATGTAGAAAGCCGAAGAGTGAAAGTGAATAAGTGTTGTACTTACCACAAACGGTACTGTACGCCTTTCCACGGACACATTCTTCGAAACAGCTGCGGGAGTCGCCGCATCTGGCTGCTTCCGTAATCCAGAGTCGATGAAAAACTGTGTAAAAACTCACACCACGGCTAGTAGACACCTAACGCTCTGCTTCTCGCAGAATACTGCTGCTAGCGTTGTGGAACTGTCAAGTTATTATCACGTGATTGTGACCAACGGACGTAACACTGTGTACGCTGAGCGCTCAACAATCAATTTTTCTTTGCACAACGAGCGCGGATGCCAAATGTGTTTGAAATGCATTCAAAATAAAATATGATAAAGCAACGAATTAAGCACTCATGTACCTTGTGAAATTATAAAGACACTAATCGGAAGAGTCTTCAGCTCGATTTTGACAATTGCTACCGAATTTACTGACCAGGCCGAGTAATGACGAAAACGTGTCGAACCAAATAAAACCAGGAAAATAGATAAATATGAGAACTAAGCATTCCTAAGAGAATGAGACCTTATGTACATAAACAATTGTTATCCTTACCTAACCCAATTTTCTTTTAGACTAAGTTATTAGTAAGTAAGCACATTCTAATACAGATTTTTTTTCTGTATTTTTCATGTACGAAAACATAAATGGAAGCACGGACAAGTGTCAAGTGAAATAGAGACCGCCACCATACGGCACAACATGTTGCAGACCCAGTCTTCCAGTTCCTGACCCACGACGTATTTCCAACGCAACATCACACCCCGACAACTACTCCAACTTCCACAGTGAAAGTGATGCCCTACTTTTCCTCCACTGTGAAAGTGTAATCAATTTCCCCACTCAAGTGCAGTGCTATCATTTATACCCGAAGTTCTACCACTCCTAGTGCAACTCATACCTACCCAAGTGTAGTGAAACTTTTTTTTTTTTTTTTTGCAGGTCATAAAAGCCACAAATAAGTAAAGTGCTACGTATTTACTGCAAGAAATCTTCGACGAAACAACGACAAAAATACTCCTGTAGTATGTCACTGTAAAACAAGAATGTCAATTTTTTGTAACATATTTTTTCCACGAGTGCACACAGCACCCAGACTTCCTGCGAAGTCAAGTAATTTATTTCTTTGTTTTCTTTATATTTATTATGCCATGTATAATGTATCTATGTATGTGTCTCTTTATCTTAATTTCAATATCTTTTACCGAGAAATGAACATTTGTTATCCTTGTACAATACATTAGAAAAGGCACAGTTCAATTGTCATGTAGTTACAATATGGACAAATTACTATCAATTTCAGTCGTACGAATATACTTACCTGATACTCTGTATGTTAATCACTTTGTCTGATGCAGTGTGTAAAATCTGTTGTAAAGAATTTTTGCAAGTAATACTAACTTGTTTCACGAAAGCAATAATATCACGACTACGCGTGAGTCTCGATGATCCTGACGGAGTCATCGCTCCTCACGCGGGAAGCAATGTGATATTATTGGATTTCAGACATTTTGCATATGAGAAAAGGACAGTCACCAAGCTGTAGTTTGCAGTGATACTAAGCATGACAACACGAGAGTAAAAAAAAAAAAAAAAAAAAAACGAAATCTGTTTATAACGTTCGCCTACGCGGCCAGCGTTTAAAAGGTACTTTTAAATACTATGACTCGCTGGGCGCAGATATTTAAAATCATTGCGGCAGCGCTTGATAGCAAGAAGCTGCAAAACAGAAGAAAGAACAATTTATCATTTGTTAGGAAAATTCTAGAGTCTTTATAGTTGGTTGTACTTCTGGTCGCCGATATGTTAACATGTACTTCATTACCTTTGATGTTTGGTTGCCGACTTGTTAAGACGTGTTGTGTAGCACCGCTACAAGTTATATTTCTTTTGGTGTGAAAAACCACGTTATCACCAAGAAAACAAAAACGCTTTTATAAACTTTGTGACGACAAAAAATACTTACGCGCACGCAAGGACATTTCATTTTTACAAAATATCACACATACAGAAGCAGCGATTGTTGGACTGCTCCATGTATGAGAAAAACATAAAAATGTAAGTTTTGTATTCATTGTAAATTTGGTAATGTTTATAGTTTAACGCCTTTCTTCTTTAAAAATATACTTTTCCTCCACTGTACAGAAAATCTATGCTTATTCTTTTCTTTAAATTAACCACAAATAATGTTTATGTTTAAATGAACTTTGTTACAGGTTCGCTCTTTATCGCGGTGTGTCGATTGTATTTGGGAGACCATTAACGTGTTCAATTTACGATCTGACAGCCTTTTTTACAAAATTTCACTGTGTTGCATTCATTTCCAATTTTTTTTATTATTCAAATAGGTCCCTTAGGTAATTTCATTGAAGAGTCTGATTGCGTGAAAGCAATCCGGGTTAAGAGGTCATTTGAGAAACTATTTTCACGCAATCAATCCGTACGTCTCCTAAACACAATCGAGAACCGACGCATCATCGATCATTCATTAATTTTTCTCTTTTTCCAAGTCGTACCAAGAAACGGCCAAGGAGAACTGCCGTGAGTACGCAATCTAGTGTTAAAAGGTTGCATTCTTTATCTTGTCGGCAAACATTGCCATGAATTATCAACATCAATGTTATATTTGGTTAAATAAGAAAAGCCAAAAAACCTTCTAACGCTAGAAGGACGATGTATTGAATCACGATGCAATTTGAGTTTTCCATCGCCATTAGGAGGCCCTGAATGTTACAATTAACATCAGTTTGGCGTCGCATTCGAAAATCTAGACTCACAGGTGACGGACCATAAGGTGCCCGAGGCAGCAATAACCCCATGGAGACAAGTCGGCTGAAGGACGACTTATTGAATCGCGATCCAATATGAGTTTTCCATCGCCATTAGGAGGCCCTTAACGTTACAATTAACTATCAGTTTTGCATCCGATTCGAAAATCTAGACTCACAGGAGACGGACCATAAGGTGCCCCAGGCAGCAATATCCCCTTGGAGACAAGTCGGCTGGAGGACAATGTATTGAATCTGGACGGAATGTGAGTGTTCCATTGTCATCAGGAGGCCCCGAACGTTACAATTAACCATCAGTTTTGCGTCGGATTCGAAAATGTAGACTCACAGGAGACGGACCATAAGGTGCCCGAGGTATCAATATCCCCTTGGAGACAAGTAGGCTGGAGGACGATGTATTGAATCTCGTCGCAATTCGAGTGTTCCCTCGTCATTAGGAGGCCCTGAATGTTACAATTAACGATCAGTTTAGCGTCCGATTCGAAAACCTAGACTCACAAGAAACGGACCATGAGGTGCCATAGGCAGCAATATCCCCTTCAAGACAAGTCGGCTGGAGGACGATGTATTGAATCCACGATGCAATTTGAGTTTTCCATCGTCATTAGGAGGCCCTGAACGTTACAATTAACTATCAGTTTTGCGTCCGATTCGAAAATCTAGAATCTCGTCGCAATTTGACTGTACCCTCGTCATTAGGAGGCCGTGAACGTTACAATTAACTACCGGTTTGCGTGGGATTCGAAAATCTAGACTAACAGGAGACGGACCATAAGGTGTAAGAGGCAGCAATATCCGCTTAGAGACGAGTCGGCTGGAGGACGATGTATTAAATCGCGATGCAATTTGAGATTTCCATCGTTATTGGGAGGCCCTGAGCGTTACAATTAAGTATCAGTTTTGCGTCCGATTCGAAAATTTAGACTCACTGGAGACGGACCATAAGGTGCCTAAGGCAGCAATATCCCCTTGGAGACAAGTCGGCTGGAGGACGATGTGTTGATCGCGACGCAATTTGAGTGTTCCATCGTCATTAGGAAACCCTGAACGTTACAATTAACCATCAATTTTGCGTCGGATTCGGAAACCTAGACTCACAGGAGACGGACCAGGTGCCGGACGCAGCAATATCCCCTTGGAGACAAGTCGGCTGGAGGACGATGTATTAAATCGCGATGCAATTTGAGATTTCCATCGTCATTAGGAGGCTCTGAACGTTACAATTAACATCAGTTTTGCGTCCGATTCGAAAATCTAGACTCACAGGAGACGGACCACAATTGGCCCGAGGCAGCAATATCCGCTTGGAGACAAGTCGCCTGGAGGATGATGTATTGAATCGCGATGCAATTTGAGATTTCCATCGCCATTAGGAGGCCCTGAACGTTACAATTAACTATCAGTTTTGCGTCCGATTCGAAAATTTAGAATCTCGTCGCAATTTGAATGTACCCTCGTCATTAGGAGGCCGTGAACGTTACAATTAACTATCGGTTTGCGTGTGATTCGAAAATCTAGACTAACAGGAGACGGACCATAAGGTGCAAGAGGCAGCAATATCCCCTTGGAGACAAGTAGGCTGGAGGACGATGTATTGAATCGCGATGCAATTTGAGTGTTCCATCGTCATTAGGAGGCCCTGAACGTTACAATTAACCATCAATTTTGCGTCGGATTTGAAAATCTAGATTCACAGGAGACGGATCATAAGGTGCCCGAGGCAGCAATATCCCCTTGGAGACAAGTCGGCTGGAGGATGATGTACTGAATCGCGATGCAATTTGACTACTCCATCCTCATTAGCAGGCCCTGAACGTTACAATTAACTATCAGTTTTGCGTCGGATTCGAAAATCAAGACTCACAGGAAACGGACCATAGGGTGCCCGAGGCAGCAATGCCCCCTTGTAGACAAATCGGCTGGAGGACGATTTATTGAATCGCGACGCAATTTGAGTGTTCCAAAGTCATTAGGAGGCCCTGAACGTTACAATTAACCATCAGTTTAGCGTCGGATTCGAAAATCTAGACTCACAGTATACGGACCATAAGGAGCCCTAGGCAGCAATATCCCCTTGGAGACAAGTCGGCTGGAGGACGATGTATTGAATCGCGATGCAATTTGAGTTTTCCATCGTCATTAGGACGCCCTGAACGGTACAATTAACTATCAATTTTGCGTCGGATTCGAAAATCTAGACTCACAGGAGACGGTCCATATGGTGCCCGAGGTAGCACTATCCCCTTGGACACAAGTCGGCTTGAGGACGATGTACTGAATCGCGATGCAATTTGAGTTTTCCATCGTCATTGGGAGGCCCTGAACGTTACAATTAACTATCAGTTTTGCGTCCGATTCGAAAATCTAGATTCACAGGAGACGGAGCATAAGGTGCCGAGGCAGCAATATCCCCTAGGAGACAAGTCGACTGGAGGACGATGTATTGAGTCGCGACGCAATTTGAGTGTTCCATCGTCATTAGGAGGCCTTGGAGACAAGTCGGCTGGAGGACGATGTATTGAATCGAGACGCAGTTTGAGTGTTCCATCGTCATTAGGAAGCCATGAACGTTACAATTAACCATCACTTTTGCGTCGGATTCGAAAATCTAGACACACAGGAGACGGGCCTTAAGGTGCCCGAGGTAGCAATATCCCCTTGGAGACAAGTCTGCTGGAGGACGATTTATTGAATCGCGACGCAATTTGAGTGTTCCATCGTCATTAGGAGGCCCTGAACGTTACAATTAACCTTCAGTTTTGCGTCGGATTCGAAAATCTAGACTCACAGTAGACGGACCATAAGGTGCCCGAGGCAGCAATATCCCCTTGGAGACAAGTCGGCTGGAGGACGATGTATTGAATCACGAAGCAATTTGAGGTTTCCATCGTCATTAGGAGGCCCTGAACGTTACAATTAACCATCAGTTTTGCGTCCGATTCAATACATCGTCCTCCAGCCGACTTGTCTCCTTGGGGATATTGCTGCCTCGGGCTCCTTATGGTCCGTCTACGGTGAGTCTAGATTTTCGAATCCGACGCAAAACTGATGGTTAATTGTAACGTTCAGGGCCTCCTAATGACGATGGAACACTCCAATTGCGTCGCGATTCAATACATCGTCCTCCAGCCGAATTGTCTGCAAGTGGGTATTGCTGCCTTGGGCACCTTATGGACCGTCTCCTGTGAGTCTAGATTTTCGATTACGACGCAAAACTGATAGTTAATTGTAACGTTCTGGGCCTCCTAATGACGATGGAAAACTCAAATTGCATCGCGATTCATTACATCGTCCTCCAGCCGACTTGTCTCCAAGGGCACATTGCTGCCTCGGGCACGTTATGGTCGTTCTCCTGTGAATCTAGATTTTCGAATCGGACGCAAAACTGATGGTTAATTGTGCGTTCAGGGCCTCCTAATGACGATGGGAAACTCAAATTGCATCGCGATTCAATACATCGTCCTCCAGGCGACTTGTCTCCAAGGGGATATTGCTGCCTCGCGCACCTTATGGTCCGTCTCCTGTGAGTCCAGATTTTCGAATCCGACGCAAAACTGATGGTTAATTGTAACGTTCAGGGCTTCCTAATGACGATGGAACACTCAAACTGCGTCGCGATTCAATACATCGTCCTCCAGCCGACTTGTCTCCAAGGGTCTATTGCTGCCCGTGGCACGTTATGGTCGTTCTCCTGTGAGTCTAGATTCTCGAATCGGACGCAAAACTGATGGTTAATTGTAACGTTCAGGGCCTCCCAATGACGACGGAGCACTCAAATTGCATCGCGATTCAATACATCGTCCTCCAGCCGACCTGTCTCCAAGGGGATATTGCTGCCTCGGGCACCATATGGACCGTCTCCTGTGAGTGTAGATTTTCGAATCCGACGCAAAACTGATAGTTAATTGTAACGTTCAGGGCCTCCTAATGGCGATGGAAAACTCAAATTGCATCGCGATTCAATACATCGTCCTCCAGCCGACTTGTCTCCAAGGGGATATTGCTGCCTCGGGCTCCTTATGGTCCGTCTACTGTGGGTCTAGATTTTCGAATCCGACGCAAAACTGATGGTTAATTGTAACGATCAGGGCCTCCTAATGACGATGGAACTCTCAAATTGCGTCGCGATTCAATAAATCGTCCTCCAGCCGACTTGTCTCAAGGGGATATTGCTGCCTCGGGCACCTTATGGTCCGTTTCCTGTGAGACTAGATTTTCGAATCCGACGCAAAACTAATAGTTAATTGTAACGTTCAGGGCCTGCTAATGACGATGGAGTACTCAAATTGAATCGCGATTCAATACATCATCCTCCAGCCGACTTGTCTCCAAGGGGATATTGCTGCCTCGGGCACCTTATGGTCCGTCTCCTGTGAGTCTAGATTTTCGAATCCGACGCTAAACTGATGGTTAATTGTAACGTTCAGGGCCCGCTAATGACGATGGAACCCTCACATTCCGTGCAGATTCAATACATCGTCCTCCAGCCGACTTGTCTCCAAGGGGACATTGCTGCCTCGGGAACCTTATATTCCGTCTCCTGTGAGTCTAGATTTTCGATTCCGACGCAATACTGTTGGTTAATTGTAACGTTCCGGCATTCCTAATGACGATGGAAAACGAAGATTGCATCGCGATTCAATACATCGTCCTCCAGCCGACTTGTCTCCAAGGGGATATTACTGTTTCGGGCACCTCCTGTGATCCTAGATTTTCGAATCCGACGCAAAAATGATGGTTAGTTGTGACATTCAGGGCCTCCTAATGACGATGGAACACTCATATTGCGTCGCGATTCAATAAATCTTCCTCCAGCCGACTTGTCTCCAAGGGGATATTGCTGCCTCGAGCACCTTATGGTCCGTCTCCTGTGAGTCTAAATTTTCTAAGCCGACGCAAAACTGATAGTTAATTCTATCGTTCAGGGCGTCCAAATGACGATGGAAAACTCAAATTGCATCGCGATTCAATACATCGTCCTCCAGCCTACTTGCCTCCAAGGGATATTGCTGCCTCTTGCACCTTATGGTCCGTCTCCTGTTAGTCTAGATTTTCGAATCCCACGCAAACTGATAGGTAATTGTAACGTTCACGGCCTCCTCATGACGAAGGTACACTCAAAATGCGACGAGATTCTAGATTTTCTAATCGGACGCAAAACTGATAGTTAATTGTAACGTTCAGGGCCTCCTAATGGCGATGGAAATCTCAAATTGCATCGCGATTCAATACATCGTCCTCCTGCCGACTTGGCTCCAAGCGGATATTGCTGGATCGGGCACATTATGGTCCGTCTCCTGTGAGTCTAGATTTTCGAATCGGACGCAAAACTGATGTTAATTGTAACATTCAGAGCCTCCTAATGACGAAGGAAATCTCAAATTGCATCGCGATTTAATACATCGTCCTCCAGCCGACTTGTCTCCAAGGGGATATTGTTGCCTCGGGCACCTTATGGTCCGTCTCCTGTGAGTCTAGATTGTCGATTCCGACGCAAAACTGATTGTTAATTGTAACGTTCAGGGCGTCCTAATGACGATAGAACACACACATTCCGTCCAGATTCAATACATCGTCCTCCAGCTGATTTGTCTCCAAGGGGATATTGCTGCCTCGGGCACCTTATGTTCCGTCTCCTGTGAGTCTAGATTTTCGAATCCGACGCAAAACTGTTGGTTAATTGTAACGTTCATTGCCTCCTAATGACGATGGAAAACTAAAATTGCATCCCGATTCAATACATCGTCCTCCAGCCGACTTGTCTCCAAGGGCATATTGCTGCCTCGGGCTCCTTATGGTCCATCTACAGTGAGTCTAGATTTTCGAATCCGACGCAAAACTAATAGTTAATTGTAACGTTCAGGGCCTCCCAATGACGATGGAAAACTCAAATTGCATCGCGATTCAATACATCGTCCTCCAGCCGACTTGTCTCCAAGAGGATATTGCTGCCTCGGGCACCATTTGGTCCGTCTCCTGTGAGTCTAGATTTTCGAATCCGACGCAAAACTGATGGTAAACTATAACGTTCAGGGCCTCCTAATGACGATGGAACACTCACATTGCGTCGCGATTCAATACATCGTCCTCCAGCCTACTTGTCTCCAAGGGGTTATTGCTCCCCAGGGCACCTTATGGTCCGTCTCCTGTGAGTCTATATTTTCGAATCGGACGCAAAACTTATGTTAATTGTAACTTTCAGGGCCTCCGAATGACGATGGAAATCTCAAATTGCATCGCGATTCAATACATCGTCCTCTAGCCGACTTGTCACCAGGTGGATATTGCTGCCTCGGGCACCTTATAAACCGTCTCCTGTGAGTCTAGATTTTCGAATGCGACGCCAAACTGATGTTAATTGTAACATTCAGGGCCTCCTAATGGCGATGGAAAACTCAAATTGCATCGCGATTCAATACATCGTCCTCCAGCCGACTTGCCTCCAAGGAAATATTGCTGCCTCGGGCACATTATGGTCCGTCTCCTGTGAGTCTAAATTTTCGAATCGGACGCAAAACTGATACTTAATTGTAACGCTCAGCGCCTCTAAATGGCGATGGAAATCTAAAATTGCATCGCGATTCAATACATCGTCCCCCAGCTGGCTTGTCTCCAAGGGGATATTGCTACCTCGGGCACCTTATGGTCCGTCTGATGTGAGTCTAGATCTTAGAATCCGACGCAAAACTGATGGTTAATTCTAACGTTCAGGGCCTCCTAATGACGATGGAACACTCAAATTGCGTAGCGATTCATTACATTGTCCTCCAGCCGACTTGTCTCCAAGGGGATATTCCCGCCTCGGGCACCTTATGCTCCGTCTCCTGTTAGTCTAGGTTTTCGAATCGGACGCAAAACTGATGTTATTTGTAACATTCAGGGCCTCCTAATGGCGATGGAAATCTCAAATTGCATCGCGATTCAATACATCGTCCTCCAGCCGACTTGTCTCCAAGGGGATACTGCTGCCTCGGGCACTTTATGTTGCGTCTCCTTTGAGACTGGATTTTCGAATCCGACGCAAAACTGATGGTTAATTGTAACGTTCAGGGCCTAATAATGACGAGGGAACACTCAAATTGCGACGAGATTCAATACATCGTCCTCCAGCCGACTTGTCTCCAAGGGGATATTGCTGCCTCGGGCACCTTATGGTTCGTCTCGTGTGAGTCTAGATTGTCGATTCCGACGCAAAACTGATGGTTAATTGTAACGTTCAGGGCCTCCTAATGACGATAGAACACTGACATTCCGTCCAGATTCAATACATCGTCCTCCAGCTGAATGTCTCCAAGGGGATATTGTTCCGTCTCCTGTGAGTCTAGATTTTCGAATCCGACGCAAAACTGTTGGTTAATTGTAACGTTCTGGGCCTCCTAATGACGATGGAAAACTAAAATTGCATCGCGATTTAATACATCGTCCTCCAGCCGACTTGTCTCCAAGGGCATATTGCTGCCTCGGGCTGCTTATGGTCCGTCTACTGTGAGTCTAGATTTTCGAATCTGACGCAAAACTGATAGTTAATTGTAACGTTCAGGGCCTCCAAATGACGATGGAGCACTCAATTTGCATCGCGATTCAATACATCGTCCTCCAGCCGACTCGTCTCCAAGGGGATATTGCTGCCTCTAGCGCCTTATGGTCCGTCTTCTGTGAGTCTAGATTTTCGAATCCGACGCAAAACTGATGGTTAATTATAACGTTCAGGGCCTCCTAATGAGGCTGGAAAACTCAAATTGCATCGCGATTCAATACATCGTCCTCCAGCCGACTTGTCTCCAAGGGGATATTGCTGCCTCGGGCACTTTATTGTCCGTCTCCTATGAGTCTATATTTTCGAATCGGACGCAGAACTTGTGTTAATTGTAACATTCAGGGCCGCCTAATGACGATGGAAATCTCAAATTGCATCGCGATTCAATACATCGTCCTCCAGCCGACTTGTCTCCAGGTGGATATTGCTGCCTCGGGCACCTTATGATCCGTCTCCTGTGAGTCTAGATTTTCGAATCCGACGCAAAAGTGATAGTTATTTGTAACGTTCAGGGTTTCTAGTGACGATGGAAAACTCAAATTGCATCTCGAATCAATACATCGTCCTCCAGGCGACTTGTCTCCAAGGGGATATTGCTCCCTCGGGCACCTTATGGTTTGTGTACTGTGAGTCTAGATTTTCGAATCCGACGCGTATGTGATGGTTAATTGTAACGTTCAGGGCCTCCTAATTACGATGGATCAATCAAATTGCGTCGCGATTCAATAATACGTCCTCCAGCCGACTTGTCTCCAAGGGGATACTGCTACCTCAATCACCTTATGGTCCGTTTCCTGTGAGTCTAGATTTTCGAATCCGACGCAAAACTGATAGTTAATTGTAACGTTCAGGGCCTCATAATGACAATGGAGCACTCAAACTGCATCGCGATTCAATACATCGTAATCCAGCCGACTTGTCTCCAAGGGGATATTGCTGCCTCGGGCACCTTATGGTCCATCTCTTGTGAGGCTAGATTTTCGAATCTGACTCAAAACTGATGGTTAATTGTAACGTTCAGGGCCTCCTAATGGCGATAGAAAACTCAAATTACATCGCGAATCAATACATCGTCCTCCTGCCGAGTTGTCTCCAAGTGGAAATTGCTGCCTCAGGCACCTTATGCTCCGTCTCCGGTGTGTTTATATTTTCGAATCGGACGCAGAACTGATGTTAATTGTAACATTCAGGACCTCCTAATGACGATGGAAATCTCAAATTGCATCGCGATTCAATACATAGTCCAATAGCCGACTTGTCTCCAAGGTGATATTGCTGCCTCGGGCACTTTATGATCCGTCTCCTGTGAGTCTAGATTTTCGAATCCGACGCAAAACTGATAGTTAATTGTAATGTTCAGGGCTTCTAATGACGATGGAATACTCAAATTGCATCGCGATTCAATACATCGTCCTCCAGCCGACTTGTCTCCAAGTTGTTATTGCTGCCTCGGGTACCTTATGGTTTGTCTACTGTGAGTCTAGATTTTCGAATCCGACGCAAAACTGATGGTTAGTTGTGACATTCAGGGCCTCCTAATGACGATGGAACACTCATATTGCGTCGCGATTCAATAAATCTTCCTCCAGCCGACTTGTCTCCAAGGGGATATTGCTGCCTCGAGCACTTTATGGTCCGTCTCCTGTGAGTCTAGATTTTCTAAGCCGACGCAAGACTGATAGTTAATTCTCTCGTTCAGGGCGTCCAAATGACGATGGAAAACTCAAATTGCATCGCGATTCAATACATCGTCCTCCAGCCTCCTTGCCTCCAAGGGATATTGCTGCCTCTTGCACCTTATGGTCCGTCTCCTGTTAGTCTAGATTTTCGAATCCCACGCAAACTGATAGGTAATTGTAACGTTCACGGCCTCCTAATGACGAAGGTACACTCAAAATGCGACGAGATTCTACATTTTCGAATCGGACGCAAAACTCATAGTTAATTGTAACGTTCAGGGCCACCTAATGGCGATGGAAATCTCAAATTGCATCGCGATTCAATACATCGTCCTCCAGCCGACTTGTCTCCAAGCGGATATTGCTGGCTCGGGCACATTATGGTCCGTCTCCTGTGGGTCTAGATTTTCGAATCGGACGCAAAACTGATGTTAATTGTAACATTCAGTGCCTCCTAATGACGATGGAAATCTCAAATTGCATCGCGATTCAATACATCGTCCTCCAGCCGACTTGTCTCCAAGGTGATATTGCTGCCTCGGGCACCTTATGATCCGTCTTCTGTGAGTCTAGATTTTCGAATCCGACGCAAAAGTGATAGTTATTTGTAACGTTCAGGGTTTCTAGTGACGATGGAAAACTCAAATCGCATCTCGATTCAATACATCGTCCTCCAGGCGACTTGTCTCCAAGGGGATATTGCTGCCTCGGGCACCTTATGGTTTGTCTACTGTGAGTCTAGATTTTCGAATCCGACGCATATCTGATGATTAATTGTAACGTTCAGGGCCTCCTAATGACGATGGAGCACTCAAACTGCATCGCGATTCAATACATCGTAATCCATCCGACTTGTCTCCAAGGGGATATTGCTGCCTAGGGCACATTATGGTCCTTCTCTTGTGAGTCTAGATTTTCGAATCTGACGCAAAACTGATGGTTAATTGTAACGTTCAGGGCCTCCTAATGACGATGGAACACTCAAATTGCGTCGCAATTCAATACATCGTCCTCCAGCCGACTTGTCTACAAGGGGATATTGCTGCCTTGGGCACCTTATGGTCCGTCTCCTGTGAGTTTAGATTTTCGAATCGGACGAAAAACTGATAGTTAATTGTAACGTTCAGGGCCTCCTAATGGTGATGGAAAACTCAAATTGCATCGCAATTCAATACATCGTCCTCCTGCCGACTTGTCTCCAAGTGGATATTGCTGCCTCGGGAACCTTATGCTCCGTCTCCGGTGTGTTTATATTTTCGAATCGGACGCAAAACTGATGTTAATTGTAACATTCAGTGCCCCCTAATGACGATGGAAATCTCAAATTGCATCGCGATTCAATACTTCGTCCTCCAGCCGACTCGTCTCCAAGGGGATATTGCTGCCTCGGGCGCCTTATGGTCCGTCTCCTGTCAGTCTAGATTTTGAATCCGACGCAAAACTGATGGCAAATTGTAACGTTCAGGGCCTCCAATTGACGATGGAACACTCAAATTGCGACGCGATTCAATACATCGTCCTCCAGCCGAAATGTCTACAAGGGGATATTGCTGCCTTGGGCACCTTATGGACCGTCTCCTGTGAGTCTAGATTTTCAAATCGGACGCAAAACTGATAGTTAATTGTAACGTTCAGGGCCTCCTAATGGCGATGGAAAACTCAAATTGCATCGCAATTCAATACATCGTCCTCCTGCCGACTTGTCTCCAAGTGGATATTGCTGCCTCGGGAACCTTATGCTCCGTCTCCGGTGTGTTTATATTTTCGAATCGGACGCAAAACTGATGTTAATTGTAACATTCAGTGCCCCCTAATGACGATGGAAATCTCAAATTGCATCGCGATTCAATACATCGTCTTCCAGCCGACTTGTCTCCAAGGGGATATTGCTGCCTCGGGCACCATGTGGTTTGTTTACTGTGAGTCTACATTTTCGAATCCGACGCAAATCTGATGGTTAATTGTAACGTTCAGAGCCTTCTAATGACGAGGGAACACTCAAATTGCGACGAGATTCAATACATCGTCCTCCAGCCGACTTGTCTCCAAGGGGATATCGATACCTCGGGCACCTTATGGTCCGTCTCCTGTGAGTCTAGATTTTCAAATCCGACGCAAAACTGATGGTTAATTGTGACTTTCAGGGCCTCACGATGACAATGGAACACTCTCATTCCGTCCAGATTCAATACATTGTCCTCCAGCCGACTTGTCTCCAAGGTGATATTGCTGCCACGGGCACCTTATGCTCCGTCTCCTGTGAGTCAATATTTTCGAATCGGACGCAAAACTGATGTTAATTGAAACATTCAGGGCCTCCTAATGACGATAGAAATCTCAAATTGCTTCGCGATTCAAAACATCGTCCTCCAGCCGACTTGTCTCCAAGGGGATATTTCTCCCTCAGGCACCTTATGGTCCGTCTCCTGTGAGTCTAGATTTTCGAATCCGACGCAAAACTGATGGTGAATTGTAACGTTCAGGGCCTCCTAAAGACGACAGAACACTCAAATTGCGTCGCGATTCAATAAATCGTCCTCCAGCCGACTTGTCTCCAAGGGGGTATTGCTGCCTCGGACACCATATGGTCCGTCCCCTGTAAGTCTAGATTTTCGAATCCGACGCAAAACAGATGGTTAATTGTAACTTTCAAGGCTTCCTAATGACGATGGAAAACTCAAATTGCATGTCGATTCAATACGTCGTCCTCCAGCCGACTAGTCTCCAAGGGGATATTGCTGCCCCGGGCACCTAATGGTCCGTCTCCTGTGAGTCTAGATTTTCGAATCCGACGCAAAACTGATAGTTAATTGTAACGTTCAGTGCCTCCTAATCACGATGGGACACTTAAATTGCGTCGCGATTCAATAAACCTTCCTCCAGCCGACTTGTCTCCAAGGGGATATTGCTGCTTCAGGCACCTTATGGTCCGTCTCCTGTGAGTCTAGATTTTCGAATCGGACGCAAAAGTGATGATTAATTGTAACGTTCAGGGCCTGCTAATGACGATGGAAAACTCAAATTGCATCGCGATTTAATACATCGTCCTCCAGCCAACTTGTCTCCAAGGGGATATTGCTGCCTCAGGCACCTTATGGTCCGTCTCCTGTGAGTCTAGTTTTTCGAATCCGACGCAAAACTGATGGTTAATTGTAACGTTCAGGGCCTCCTAATGACGATGGAACACTCAAATTGCGTCGCGATTCAATACATCGTCCTCCAGCCGACTTGTTTCCAAGGGGATACTGCAGTCTCGGGCACTTTATGGTCCGTCTCCTGTGAGACTAGATTTTCGAATCGGATGCAAAACTGATAGTTAAATGTAACTTTCAGGGCTTCCTAATCACGATGGAACACTCAAAAGGCATCGCGATTCAATACATCGTCCTCCAGCCGACTTGTCTCCAAGGGGTTATTGCTGCCTCGGGCACCTTATGGTCCGTCTCTAGTGAGTCTAGATTTTCGTATCGGACGCAAAACTGATAGGTATTTGTAACGTTCAGGACCTCCTAATGACGAGGGAACACTCAAATTGCGACGAGATTCAATATATCGTCCTCCAGCCGACTTGTCTCCAAGGGGATATTGCTGCCAAGGGCACCTTATGGTCCTCCTCCTGTGTGTCTAGATTTTCGAAATCGACGCAAAACTGATGGTTAATTGTAACGTTCAGGGTCTCCTAATGACGATGGAACACTCACATTCCGTCCAGATTCAATACATCGTCCTCCAGCCGACTTGTCTCCAAGGGAATATTGCTGAATTGTACACCTTATGGTCCGTCTCCTGTGAGTCTAGATTTTCGAATCGGACGCAAAACTGATAGTTAATTGTAACGTTCAGGGCCTGCTGATGACAATTGAACACTCAAATTGCATCGCGATTTAATACATCGTCCTCCAGCCGACTTGTCTCCAAGGTGATATTGCTGCCTCGGGCACCTTATGCTCCGTCTCCTGTTAGTCTATATTTTCGAATCGGACGCAAAACTGATGTTAATTGAAACAATCAGGGCCTCCTAATGACGATGGAAATCTCAAATTGCATCGCGATTCAATACATCGTCATCCAGCCGACTTGTCTCCAAGGTGATATTGCTGCCTCGGGCACCTTATGATCCGTCTCCTGAGAGTCTAGATTTTCGATTCCGACGCAAAACTGATGATTAATTGTAACGTTCAGGGCCTGCTAATGACGATGGAAAACTCAAATTGCATCGCGATTTAATACATCGTCCTCCAGCCGACTTGTCTCCAAGGGGATATTGATGCCTCAGGCACCTTATGGTCCGGCTCCTGTGAGTCTAGATTTTCGAATCCGACGCAAAACTGATAGTTAACTGTAACGTTCAGTGCCTCCTAATGACGATGGATTACTCAAATTGAGTCGCGATTCAATAAATCTTCCTCCAGCCGACTTGTCTCCAAGGAGATATTGATACGTCGGGCACCTTATGGTCCGTCTACTGTGAGTCTAAATTTTCGAATCCGACGCAGAACTGATGGTTAATTGTAACGTTCAGGGCCTCCTGATGACAATGGAACACTCACATTCCGTCCAGATTCAATATATTGTCCTCCAGCCGACTTCTCTCCAACGGGATATTGCTGCCTCGGGCACCTTATGGTCCGTCTCCTGTGAGTCTAGATTTTCGAATCTGACGCAAAACTGATGGTTAATTGTAACGTTCAGGGCCTCCTAATTACGATGGAACAATCAAATTGCGTCGCAATTCAATACATCGTCCTCCAGCCGACTTGTCTGCAGGGGGATATTGCTGCCTTGGCCACCTTATGATCCGTCTCCTGTGAGTCTAGATTTTCGAATCGGACGCAAAACTGATGTTAATTGTAACATTCAGTGCCTCCTAATGACGATGGAAATCTCAAATTGCATCGCGATTCAATACATCGTCTTCCAGCCGACTTGTCTCCAAGGTCATATTGCTGCCTCGGGCACCTTATGATCCGTCTCCTGTGAGTCTAGATTTTCGAATCCGACACAAAACTGATAGTTAATTGTAACGTTAAGGGCCTCTAATGACGATGGAAAACTCAAATTGCATCGCGATTCAATACATCGTCCTCCAGACGACTTGTCTCCAAGGGGATATTGCTGCCTCGGGCACCTTATGTTCCGTCTACTGTGAGACAAGATTTTCGAATCCGACGCAAATATGATGGTTAATTGTAACGTTCAGGGCCTCCTATTGACGATGGAACACTCAAATTGCGTCGCGATTCAATAATACGTCCTCCAGCCGACTTTTCTCCAAGGGGATATTGCTGCCTCGGGCACCTTATGGTCAGTTTCCTGTGAGTCTAGATTTTCGAATCGGACGCAAAACTGATAGTTAATTGTAACGTTCAGGGCCTCCTAATGACGATGGAGCACTCAAACAGCATCGCGAATCAATACATCGTCCTCCAGCCGACTTGTCTCCAAGGGGATATTGCTGCCTCGGGCACCTTATGGTCCGTCTCTTGTGAGTCTAGATTTTAGAATCCGACGCAAAACTGATGGTTAATTGTAACGTTCAGGGCCTCCTAATGACGATGGAACACTTAAATTGCGTCGCGATTCAATACATCGTCCTCCAGCCGACTTGTCTCCAAGGGGATACTGCTGTCTCGGGCACTTTATGGTCCGTCTCCTGTGAGACTAGATTCTCGAATCGGATGCAAAACTGATAGTTAATTGTAACTTTCAGGGCTTCCTAATCACGATGGAACACTCAAATGGCATTGCGATTCAATACATCGTCCTCCAGCCGACTTGTCTCCAAGGGGTTATTGCTGCCTCGGGCACCTTATGGTCCGTCTCTTGTGAGTCTAGATTTTCGAATCGGACGCAAAACTGATATGTAATTGTAATGTTCAGGGCCTCCTAATGACAAAGGAACACTCAAATTGCGACGAGATTCAATATATCGTCCTCCAGCCGACTTGTCTCCAAGGGGATATTGCTGCCAGGGGCACGTTATGGTCCGTCTCCTGTGTGTCTAGATTTTCGAATCCGACGTTAAACTGATGGTTAATTGTAACGTTCAGGGTCTCCTAATGACGATGGAACACTCTTATTCCGTCCAAATTCAATACATCGTCCTCCAGCAAAATTGTCTTCAAGGGAATATTGCTGCCTTGTACACCTTCTGGTCCGTCTCCTGTGAGTCTAGATTTTCGAATCGGACGCAAAACTGATAGGTAATTGTAACGTTCAGGGCCTGCTGATGACAATGGAACACTCACATTCCGTCCAGATTCAATACACAGTCCTACAGCCGACTTGTCTCCAAGGTGATATTGCTGCCTGGGGAACCTTATTCTCCGTCTCCTGTGAGTCTATGTTTTCGAATCGGACGCAAAACTGATGTTAATTGAAACATTTAGGGCCTCCAAATGACGATGGAAATCTCAAATTGCATCGCGATTCAATACATCGTCCTCCAGCCGACTTGTCTCCAAGGTGATATTGCTGCCTCGGGCACCTTATGATCCGTCTCCTCAAGGTCTAGATTTTCGATTCCGACGCAAAACTGATGATTAATTGTAACGTTCAGGGCCTCCTAAAGACGAAAGACAACTCAAATTGCGTCGCGATTCAAAAGAACATCCTCCAGCCGACTTGTCTCCAAGGGGATATTGCTGCCTCGGACACCATATGGTCCGACCCCTGTAAGTCTAGAATTTCGAATCTGACGCAAAACTGATAGTTAATTGTAACGTTCAGGTTCTCCTAATGACGATGGAAAACTCAAATTGCATGTGCGATTCAATACATCGTCCTCCAGCCGACTAGTCTCCAAGGGGATTTTGCTGCATCGGGCACCTTATGGTCCGTATCCTGTGAATATAGATTTTCGAATCCGAAGCAAAACTGATAGTTAATTGTAAAGTTCAGGGCCTCCTGATGACAATGGAACACTCACATTCCGTCCAGATTCAATACATTGTCCTCCAGCCGACTTCTCTCCAACGGGATATTGCTGCCTCGGGCACCTTATGGTCCGTCTCCTGTGAGTCTAGATTTTCGCATCGGATACAAAACTGATAGTTAATTGTAACGTTCAGGGCCTCCTAATGGCGATGGAAAAGTCAAATTGCATCGCGATTCAATACGTCGTCCTTCAGCCAACTTGTCTCCAAGGGGTTATTGCTGCCTCGGGCAGCTTATGGTCCGTCTCCTGTGAGTCTAGATTTTAGAATCCGACGCAAATCTTGTGGTTATTTGCAACGTTCAGGGCCTCCTAATGACGATGGAAAACTCAAATTGCGTCCCGATTCAATATTACGTCTCCAGCCAACTTGTCTCCAAGGGGATATTGCTGCCTCGGGCACCTTATGGTCCGTTTCCTGTGAGTCTAAATTTTCGAATCGGACGCAAAACTGATAGTTAATTGTAACGTTCAGGGCCTCCTAATGACGATGGAGCACTCAAACTGCATCGCGATTCAATGCATCGTCCTCCAGCCGACTTGTCTCCAAGGGGAAATTGCTGCCTCGGGCACCTTATGGTCCGTCTTTTCTGAGTATAAATTTTCGAATCCGACGCAAAACTAATGGTTAATTGTAACGTTCATGGCCTCCTAACGACGATGGAGCACTCAAACTGCATCGCGAATCAATACATCGTCTTCCAGCCGACTTGTCTCCAAGGGCATATTGCTGCCTCTGGCATCTTATGGTCCGTCTCTTGTGAGTCTACATTTTAGAATCCGACGCAAAACTGATGGTTAATTTTAACGTTCAAGGCCTCCTAATGACGATGGAACACTCAAATTGCGTCGTGATTCAATACATCGTCCTCCAGCCGACTTGTCTCCAAGGGGACACTGCTGTCTCGGGCACTTTATGGTCCGTCTCCTGTGAGAATAGATTTTCGAATCGGATGCAAAACTGATAGTTAATTGTAACTATCAGGGCTTCCTAATCACGATGGAACACTCAAATGGCATCGCGATTCAATACATCGTCCTCCAGCCGACTTGTCTCCAATGGGTTATTGCTGCCTCGGGCACCTTATGGACCGTCTCCTGTGAGTCTAGATTTTCGAATCGGACGCAAAACTGATAGGTAATTGTAACGTTCAGGCCCTCCTAATGACGAGGGAACACTCAAATTGCGACGAGATTCAATATATCGTCCTCTAGCCGACTTGTCTCCAAGGGGATATTGCTGCCAGGGGCACCTTATGGTCCGTCTCCTGTGTGTCTAGATTTTCGAATCCGACGCAAAACTGATGGTTAATTGTTACGTTCAGGGTCTCCTAATGACGATGGAACACTCACATTCCGTCCAGATTCAATACATCGTCCTCCAGCCGACTTGTCTCCAAGGTGATATAGCTGCCTCGGGCACCTTATGATCCGTCTCCTCAGAGTCTAGATTTTCGATTCCGACGCAAAACTGATGATTAATTGTAACGTTCAGGGCCTGCTAATGACGTTGGAAAACTCAAATTGCATCGCGATTTACTACATCGTCCTCCAGCCGACTTGTCTCCAAGGAGATATTGCTGCCTCAGGCACCTTATGGTCCGTCTCCTGTGAGTCTAGATTTTCGAATCCGACGCAAAACTGTTGGTTAATTGTAACGTTCAGGGCCTCCTAATGACGATGGAAAACTCAAATTGCATGTGCGATTCAATACATCGTCCTCCAGCCGACTTGCTCCAAGGGGATATTGCTGCCAGGGGCACCTTATGGTCCGTCTCCTGTGTGTCTAGATTTTCGAATCCGACGTTAAACTGATGGTTAATTGTAACGTTCAGGGTCTCCTAATGACGATGGAACACTCTTATCCCGTCCAGATTCAATACATCGTCCTCCAGCAAACTTGTCTCCAAGGTAATATTGCTGCCTTGTACACCTTCTGGTCCGTCTCCTGTGAGTCTAGATTTTCGAATCGGACGCAAAACTGATGTTAATTGAAACATTCAGGGCCTCCAAATGACGATGGAAATCTCAAATTGCATCACGATTCAATACATCGTCCTCCAGCCGACTTGTCTCCAAGGTGATATTGCTGCCTCGGGCACCTTATGATCCGTCTCCTCAAGGTCTAGATTTTCGATTCCGACGCAAAACTGATGATTAATTGTAACGTTCAGGGCCTCCTAAAGGCGAAAGACAACTCAAATTGCGTCGCGATTCAATAGAACGTCCTCCAGCCGACTTGTCTCCAAGGGGATATTGCTGCCTCGGACACCATATGGTCCGACCCCTGTAAGTCTAGAATTTCGAATCCGATGCAAAACTGATAGTTAATTGTAACGTTCAGGGCCTCCTAATGACGATGGAGCACTCAAACAGCATCGCGAATCAATACATCGTCCTCCAGCCGACTTGTCTCCAAGGGGATATTGCTGCCTCGGGCACCTTATGGTCCGTCTCTTGTGAGTCTAGATTTTAGAATCCGACGCAAAACTGATGGTTAATTGTAACGTTCAGGGCCTCCTAATGACGATCCAACACTTAAATTGCGTCGCGATTCAATACATCGTCTTCCAGCCGACTTGTCTCCAAGGGGATACTGCTGTCTCGGGCACTTTATGGTCCGTCTCCTGTGAGACTAGATTTTCGAATCGGATGCAAAACTGATAGTTAATTGTTACTTTCAGGGCTTCCTAATCACGATGGAACACTCAAATGGCATCGCGATTCAATACATCGTCCTCCAGCCGACTTGTCTCCAAGGGGTTATTGCTGCCTCGGGCACCTTATGGTCCGTCTCTTGTGAGTCTAGATTTTCGAATCGGACGCAAAACTGATATGTAATTGTAATGTTCAGAGCCTCCTAATGACAAAGGAACACTCAAATTGCGACGAGATTCAATATATCGTCCTCCAGCCGACTTGTCTCCAAGGGGATATTGCTGCCAGGGGCACCTTATGGTCCGTCTCCTGTGTGTCTAGATTTTCGAATCCGACGTTAAACTGATGGTTAATTGTAACGTTCAGGGTCTCCTAATGACGATGGAACACTCTTATTCCGTCCAGATTCAATACATCGTCCTCCAGCAAACTTGTCTCCAAGGGAATATTGCTGCCTTGTACACCTTCTGGTCCGTCTCCTGTGAGTCTAGATTTTCGAATCGGACGCAAAACTGATAGTTAATTGTAACGTTCAGGGCCTGCTGATGACAATGGAACACTCACATTCCGTCCAGATTCAATACATTGTCCTCCAGCCGACTTGTCTCCAAGGTGATATTGCTGCCTCGGGAACCTTATGCTCCGTCTCCTGTGAGTCTATGTTTTCGAATCGGACGCAAAACTGATGTTAATTGAAACATTCAGGGCCTCCAAATGACGATGGAAATCTCAAATTGCATCGCGATTCAATACATCGTCCTCCAGCCGACTTGTCTCCAAGGTGATATTGTTGCCTCGGGCACCTTATGATCCGTCTCCTCAAGGTCTAGATTTTCGATTCCGACGCAAAACTGATGATTAATTGTAACGTTCAGGGCCTCCTAAGGACGAAAGACAACTCAAATTGCGTCGCGATTCAATAGAACGTCCTCCAGCCGACTTGTCTCCAAGGTGATATTGCTGCCTCGGACACCATATGGTCCAACCCCTGTAAGTCTAGAATTTCGAATCCGACGCAAAACTGATAGTTAATTGTAACGTTCAGGTTCTCCTAATGACGATGGAAAACTCAAATTGCATGTGCGATTCAATACATCGTCCTCCAGCCGACTAGTCTCCAAGGGGATTTTGCTGCCTCGGGCACCTTATGGTCCGTCTCCTGTGAGTCTAGATTTTCACATCGGATACAAAACTGATAGTTAATTGTAACGTTCAGGGCCTCCTAATGACAATGGAACACTCAAATTGCTTCGCGATTCAATAAATCTTCCTCCAGACGACTTGTCTCCAAGGGGATATTGATACGTCGGGCACCTTATGGTCCGTCTACTGTGAGTCTAGATTTTCGAATCCGACGCAAAACTGATGGTTAATTGTAACGTTCAGGGCCTCCTGATGACAATGGAACACTCACATTCCGTCCAGATTCAATACATTGTCCTCCAGCCGACTTGTCTCCAAGGAGATATTGCTGCCTCAGGCACCTTATGGTCCGTCTCCTGTGAGTCTAGATTTTCGAATCCGACGCAAAACTGTTGGTTAATTGTAACGTTCAGGGCCTCCTAATGACGATGGAAAACTCAAATTGCATGTGCGATTGAATACATCGTCCTCCAGCCGACTTGCTCCAAGGGGATATTGCTGCCAGGGGCACCTTATGGTCCGTCTCCTGTGTGTCTAGATTTTCGAATCCGACGTTAAACTGATGGTTAATTGTAACGTTCAGGGTCTCCTAATGACGATGGAACACTCTTATCCCGTCCAGATTCAATACATCGTCCTCCAGCAAACTTGTCTCCAAGGTAATATTGCTGCCTTGTACACCTTCTGGTCCGTCTCCTGTGAGTCTAGATTTTCGAATCGGACGCAAAACTGATGTTAATTGAAACATTCAGGGCCTCCAAATGACGATGGAAATCTCAAATTGCATCACGATTCAATACATCGTCCTCCAGCCGACTTGTCTCCAAGGTGATATTGCTGCTTCGGGCACCTTATGATCCGTCTCCTCAAGGTCTAGATTTTCGATTCCGACGCAAAACTGATGATTAGTTGTAACGTTCAGGGCCTCCTAAAGGCGAAAGACAACTCAAATTGCGTCGCGATTCAATAGAACGTCCTCCAGCCGACTTGTCTCCAAGGGGATATTGCTGCCTCGGACACCATATGGTCCGACCCCTGTAAGTCTAGAATTTCGAATCCGATGCAAAACTGATAGTTAATTGTAACGTTCAGGGCCTCCTAATGACGATGGAGCACTCAAACAGCATCGCGAATCAATACATCGTCCTCCAGCCGACTTGTCTCCAAGGGGATATTGCTGCCTCGGGCACCTTATGGTCCGTCTCTTGTGAGTCTAGATTTTAGAATCCGACGCAAAACTGATGGTTAATTGTAACGTTCAGGGCCTCCTAATGACGATCCAACACTTAAATTGCGTCGCGATTCAATACATCGTCCTCCAGCCGACTTGTCTCCAAGGGGATACTGCTGTCTCGGGCACTTTATGGTCCGTCTCCTGTGAGACTAGATTTTCGAATCGGATGCAAAACTGATAGTTAATTGTTACTTTCAGGGCTTCCTAATCACGATGGAACACTCAAATGGCATCGCGATTCAATACATCGTCCTCCAGCCGACTTGTCTCCAAGGGGTTATTGCTGCCTCGGGCACCTTATGGTCCGTCTCTTGTGAGTCTAGATTTTCGAATCGGACGCAAAACTGATATGTAATTGTAATGTTCAGAGCCTCCTAATGACAAAGGAACACTCAAATTGCGACGAGATTCAATATATCGTCCTCCAGCCGACTTGTCTCCAAGGGGATATTGCTGCCAGGGGCACCTTATGGTCCGTCTCCTGTGTGTCTAGATTTTCGAATCCGACGTTAAACTGATGGTTAATTGTAACGTTCAGGGTCTCCTAATGACGATGGAACACTCTTATTCCGTCCAGATTCAATACATCGTCCTCCAGCAAACTTGTCTCCAAGGGAATATTGCTGCCTTGTACACCTTCTGGTCCGTCTCCTGTGAGTCTAGATTTTCGAATCGGACGCAAAACTGATAGTTAATTGTAACGTTCAGGGCCTGCTGATGACAATGGAACACTCACATTCCGTCCAGATTCAATACATTGTCCTCCAGCCGACTTGTCTCCAAGGTGATATTGCTGCCTCGGGAACCTTATGCTCCGTCTCCTGTGAGTCTATGTTTTCGAATCGGACGCAAAACTGATGTTAATTGAAACATTCAGGGCCTCCAAATGACGATGGAAATCTCAAATTGCATCGCGATTCAATACATCGTCCTCCAGCCGACTTGTCTCCAAGGTGATATTGCTGCCTCGGGCACCTTATGATCCGTCTCCTCAAGGTCTAGATTTTCGATTCCGACGCAAAACTGATGATTAATTGTAACGTTCAGGGCCTCCTAAAGACGAAAGACAACTCAAATTGCGTCGCGATTCAATAGAACGTCCTCCAGCCGACTTGTCTCCAAGGTGATATTGCTGCCTCGGACACCATATGGTCCAACCCCTGTAAGTCTAGAATTTCGAATCCGACGCAAAACTGATAGTTAATTGTAACGTTCAGGTTCTCCTAATGACGATGGAAAACTCAAATTGCATGTGCGATTCAGTACATCGTCCTCCAGCCGACTAGTCTCCAAGGGGATTTTGCTGCCTCGGGCACCTTATGGTCCGTCTCCTGTGAGTCTAGATTTTCACATCGGATACAAAACTGATAGTTAATTGTAACGTTCAGGGCCTCCTAATGACAATGGAACACTCAAATTGCTTCGCGATTCAATAAATCTTCCTCCAGACGACTTGTCTCCAAGGGGATATTGATACGTCGGGCACCTTATGGTCCGTCTACTGTGAGTCTAGATTTTCGAATCCGACGCAAAACTGATGGTTAATTGTAACGTTCAGGGCCTCCTGATGACAATGGAACACTCACATTCCGTCCAGATTCAATACATTGTCCTCCAGCCGACTTGTCTCCAAGGGGATATTGCTGCCTCGGGCACCTTATGGTCCGTCTCCTGTGAGTCTAGATTTTCGCATCGGATACAAAACTGATAGTTAATTGTAACGTTCAGGGCCTCCTAATGGCGATGGAAAAGTCAAATTGCATCGCGATTCAATACGTCGTCCTTCAGCCAACTTGTCTCCAAGGGGTTATTGCTGCCTCGGGCACCTTATGGTCCGTCTCCTGTGAGTCTAGATTTTAGAATCCGACGCAAATCTGATGGTTATTTGCAACGTTCAGGGCCTCCTAATGACGATGGAAAACTCAAATTGCGTCCCGATTCAATATTACGTCCTCCAGCCAACTTGTCTCCAAGGGGATATTGCTGCCTCGGGCACCTGATGGTCCGTCTTTTCTGAGTATAAATTTTCGAATCCGACGCAAAACTAATGGTTAATTGTAACGTTCAGGGCCTCCTAATGACGATGGAGCACTCAAACTGCATCGCGAATCAATACATCGTCCTCCAGCCGACTTGTCTCCAAGCGGATATTGCTGCCTCGGGCACCTTATGGTCCGTCTCTTGTGAGTCTAGATTTTAGAATCCGACGCAAAACTGATGGTTAATTGTAACGTTCAAGGCATCCTAATAACGATGGAACACTCAAATTGCGTCGCGATTCAATACATCGTCCTCCAGCCGACTTGTCTCCAAGGGGACACTGCTGTCTCGGGCACTTTATGGTCCGTCTCCTGTGAGAATAGATTTTCGAATCGGATGCAAAACTGATAGTTAATTGTCACTATCAGGGCTTCCTAATCACGATGGAACACTCAAATTGCGACGAGATTCAATATATCGTCCTCTAGCCGACTTGTCTCCAAGGGGATATTGCTGCCAGGGGCACCTTATGGTCCGTCTCCTGTGTGTCTAGATTTTCGAATCCGACGCAAAACTGATGGTTAATTGTTACGTTCAGGGTCTCCTAATGACGATGGAACACTCACATTCCGTCCAGATTCAATACATCGTCCTCCAGCCGACTTGTCTCCAAGGTGATATAGCTGCCTCGGGCACCTTATGATCCGTCTCCTCAGAGTCTAGATTTTCGATTCCGACGCAAAACTGATGATTAATTGTAACGTTCAGGGCCTGCTAATGACGTTGGAAAACTCAAAATGCATCGCGATTTAATACATCGTCCTCCAGCCGACTTGTCTCCAAGGAGATATTGCTGCCTCAGGCACCTTATGGTCCGTCTCCTGTGAGTCTAAATTTTCGAATCCGACGCAAAACTGTTGGTTAATTGTAACGTTCAGGGCCTCCTAATGACGATGGAAAACTCAAATTGCATGTGCGATTCAATACATCGTCCTCCAGCCGACTAGTCTCCAAGGGGATATTGCTCCCTCGGGCACCTTATGGTCCGTATCCTGTGAGTCTAGATTTTCGAATCCGACGCAAAACTGATAGTTAATTGTAACGTTCAGTGCCTCCTAATGACAATGGAACACTCTAATTGCGTCGCGATTCAATAAATCTTCCTCCAGCCGACTTGTCTCCAAGGGGATATTGATACGTCGGGATCCTTATGGTCCGTCTACTGTGAGTCTAGATTTTCAAATCCGACGCAAAACTGATAGTTAATTGTAACGTTCAGGGCCTCCTAATGACGATGGAAAACTCAAATTGCATGTGCGATTCAATACATCGTCCTCCAGCCGACTAGTCTCTAAGGGGATATTGCTGCCTCGGGCTCCCTATGGTCTGTATCCTGAGAGTCTAGATTTTCGAATCCGACGCAAAACTGATAGTTAATTGTAACGTTCAGTGCCTCCTAATGACAATGGAACACTCAAATTGCGTCGCGATTCAATAAATATTCCTCCAGCCGACTTGTCTCCAAGGGGATATTGATACGTCGGGCACCTTATGGTCCGTCTACTGTGAGTCTAGATTTTCGAATCCGACGCAAAACTGATGGTTAATTGTAACGATCAGGGCCTCCTGATGACAATGGAACACTCACATTCCGTCCAGATTCAATACATTGTCCTCCAGCCGACTTGTCTCCAAGGTGATATTGCTGCCTCGGGCACCTTATTCTCCGTCTCCTGTGAGTCTGTCTTTTCGAATCGGACGCAAAACTGATGTTAACTAAAACATTCAGGGCCTCCTAATGACGATGGAAATCTCAAATTGCATCGCGATTCAATACATCGTCCTCCAGCCGATTTCTCTCCAAGGTGATATTGCTGCCTCGGGCACCTTATGATCCGTCTCCTGAGAGTCTAGATTTTCGATTCCGACGCAAAACTGATGATTAATTGTAACGTTCAGGGCCTGCTAATGACAATGGAAAACTCAAATTGCATCGCGATTTAAAACGTCGTCCTCCAGCCGACTTGTCCCCATGGGGATATTGCTGCCTCAGCCACCTTATGGTCCGTCTCCTGTGAGTCTAGATTTTCGAATCCGACGCAAAACTGATGGTTAATTGTAACGTTCAGGGCCTCCCAAAGACGACAGACAACTCAAATTGCGTCGCGATTCAATAAATCGTCCTCCAGCCGACTTGTCTCCTAGGGGATATTGCTGAATCGGGCACCTTATGGTCCGTCTCCTGTGAGTCTAGATTTTAGAATCCGACGCAAACCTCATAGTTAATTGTAACGTTCAGTGCCTCCTAATGACGATGGAACACTCAAATTGCATCGCGATTCAATAAACCTTCCTCCAGCCGACTTGTCTCCAAGGGGATATTGCTGCCTCAGGTTCCTTATGGTCCGCCTCCTGTGAGTCTAGATTTTCGAATCGGACGCAAAACCGATAGTTATTTGTAACGTTCAGATCCTCATAATGACGAGGGAACGCTCAAATTGCAACGAGATACAATACATCGTCCTCCAGCCGACTTGTCTCCAAGGGGATATTGATACGTCGGGCACCTTATGGTCCGTCTCCCGTGAGTCTAGATTTTCGAATCCGACGCAAAACTGAAAGTTAATTGTAACGTTCAGGGCCTCCTGATGACAATGGAATACTCACATCCCGTCCGGATTCAATACATTGTCCTCCAGCCGACTTGCCTAAAAGGGGATATTGCTGCCTCGGGCACCTTATGGTCCGTCTCCTGTGAGTCTAGACTTTCGCATCGGATGCAAAACTGATAGTTAATTGTAACGTTCAGGGCCTCGTAATGGCGATGGAAAAGTCAAATTGCATCGCGATTCAATACGTCGTCCTTCAGCCGACTTGTTTCCAAGGGGTTATTGCTGCCTCGGGCACCTTATGGTCCGTCTCCTGTGAGTCTAGATTTTAGAATCCGACGCAAATCTGATGGTTAATTGTAACGTTCAGGGCCTCCTAATGACGAAGGAACACTCAAATTGCGTCCCGATTCAGTAATACGTCCTCCAGCCGACTTGTCTCCATGGGGATATTGCTGCCACGGGCACCTTATGGTCCGTTTCCTGTGAGTCTAGATTTTCGAATCGGACGTAAAACTGATAGTTAATTGTAACGTTCAGAGCCACCTAATGACGATGGAGCACTCAAACTGCATCGCGATTCAATACATCGTCCTCCAGCCGACTTGCCTCCAAGGGGAATTTGCTGCCTCGGGCACCTTATGGTCCGTCTCTTGTGAGTCTAAATTTTCGAATCCGACGCAAAACTGATGGTTAATTGTAACGTTCAGGGCCTCCTAATGACGATGGAACACTCAATTTGCGTCGCGATTCAATACTTCGTCCTCCAGCCGACTTGTCTCCAACGGGCTACATCTGTCTCGGGCACTTTATGGTACGTCTCCAATGAGTCTAGATTTTCGAATCGGATGCAAAACTGATAGTTAATTGTAACTTTCAGGGCTTCCTAATCACGATGGAACACTCAAATGGCATCGCGATTCAATACATCTTCCTCCAGCCGACTTGTCTCCAAGAGGATATTGCTGCCTCGGGCACCTTATGGTCCGTCTCTTGTGAGTCTAGATTTTCGAATCGGACGCAAAACTGATAGGTAATTGTAACGCTCAGGGCCTCCTAATGACGAGGGACACTCAAATTGCGACGAGATTCAATATATCGTCCTCCAGCCGCCTTGTCTCCAAGGGGATATTGCTGCGTGGGGCACCTTATGGTCCGTCTCCTGTGAGTCTAGATTTCCGAATCAGACGCAAAACTGATGGTTAATTGTAACGTTCAGGGTCTCCTAATGACGATGGAACACTCACATTCCGTGCAGATTCAATACATCGTCCTCCAGCCGACTTGTCTCCAAGTGAATATTACTGCCTTGTACACCTTATGGTCCGTCTCCTGTGAGTCTAGATTTTCGAATCTGACGCAAAAATGATGGTTAATTGTAACGTTCAGGGCCTCCTAATGACGATGGAACACTCAAATTGCGTCGCAATTCAATACATCATCCTCCAGCCGACTTGTCTGCAAAAGGATATTGCTGCCTTGGCCACCTTATGACCGTCTCCTGTGAGTCTAGATTTTCGAATCGGACGCAAAACTGATGTTAATTGTAACGTTCAGGGCCTCCTAATGACGATGGAGCACTCAAACTGCATCGCGATTCAATACATCGTCCTCCAGCCGACTTGTCTCCAAGGGGATATTGCTGCCTCGGGCACCTTATGGTCCGTCTCTTGTGAGTCTAGGTTCTCGAATCGGACGCAAAACTGATAGGTAATTGTACCGTTCAGGGTTTCCTAATGACGAGAGAACACTCAAATTGCGACGAGATTCAATATATCGTCCTCCAGCCGACTTATCTCCAAGCGGATATTGCTGCCAGGGGCACCTTATGCTCCGCCTCCTGTGAGTCTGTCTTTTCGAATCGGACGCAAAACTGATGTTAACTGAAACATTCAGGGCCTCCTAATGACGATGGAAATCTCAATTTGCATCGCGATTCAATACATCGTCCTCCAGCCGACTTGTCTCCAAGGTGATATTGCTGCATCGGGCACCTTATGATCCGTCTCCAGAGAGTCTAGATTTTCGATTCCGACGAAAAACTGATGATTAATTGTAACGTTCAGGGCCTGCTAATGACGATGGAAAACTCAAATTGCATCGCGATTTAATACATCGTCCTCCAGCCGACTTGTCCCCAAGGGGATATTGCTGCCTCAGGCACCTTATGGTCCGTCTCCTGTGAGTCTAGATTTTCGAATCCGACGCAAAACTGATGGTTAATTGTAACGTTCAGGGCCTCCTGATGACAATGGAACACTCACATTCCGTCCAGATTCAATACATTGTCCTCCAGCCGACTTGTCTCCAAGGGGATATTGCTCCCTTGGGCACCTTATGGTCCGTCTCCTGTGAGTCTATATTTTCGAATCGGACGCAAAACGATGTATTGAATCGCGATGAAAATAGAGATTTCCATCGCCATTAGGAGGCCCTGAACGTTACAAATAACTATCAGTTTTTCGTCGGATTCGAAAATCTAGAATCTCGTCGCAATTTGAGTGTTCCTTTGTCATTATTAGGCCCTGAACGTTACAATTAATCATCAGTTTTGCGTCGGATTAAATATCTAGATTCACAGGAGACGGATCATAAGGTGCCCGAGGCAGCAATATCCCCTTGGAGACAAGTTGGCTGGAGGACGATGTATTGAATCGCGATGCAATTTGAGATTTCCATCGTCATTAGGAGGCCCTGCATGCTACAATTAACATCAGTTTTGCGTCCGATTCGAAAATCTAGACTAACAGGAGACGGAGCATAAGGTGCCCTTGGCAGCAATATCCCCTAGGAGACAAGTCGGCTGGATTACGATGTATTGAATCGCGATGCAATTTGAGTTTTCCATCGCCATTTAGAGGCCCTGAACGGTACAATTAAGTATCAGTTTTGCGTCCGATTCGAAAATTAGACTCATTGGAGACGGACCATAAGGTGCCCAAGGCAGCAATATCCCCTTGTAGACAAGTCGCCTTCAGGACGATGCATTGAATCGCGACGCAATTTGAGTGTTCCATCGTCATTAGGAGGCCCTGAACGTTACAATTAACCACCAGCTTTGCGTCGGATTCGAAAAACTAGACTCACAGGAGAACGACCATAACGTTCCACAGGCAGCAATAGACCCTTGGAGACAAGTCGGCTGGAGGACGATTTTTTGAATCGCGACGCAATTTGAGTGTTCCATCGTCATTAGGAGGCCCTTAACGTTACAATTAACCATGAGATTTGCGTCGGATTCGAAAATCTAGACTCACAGTAGACGGACCATAACGTCCCCTTGGAGACAAGTCGGCTGGAGGAAGATTTATTGAATTGCGACGCAATTTGAGTGTTCCATCGACATTAGGAGGCCCTGAATGTTACAATTAACCATCAGTTATTCGTCGGATTCGAAAATCTAGACTCACAGGAGGTGCCCAAAGCAACAATTTCCCCTTGGAGACAAGTCGGCTGGAGGACGATGTATTGAATCGCGATGCAATTTGAGTATTCCATCATCATTAGGAGGCCCTAAACGTTACAATTAACCATCAGTTTTGCGTCGGATTGGAAAATCAAGTCTCAGAGGAAACGGACCATAAGGTGCCCGAGGCAGCAATATCCCATTGGAGACAAGTCGGCTGGAGGACGATTTATTGATTCGCGACGCAATTTGAGTGTTCCATCGTCATTAGGAGGCCCTGAACGTTACAATTAACCATAAATTTTGCGTGGATTCGAAAACCTAGACTCACAGGGACGGACCATAAGGTGCCCGTGGCAGCAATATCCGCTTGTAGACACGTCGGCTGGAGAACGATGTATTGAATCGCGATGAAAATTGAGATTTCCATCGCCATTAGGAGCCTCTGAACGTTACAATTATCCATCAGTTTTGCGTCGGATTCGAAAACCTAGACTCACAGGAGACGGACTTTATGGTGTCCAAGGTAGCAATATCTACTTGGAGACAAGACGGCTGGAGGACGATGTATTGAATCTCGTAGCAATTTGAGTGTTCCGTCGTCATTAGGAGGCCCTGAACGTTACAATTAACTATCAGTTTTGCGTCCGACTCGAAAATCTAGACTCACAGGAGACGGACCATAAGGTGCCCGAGGCAGCATTATCCCCTTGGAGACAAGGAGGCTAGAGGACAATGTATTCAATCGCGATGCAATTTGAGTTCTCCATCGTTATTAGGAGGCCCTGAACGATATAAATAAATATTAGCTTTGCGTCGGATTCGAAAATCTAGACTCACAGGAGTTGGCCCATAAGGTGCCCGAGGCAGCAATATCCCCTTGGAGACAAGTCGGCTGGAGGAAGTTTTATTGAATTGCGACGCAATTTGAGTGTTCCATCGTCATTAGGAAGCCCTGAACGTTACAATCAACCATCAGTTTTGCGTCGGATTCGAAAATCTAGACTCACAGGAGGTGCCCGAAGCAGCAATATCCCCTTGGAGAGAAGTGGGCTGGAGGACGATGTTATGAATCGCTATGCAATTTAATTTTCCATCGTCATTAGGAGGCCCTGAACTTTACAATTAACTATCAGTTTTGCGTCGGATTCGAAAATATAGACTCACAGGAGACGGACCATATGGTGTCCGAGGCAGCAATATCCCCTTGGAGACAAGTCGGCTGGAGGACGAGTTATTGAATCGCGACCCCATTTGTGTGTTCCATCGTCATTAGGCGGCCTTGAACGTTACAATTAACCATCAGTTTTTCGTCCGATTCGAAAATCTAGACTCACAGAAGACGGCCCATAAGGTGCCCGAGGCAGCAATATCCCCTTGGAGACAAGTCGGCTGGAGGACGATGTATTGAATCGCGATGAAATTTGAGTTTTCCATCGTCATTAGGAGGCCCTAAACATTAGAATTAACCAACAGCTTTGCGTCGGATTCGAAAATATAGTCTCACAGGAGACGGACCATAAGGTGCCCGAGGCAGCAATATAACCTTGGAGTCAAGTCGGCTGGAGGGCAATGTATTGAATCGCGATGCAATTTGAGTTTTCTATCGTCATTAGGAGGCCCTGAACATTACAATTAACAATCAGTTATGCGTCCGATTGGAAAACCTAGACTCACAGGAGACGGACCATAAGGTGCCCAAGGCAGCAATATCCCCTTGTAGACAAGTCGGCTGGAGGACGATCTATTGAATCGCCACGCCACTTGAGTGTTGCATCGTCATTAGGAGGCCCTGAACGTAACAATAACCATCAGTTTTGCGTCGGATACGAAAACCTAGACTCACAGGAGACGGACCATAAGGTGCCCAAGGCAGCAATATCCCCTTGGAGACAAGTCGGCTGGAGGACGAGGTATTGAATCTCGTCGCAATTTGAGTGTTCGCTCGTCATTATGAGGCCCTGAACGTTACAATTAACTATCAGTTTGCTTGAATTTCGACAATATAGACTCATAGGAGTCGGACCATAAGGTGCCCGAGGCAGCAATATCCCCTTGGAGACAATTGGCTGGAGGACAATGTCTTGAATCGCGATGCAATTTGAGTTTTCCATCGTTATTAGGACGCCCTGTACGATACAATTAACTATTAGTTTTGCGTCGGATTCGAAAATCTAGACTCACAGGGGACGGACCATAAGGTGCCCGAGGCAGCAATATCCGCTTGGAGAGAAGTCGGCCTGAGGAAGATTTATTGAATTGCGACGCAATTTGAGTGTTCCATCGTCATTAGGAGGCCCTGAACGTTACAATCAACCATCATTTTTGCGTCGGATTCAAAAATCTAGACTCACAAGAAGTGCCCGAAGCAGCAATATACCCTTGCAGACGAGTGGGCTGGAGGACGATGTATTGAATCGCGATGCAATTTTAGCTTTCCATCGTCATTAGGAGGCCGTGAACGTTGCAATTAACCAACAGTTTTGCGTCGGATTCGAAAATATAGACTCTCAGGAGACAAACCATATGGTGTCCGAGGCAGCAATATCCCCTTGGAGACAAGTCGGCTGGAGGACGAGTTATTGAATCGCGATCCAATTTAAGTGTTCCATCGTCATTAGGCGGCGCTGAACGTTACAATAAACCATCAGTTTTGCGTCCGATTCGAAAATCTAGACTCACAAGAGACGGACCATAAGGTGCCCGAGGCAGCAAAATCCCCTTGGAGACAAGTCGGCTGGAGGACGATGTATTGAATCGCGATGCAATTTGAGTTTTCCATCGTCATTAGGAGGCCATAAACGTTAGAATTAACTATCAGTTTTGCGTCCGATTCGAAAATCTAGAGTCACTGGAGACGGAGCATAAGGTGCCCGAGGCAGCAATATCCCCTTGGAGACAAGTCTTCTGGAGGAGGATGATGTGTTGAATCGCGATGCAATTTGAGTTTTCCGTCGTCATTAGGAGGCCCTGAACGTTTCAATTAACTATCAGTTTTGCGTCAGATTCGAAAATCTAGACTCACAGGAGACGGTCAATAAGGTGATTGAAGCAGCAATATCCCCTTGGAGACAAGTCGGCTGGAGGACGATGTATTGAATCGCGATGCAATTTGAGTTTTCCATCGTGATTAGGAGGCCCTAAACGTTAGAATTAAATTTCAGTTTTGCGTCGGTTTCGAAAATATAGACTCACAGGAGACAAACCATAATGTGCCCGAGGCTGCAATATCCCCATGGAGACAAGTCGGCTGGAGGACGATGTATTGAATCGCGATGCAATTTGAGTTTTCCATCGTGATTAGGAGGCCCTAAACGTTATTATTAACTAGCAGTTTTGCGTCCGATTCGAAATTATAGACTCACAGGGGACAGACCATAAGGTGCCCGAGGCAGCAATATCCCCTTGGAGACAAGTCGGCTGGAGGACGATGAATTGAATCGCGATGAAATTTGACTTTTCCATCGTCATTAGGAGGCCCTGAACGTTACAATTAACTATCAGTTTTGCGTCCGATTCGAAAATCTAGACTCACAGGAGACGGACCATAAGGTGCCCGAAGCAGCAATATCCCCTTGGAGACAAGTTGGCTGGAGGACGATGTATTGAATCGCGATGCAATGTGAGTTTTCCATCATCATTAGGAGGCCCTGAACGTTACAATTAACTATCAGTTTTGCGTCCGATTCGAAAACCTAGACTCACAAGAGACGGACCATAAGGTGCCCAAGGCAGCAATATCCCCTTGGAGTCAAGTCGGCTGGAGGACGATGTATTGAATCTCATCGCAATTTGAGTGTTCCCTCATCATTAGGAGGCCCTGAACGTTACAATTAACTATCAGTTTTGCGTCCGATTCGAAAATCTAGACTCACACGACACGGACCATAAGGTGCCCGAAGCAGAATTATCCCCTTGGAGACAAGTCGGCTGGAGCTCGATGTATTGAATCGCGATGAAGTTTTAGTTTCCCATCGTCATTAGGAGGCCCTGAACGTTACATTTAACCAACAGTTTTGCGTCGGATCCTAAAATCTAGACTCACAGGAGACGGACCATATGGTGTCCGAGGCAGCAATATCCCCTTGGAGACAAGTCGGCTAGAGGACGATGTATTGAATCGCGATGCAATTTGAGTGTTCCATTGTCATTAGGCGGGCCTGAAAGTTACAATTAACTATCAGTTTTGCGTCCGATTCGAAAATCTAGACTGACAGGAGACGGACCATAAGGTGCCCGATGCAGCAATATCCCCTTGGAGACAAGTCGGCTGGAGGACGATGTATTGAATCGCGATGCAATTTGAGTTTTCCATCGTGATTAGGAGGCCCTAAACGTTAGAATTAACTATCAGTTTTGCGTCCGATTCGAAAATCTAGACTCACAGGAGACGGACTATAAGGTGCCCGAGGCAGCAATATCCCCTTTTAGACAAGTCGGGTGGAGGACGATGTATTGAATCGCGACGCAATTTGAGTGTTCCATCGTCATTAGGAGGCCCTGAACCTTACAATTAACCATCAGTTTTGCGTCGGATACGAAAACCTAGACTCACAGGAGACAGACCATGAGGTGCCCAAGGCAGCAATATCCCCTTGGAGACAAGTCGGCTGGATGACGAGGTATTGAATCTCGTCGCAATTTGAGTGTTCTCCCGTCATTATGAGGCCCTGAACGTTACAATTAACTATCAGTTTGCTTGAATTTCGAAAATATAGACTCACAGGAGTCGGACCATAAGGTGCCCGAGGCAGAAATATCCCCTTGGAGAAAATTGGCTGGAGGACAATGTCTTGAATCGCGATGCAATTTTAATTTTCCATCGTTATTAGGACGCCCTGTACGATACAATTAACTATTAGTTTTTCGTCCGATTCGAAAATCTAGACTCACAAAAGACGGACTATAAGGTGCCCGAGGCAGCAATATCCCCTTTTAGACAAGTCGGCTGGAGGAAGATTTATTGAATTGCGACGCAATTTGAGTGTTCCATCGTCATTAGGAGGCCCTGTACGTTACAATCAACCATCATTTTTGCGTCGGATTCAAAAATCTAGACTCACAGGAAGTGCCCGAAGCAGCAATATACCCTTGCAGACAAGTGGGCTGGAGGACGATGTATTGAATCGCGATGCAATTTTAGCTTTCCATCGTCATTAGGAGGCCGTGAACGTTGCAATTAACCAACAGTTTTGCGTCGGATTCGAAAATGTTGACTCACAGGAGACAAACCATATGGTGTCCGAGGCAGCAATATCCCCTTGGAGGCAAGTCGGCTGGAGGACGATGTATTGAATCGCGATCCAATTTGAGTGTTCCATCGTCATTAGGCGGCGCTGAACGTTACAATTAACCATCAGTTTTGCGTCCGATTCGAAAATCTAGACTCACAGGAGACGGACCATAAGATGCCCGAGGCAGCAAAATCCCCTTGGAGACAAGTCGGCTGGAGGACGATGTATTGAATCGCGATGCAATTTCAGTTTTCCATCGTCATTAGGAGGCCATAAACGTTACAATTAACTATCAGTTTTGCGTCCGATTCGAAAATCTAGACTCACACGACACGGACCATAAGGTGCCCGAAGCAGAAATATCCCCTTGGAGACAAGTCGGCTGGAGCTCGATGTATTGAATCGCGATGAAATTTTAGTTTCCCATCGTCATTAGGAGGCCCTGAACGTTACAATTAACCATCAGTTTTGCGTCGGATACGAAAACCTAGACTCACAGGAGACAGACCAAGAGGTGCCCAAGGCAGCAATATCCCCTTGGAGACAAGTAGGCTGGAGGACAATGTATTGAATCGCGATGCAATTTGAGTTTTCCATCGTTATTAGGACGCCCTGAACGATACAATTAACTATTAGTTTTGCGTCGGATTCGAAAATCTAGACTCATAGGGGACGGACCATAAGGTGCCCGAGGCAGCAATATCCCCTTGGAAACAAGTCGGCTGGAGGACGATGTATTGAATCGCGATGCAATTTGAGTTTTCCATCGTGATTAGGAGGCCCTAAACGTTAGAATTAACTATCAGTTTTGCGTCCCATTCGAAAATCTAGACTCACAGGAGACGGACTATAAGGTGCCCGAGGCAGATGTATTGAATCGCGACGCAATTTGAGTGTTCCATCGTCATTAGGAGGCCCTGAACCTTACAATTAACCATCAGTTTTGCGTCGGATACGAAAACCTAGACTCACAGGAGACAGACCATGAGGTGCCCAAGGCAGCAATATCCCCTTGGAGACAAGTCGGCTGGAGGACGAGGTATTGAATCTCGTCGCAATTTGAGTGTTCGCTCGTCATTATGAGGCCCTGAACGTTACAATTAACTATCAGTTTGCTTGAAATTCGAAAATATAGACTCACAGCAGCGGACCATAAGGTGCCCGAGGCAGCAATATCCCCTTGGAGACAATTGGCTGGAGAACAATGTCTTGAATCGCGATGCAATTTGAGTTTTCCATTGTTATTAGGACGCCCTGTACGATACAATTAACTATTAGTTTTGCGTCGGATTCGAAAATCTAGACTCACAGGGGACGGACCATAAAGTGCCCGAGGCAGCAATATCCCCTTGGAGAGAAATCGGCTGGAGGAAGATTTATTGAATTGCGACGCAATTTGAGTGTTCCATCGTCATTAGGAGGCCCTGAACGTTACAATCAACCATCATTTTTGCGTCGGATTCAAAAATCTAGACTCACAGGAAGTGCCCGAAGCAGCAATATACACTTGCAGACAAGTGGGCTGGAGGACGATGTATTGAATCGCGATGCAATTTTAGCTTTCCATCATCATTAGGAGGCCGTGAACGTTGCAATTAACCAACAGTTTTGCGTCGGATTCGAAAATATAGACTCACAGGAGACAAACCATATGGTGTCCGAGGCAGCAATATCCCCTTGGAGACAAGTCGGCTGGAGGACGAGTTATTGAATCGCGATCCAATTTCAGTGTTCCATCGTCATTAGGCGGCGCTGAACGTTACAATTAACCATCAGTTTTGCGTCCGATTCGAAAATCTAGACTCACAGGAGACGGACCATAAGGTGCCCGAGGCAGCAAAATCCCCTTGGAGACAAGTCGGCTGGAGGACGATGTATTGAATCGCGATGCAATTTGAGTTTTCCATCGTCATTAGGAGGCCATAAACGTTAGAATTAACTATCAGTTTTGCGTCCGATTCGAAAATCTACACTCACTGGAGACAGAGCATAAGGTGCCCGAGGCAGCAATATCCCCTTGGAGACAAGTCTTCTGGAGGAGGATGATGTGTTGAATCGCGATGCAATTTGAGTTGTCCGTCGTCATTAGGAGGCCCTGAACGTTTCAATTAACTATCAGTTTTGCGTCAGATTCGAAAATCTAGACTCACAGGAGACGGACCATAAGGTGATTGAAGCAGCAATATCCCCTTGGAGACAAGTCGGCTGGAGGACGATGTATTGAATCGCGATGCAATTTGAGTTCTCCATCGTGATTAGGAGGCCCTAAACGTTAGAATTAAATTTTAGTTTTGCGTCGGATTCGAAAATATAGACTCACAGGAGACAAACCATAATGTGCCCGAGGCTGCAATATCCCCATGGAGACAAGTCGGCTGGAGAACGATGTATTGAATCGCGATGCAATTTGAGTTTTCCATCGTGATTAGGAGGCCCTAAACGTTAGTATTAACTATCAGTTTTGCGTCCGATTCGAAAATATAGACTCACAGGGGACAGACCATAAGGTGCCCGAGGCAGCAATATCCCCTAGGAGACAAGTCGGCTGGAGGACGATGAATTGAATCGCGATGAAATTTGACTTTTCCATCGTCATTAGGAGGCCCTGAACGTTACAATTAACTATCAGTTTTACGTCCGATTCGAAAATCTAGACTCACACGACACGGACCATAAGGTGCCCGAAGCAGAAATATCCCCTTGGAGACAAGTCGGCTGGAGTTCGATGTATTGAATCGCGATGAAATTTTAGTTTCCCATCGTCATTAGGAGGCCCTGAACGTTACAATTAACCAACAGTTTTGCGTCGGATTCTAAAATCTAGACTCACAGGAGACGGACCATATGGTGTCCGAGGCAGCAATTTCCCCTTGGAGACAAGTCGGCTGGAGGACGATGTATTGAATCGCGATGCAATTTGAGTTTTCCATCGTGATTAGGAGGCCCTAAACGTTAGAATTAACTATCAGTTTTGCGTCCGATTCGAAAATCTAGACTCACAGGAGACGGACTATAAGGTGCCCGAGGCAGCAATATCCCCTTTTAGACAAGTCGGGTGGAGGACGATGTATTGAATCGCGACGCAATTTGAGTGTTCCATCGTCATTAGGAGGCCCTGAACCTTACAATTAACCATCAGTTTTGCGTCGGATACGAAAACCTAGACTCACAGGAGACAGACCATGAGGTGCCCAAGGCAGCAATATCCCCTTGGAGACAAGTCGGCTGGAGGACGAGGTATTGAATCTCGTCGCAATTTGAGTGTTCGCTCGTCATTATGAGGCCCTGAACGTTACAATTAACTATCAGTTTGCTTGAAATTCGAAAATATAGACTCACAGGAGACAAACCATAATGTGCCCGAGGCTGCAATATCCCCATGGAGACAAGTCGGCTGGAGGACGATGTATTGAATCGCGATGCAATTTGAGTTTTCCATCGTGATTAGGAGGCCCTAAACGTTATAATTAACTATCAGTTTTGCGTCCGATTCGAAAATATAGACTCACAGGGGACAGACCATAAGGTGCCCGAGGCAGCAATATCCCCTTGGAGACAAGTCGGCTGGAGGACGATGAATTGAATCGCGATGAAATTTGACTTTTCCATCGTCATTAGGAGGCCCTGAACGTTACAATTAACTATCAGTTTTGCGTCCGATTCGAAAATCTAGACTCACACGACACGGACCATAAGGTGCCCGAAGCAGAAATATCCCCTTGGAGACAAGTCGGCTGGAGCTCGATGTATTGAATCGCGATGAAATTTTAGTTTCCCATCGTCATTAGGAGGCCCTGAACGTTACAATTAACCAACAGTTTTGCGTCGGATTCTAAAATCTAGACTCACAGGAGACGGACCATATGGTGTCCGAGGCAGCAATATCCCCTTGGAGACAAGTCGGCTGGAGGACGATGTATTGAATCGCGATGCAATTTGAGTGTTCCATTGTCATTAGGCGGGCCTGAAAGTTACAATTAACTATCAGTTTTGCGTCCGATTCGAAAATCTAGACTCACAGGAGACGGACCATAAGGTGCCCGATGCAGCAATATCCCCTTGGAGACAAGTCGGCTGGAGGACGAAGTATTGACTCGCACATGCAATTTGAGTTTTCCATCGTAATTAGGAGGCCCTAAACGTTAGAATTAACTATCAGTTTTGCGTCCGATTCGAAAATCTAGACTCACAGGAGACGGACCATAAGGTGTCCGAGGCAGCAATATCCCCTTGTAGCTAAGTCGGCTGGAGGACGATGTATTGAATCGCGACGCAATTTGAGTGTTCCATGGTCATTAGGAGGCCCTGAACGTTACAATTAACCATCAGTTTTGCGTCGGATACGAAAACCTAGACTCACAGGAGACAGACCATGAGGTGCCCAAGGCAGCAATATCCCCTTGGAGACAAGTAGGCTGGAGGACAATGTATTGAATCGCGATGCAATTTGAGTTTTCCATCGTTATTAGGACGCACTGAACGATACAATTAACTATTAGTTTTGCGTCGGATTCGAAAATCTAGACTCATAGGGGACGGACCATAAGGTGCCCGAGGCAGCAATATCCCCTTGGAAACAAGTCGGCTGGAGGACGATGTATTGAATCGCGATGCAATTTGAGTTTTCCATCGTGATTAGGAGGCCCTAAACGTTAGAATTAACTATCAGTTTTGCGTCCGATTCGAAAATGTAGACTCACAGGAGACGGACTATAAGGTGCCCGAGGCAGCAATATCCCCTTTTAGCCAAGTCGGGTGGAGGACGATGTATTGAATCGCGACGCAATTTGAGTGTTCCATCGTCATTAGGAGGCCCTGAACCTTACAATTAACCATCAGTTTTGCGTCGGATACGAAAACCTAGACTCACAGGAGACAGACCATCAGGTGCCCAAGGCAGCAATATCCCCTTGGAGACAAGTCGGCTGGAGGACGAGGTATTGAATCTCGTCGCAATTTGAGTGTTCGCTCGTCATTATGAGGCCCTGAACGTTACAATTAACTATCAGTTTGCTTGAAATTCGAAAATATAGACTCACAGGAGCGGACCATAAGGTGCCCGAGGCAGCAATATCCCCTTGGAGACAATTGGCTGGAGGACAATGTCTTGAATCGCGATGCAATTTGAGTTTTCCATCGTTATTAGGACGCCCTGTACGATACAATTAACTATTAGTTTTGCGTCGGATTCGAAAATATAGACTCACAGGGGACGGACCATAAAGTGCCCGAGGCAGCAATATCCCCTTGGAGAGAAATCGGCTGGAGGAAGATTTATTGAATTGCGACGCAATTTGAGTGTTCCATCGTCATTAGGAGGCCCTGAACGTTACAATCAACCATCATTTTTGCGTCGGATTCAAAAATCTAGACTCACAGGAAGTGCCCGAAGCAGCAATATACACTTGCAGACAAGTGGGCTGGAGGACGATGTATTGAATCGCGATGCAATTTTAGCTTTCCATCGTCATAAGGAGGCCGTGAACGTTGCAATTAACCAACAGTTTTGCGTCGGAATCGAAAATATAGACTCACAGGAGACAAACCATATGGTGTCCGAGGCAGCAATATCCCCTTGGAGACAAGTCGGCTGGAGGACGAGTTATTGAATCGCGATCCAATTTGAGTGTTCCATCGTCATTAGGCGGCGCTGAACGTTACAATTAACCATCAGTTTTGCGTCCGATTCGAAAATCTAGACTCACAGGAGACGGACCATAAGGTGCCCGAGGCAGCAAAATCCCCTTGGAGACAAGTCGGCTGGAGGACGATGTATTGAATCGCGATGCAATTTGAGTTTTCCATCGTCATTAGGAGGCCATAAACGTTAGAATTAACTTTCAGTTTTGCGTCCGATTCGAAAATCTAGACTCACTGGAGACAGAGCATAAGGTGCCCGAGGCAGCAATATCCCCTTGGAGACAAGTCTTCTGGAGGAGGATGATGTGTTGAATCGCGATGCAATTTGAGTTTTCCGTCGTCATTAGGAGGCCCTGAACGTTTCAATTAACTATCAGTTTTGCGTCAGATTCGAAAATCTAGACTCACAGGAGACGGACCATAAGGTGATTGAAGCAGCAATTTCCCTTGGAGACAAGTCGGCTGGAGGACGATGTATTGAATCGCGATGCAATTTGAGTTCTCCATCGTGATTAGGAGGCCCTAAACGTTAGAATTAAATTTTAGTTTTGCGTCGGATTCGAAAATATAGACTCACAGGAGACAAACCATAATGTGCCCGAGGCTGCAATATCCCCATGGAGACAAGTCGGCTGGAGGACGATGTATTGAATCGCGATGCAATTTGAGTTTTCCATCGTGATTAGGAGGCCCTAAACGTTAGTATTGACTATCAGTTTTGCGTCCGATTCGAAAATATAGACTCACAGGGGACAGACCATAAGGTGCCCGATGCAGCAATATCCCCTTGGAGACAAGTCGGCTGGAGGACGATGAATTGAATCGCGATGAAATTTCACTTTTCCATCGTCATTAGGAGGCCCTGAACGTTACAATTAACTATCAGTTTTACGTCCGATTCGAAAATCTAGACTCACACGACACGGACCATAAGGTGCCCGAAGCAGAAATATCCCCTTGGAGACAAGTCGGCTGGAGCTCGATGTATTGAATCGCGATGAAATTTTAGTTTCCCATCGTCATTAGGAGGCCCTGAACAATACAATTAACCAACAGTTTTGCGTCGAATTCTAAAATCTAGACTCACAGGAGACGGACCATATGGTGTCCGAGGCAGCTATATCCCCTTGGAGACAAGTCGGCTGGAGGACGATGTATTGAATCGCGATGCAATTTGAGTGTTCCATTGTCATTAGGCGGGCCTGAAAGTTACAATTAACTATCAGTTTTGCGTCCGATTCGAAAATCTAGACTCACAGGAGACGGACTATAAGGTGCCCGAGGCAGCAATATCCCCTTTTAGACAAGTCGGGTGGAGGACGATGTATTGAATCGCGACGCAATTTGAGTGTTCCATCGTCATTAGGAGGCCCTGAACCTTACAATTAACCATCAGTTTTGCGTCGGATACGAAAACCTAGACTCACAGGAGACAGACCATGAGGTGCCCAAGGCAGCAATATCCCCTTGGAGACAAGTCGGCTGGAGGACGAGGTATTGAATCTCGTCGCAATTTGAGTGTTCGCTCGTCATTATGAGGCCCTGAACGTTACAATTAACTATCAGTTTGCTTGAAATTCGAAAATATAGACTCACAGGAGACGGACCATAAGGTGCCCGAGGCAGCAATATCCCCTTGGAGACAATTGGCTGGAGGACAATGTCTTGAATCGCGATGCAATTTGAGTTTTCCATCGTTATTAGGACGCCCTGTACGATACAATTAACTATTAGTTTTGCGTCGGATTCGAAAATCTAGACTCACAGGGGACGGACCATAAGGTGCCCGAGGCAGCAATATCCCCTTGGAGAGAAATCGGCTGGAGGAAGATTTATTGAATTGCGACGCAATTTGAGTGTTCCATCGTCATTAGGAGGCCCTGAACGTTACAATCAACCATCATTTTTGCGTCGGATTCAAAAATCTAGACTCACAGGAAGTGCCCGAAGCAGCAATATACCCTTGCAGACAAGTGGGCTGGAGGACGATGTATTGAATCGCGATGCAATTTTAGCTTTCCATCGTCATTAGGAGGCCGTGAACGTTGCAATTAACCAACAGTTTTGCGTCGGATTCGAAAATATAGACTCACAGGAGACAAACCATATGGTGTCCGAGGCAGCAATATCCCCTTGGAGACAAGTCGGCTGGAGGGCGACTTATTGAATCGCGATCCAATTTGAGTGTTCCATCGTCATTAGGCGGCGCTGAACGTTACAATTAACCATCAGTTTTGCGTCCGATTCGAAAATCTAGACTCACAGGAGACGGACCATAAGGTGCCCGAGGCAGCAAAATCCCCTTGGAGACAAGACGGCTGGAGGACGATGTATTGAATCGCGATGCAATTTGAGTTTTCCATCGTCATTAGGAGGCCATAAACGTTAGAATTAACTATCAGTTTTGCGTCCGATTCGAAAATCTAGACTCACTGGAGACGGAGCATAAGGTACCCGAGGCAGCAATATAGCCTTGTAGACAAGCCTTCGGGAGGAGGATGATGTGTTCAATCGCGATGCAATTTGAGTTTTCCGTCGTCATTAGGAGGCCCTGAACGTTTCAATTAACTATCAGTTTTGCGTCAGATTCGAAAATCTAGACTCACAGGAGACGGACCATAAGGTGATTGAAGCAGCAATATCCCCTAGGAGACAAGTCGGCTGGAGGACGATGTATTGAATCGCGATGCAATTTTAGTTTCCCATCGTCATTAGGAGGCCCTGAACGTTACAATTAACCAACAGTTTTGCGTCAGATTCTAAAATCTAGACTCACAGGAGACGGACCATATGGTGTCCTAGGCAGCAATATCCCCTTGGAGACAAGTCGGCTGGAGGACGATGTATTGAATCGCGATGCAATTTGAGTGTTCCATTGTCATTAGGCGGGCCTGAAAGTTACAATTAACTATCAGTTTTGCGTCCGATTCGAAAACCTAGACTCACAGGAGACGGACCATAAGGTGCCCGATGCAGCAATATCCCCTTGGAGACAAGTCGGCTGGAGGACGATGTATTGAATCGCATATGCAAATTGAGTTTTCCATCGTGATTAGGAGGCCCTAAACGTTAGAATTAACTATCAGTTTTGCGTCCGATTCGAAAATCTAGACTCACAGGAGACGTACCATAAGGTGTCCGAGGCAGCAATATCCCCTTGTAGACAAGTCAGCTGGAGGACGATGTATTGAATCGCGACGCAATTTGAGTGTTCCAAGTCATTAGGAGGCCCTGAACGTTACAATTAACCATCAGTTTTGCGTCGGATACGAAAACCTAGACTCACAGGAGACAGACCATGAGGTGCCCAAGGCAGCAATATCCCCTTGGAGACAAGTCGGCTGGAGGATGATGTATTGAATCTCGTCGCAACTTGAGTGTTCGCTCGTCATGAGGAGGCCCTGAACGTTACAATTAACTATCAGTTTGCGTGGAATTGGAAAATAAAGACTCACAGGAGACGGATCATAAGGTGCCCGAGACAGCATTATCCCCTTGGAGACAAGTAGGCTGGAGGACAATGTATTGAATCGCGATGCAATTTGAGTTTTCCATAGTTATTAGGACGCCCTGGACGATACAATTAACTATTAGTTTTGCGTCGGTTTCTAAAATCTAGACTCATAGGGGACGGACCATAAGGTGCCCGAGGCAGCAATATCCCCTTGGAGACAAGTCGGCTGGACGACAATGTATTGAATCGCGATGCAATTTGAGTTTTCCATCGTGATTAGGAGGCCCTAAACGATGGAATTAACTATCAGTTTTGCGTCCGATTCGAAAATCTAGACTCACAGGAGACGGACTATAAGGTGCCCGAGGCAGCAATATCCCCTTTTAGACAAGTCGGGTGGAGGACGATGTATTGAATCGCGACGCAATTTGAGTGTTCCATCGTCATTAGGAGGCCCTGAACGTTACAATTAACCATCAGTTTTGCGTCGGATACGAAAACCTAGACTTACAGGAGACAGACCATGAGGTGCCCAAGGCAGCAATATCCCCTTGGAGACAAGTCGGCTGGAGGACGATGTATTGAATCTCGTCGCAATTTGAGTGTTCGCTCGTCATTAGGAGGCCCTGAACGTTACAATTAACTATCAGTTTGCGTGGAATTGGAAAATATAGACTCACAGGAGACGGACCATAAGGTGCCCGAGACAGATATATCCCCTTGGAGACAAGTAGGCTGGAGGACAATGTAATTAATCGCGATGCAATTTGTGTTTTCCATCGTTATTAGGACGCCCTGAACGATACAATTAACTATTAGTTTTGCGTCGGATTCGAAAATCTAGACTCACAGGGGACGGACCATAAGGTGCCCGAGGCAGCAATATCCCCTTGGAGACAAGTCGGCTGGAGGAGGATTTATTGAATTGCGACGCAATTTGAGTGTTCCATCGCCATTTTGAGGCCATCATTTTTGCGTCGGATTCAAAAATCTAGACTCACAGGAGGTGCCCGAAGCAGCAATATCCCCTTGGAGACAAGTGGGCTGGAGGACGATGTAATGAATCGCGATGAAATTTTAGTTTTCCATCGTCATTAGGAAGCCCTAAACGTTAGAATTAAATTTCAGTTTTGCGTCCGATTCGAAAATCTAGACTCACAGGAGACAGACCTTAAGGTGCCCGAGGCTGCAATATCCCCATGGAGACAAGTCGGCTGGAGGACGATGAATTGAATCGCGATGAAATTTGACTTTTCCATCGTCATTAGGAGGCCCTGAACGTTACAATTAACTATCAGTTTTGCGTCCGATTCGAAAACCTAGACTCACAAGAGACGGACCATAAGGTGCCCGAAGCAGAAATATCCCCTTGGAGACAAGTCGGCTGGAGCTCGATGTATTGAATCGCGATGAAATTTTAGTTTCCCATCGTCATTAGGAGGCCCTGAACGTTACAATTAACCAACAGTTTTGCGTCGGATTCTAAAATCTAGACTCACAGGAGACGGACCATATGGTGTCCTAGGCAGCAATATCCCCTTGGAGACAAGTCGGCTGGAGGACGATGTATTGAATCGCGATGCAATTTGAGTGTTCCATTGTCATTAGGCGGGCCTGAAAGTTACAATATCAGTTTTGCGTCCGATTCGAAAACCTAGACTCACAGGAGACGGACCATAAGGTGCCCGATGCAGCAATATCCCCTTGGAGACAAGTCGGCTGGAGGACGATGTATTGAATCGCATGTGCAAATTGAGTTTTCCATCGTGATTAGGAGGCCCTAAACGTTAGAATTAACTATCAGTTTTGCGTCCGATTCGAAAATCTAGACTCACAGGAGACGTACCATAAGGTGTCCGAGGCAGCAATATCCCCTTGTAGACAAGTCGGCTGGAGGACGATGTATTGAATCGCGACGCAATTTGAGTGTTCCAAGTCATTAGGAGGCCCTGAACGTTACAATTAACCATCAGTTTTGCGTCGGATACGAAAACCTAGACTCACAGGAGACAGACCATGAGGTGCCCAAGGCAGCAATATCCCCTTGGAGACAAGTCGGCTGGAGGATGATGTATTGAATCTCGTCGCAACTTGAGTGTTCGCTCGTCATGAGGAGGCCCTGAACGTTACAATTAACTATCAGTTTGCGTGGAATTGGAAAATAAAGACTCACAGGAGACGGATCATAAGGTGCCCGAGACAGCATTATCCCCTTGGAGACAAGTAGGCTGGAGGACAATGTATTGAATCGCGATGCAATTTGAGTTTTCCATAGTTATTAGGACGCCCTGGACGATACAATTAACTATTAGTTTTGCGTCGGTTTCTAAAATCTAGACTCATAGGGGACGGACCATAAGGTGCCCGAGGCAGCAATATCCCCTTGGAGACAAGTCGGCTGGACGACAATGTATTGAATCACGATGCAATTTGAGTTTTCCATCGTGATTAGGAGGCCCTAAACGATGGAATTAACTATCAGTTTTGCGTCCGATTCGAAAATCTAGACTCACAGGAGACGGACTATAAGGTGCCCGAGGCAGCAATATCCCCTTTTAGACAAGTCGGGTGGAGGACGATGTATTGAATCGCGACGCAATTTGAGTGTTCCATCGTCATTAGGAGGCCCTGAACGTTACAATTAACCATCAGTTTTGCGTCGGATACGAAAACCTAGACTTACAGGAGACAGACCATGAGGTGCCCAAGGCAGCAATATCCCCTTGGAGACAAGTCGGCTGGAGGACGATGTATTGAATCTCGTCGCAATTTGAGTGTTCGCTCGTCATTAAGAGGCCCTGAACGTTACAATTAACTATCAGTTTGCGTGGAATTGGAAAATATAGACTCACAGGAGACGGACCATAAGGTGCCCGAGACAGATATATCCCCTTGGAGACAAGTAGGCTGGAGGACAATGTAATTAATCGCGATGCAATTTGTGTTTTCCATCGTTATTAGGACGCCCTGAACGATACAATTAACTATTAGTTTTGCGTCGGATTCGAAAATCTAGACTCACAGGGGACGGACCATAAGGTGCCCGAGGCAGCAATATCCCCTTGGAGACAAGTCGGCTGGAGGAAGATTTATTGAATTGCGACGCAATTTGAGTGTTCCATCGTCATATGGAGGCCCTGAACGTAACAATCAACCATCATTTTTGCGTCGGATTCAAAAATCTAGACTCACAGGAGGTGCCCGAAGCAGCAATATCCACATGGAGACAAGTCGGCTGGAGGACGCTGTATTGAACCGCGATGCAATTTGAGTTTTCCATCGTCATTAGGAGGCCCTGAACGTTACAATTAACTATCAGTTTTGCTTCCGATTCGAAAACCTAGACTCACAAGAGACGGAGCATAAGGTGCCGAGGCAGCAATATCCCCTTGGAGACAAGTCGTCGGGAGGAGGATGATCTGTTGAATCGCGATGCAATTTGAGTTTTCCGTCGTCATTAGGACCCCCTGAACGTTACAATTAACTTTCAGTTTTGCGTCCGATTCGAAAATCTAGACTCACAGGAGACGGACCATAAGGTGTCCAAGGAAGCAATATCCCCTTGGTGACAAGTCTGCTGGAGGAAGATTTATTGAATCGCGACGCAATTTGAGTGTTCCATCGTCATTAGGAGGCCCTGAACGTTACAATTAACCATCAGTTTTGCGTCGGATTAGAAAATCTAGACTTACAGGAGACGGATCAAAAAGTGCCCGAGGCAGCAATATCCCCTTGGAGACAAGTCGGCTGGAGGACGACTTATTGAATCGCGACGCAATTTGAGTCTTCCATCGTCATTAGGAGGCCCTGAACGTTACAAGTAACCACCAGTTTTGCGTCGGATTCGAAAATCTAGACTCACATGAAACGGAACATAAGGCGCCCGAGGCATCAATATCCCCTTGGAGACAAGTCGGCTGGAGGACGATGTATTGAATCACGATGCAATTTGAGTTTTCCATCGTCATTAGGAGGCCCTGAACGTTACAATTAACTATCAGTTTTGCGTCCGATTCGAAAATCTAGACTCACAGGAGACGGACCATAAGGTGATTGAAGCAGCAATATCCCCTTGGAGACAAGTCGGCTGGAGGACGATGTATTCAATGCGATGCAATTTGAATTTTCCATCGTCATTAGGAGGCCCTGAACGTTACAATTAACTATCAGTTTTGCGTCCGATTCGAAAATCTAGACTCACAGGAGACGGACCATAAGGTGATCGAAGCAGCAATATCCCTCTGGAAATATGTCGGCTGGAGGACGATGTATTGAATCGCGATGCAATTTGAGTTTTCCATCGTCATTAGGAGGCCCTGAAAGTTACAATTAACTATCAGTTTTGCGTCCGATTCGAAAATCTAGACTCACACGAGACGGAACATAAGGTGCCCGAAGCAGCAATATCCCCTTGGAGACATGTCGGCTGGAGGACGACGTATTGAATCGCGATGCAATTTGAGTGTTCCTTCGTCATTAGCAGGCCCTGAACGTTACAATTAACCATCAGTTTTGCGTCGGATTCGATAACCTAGACTCACAGGAGACGGACCATAAGTTGCCCAAGGCAGCAATATCCCCTTGGAGGCAAGTCGGCTGGAGGATGATGTATTGAATGTCGTCGCAATTTGAGTGTTGCCTCGTCATTAGGAGGCCCTGAACGTTGCAATTAACAATCAGTTTGCGTGGGATTCGAAAATCTAGACTCACAGGAGACGGACCATAAGGTGCCCGAGGCAGCAGTATCCCCTTGGAGACAAGTCGGCTGGAGGACGAGTTATTGAATCGCGACCCAATGTGAGGGTTCAATCGTCATTAGGCGGCCCTGAACGTTACAATTAACCATCCGTTTTATGTCCGATGCGAAAATCTACACTCACAGGAGACGTAGAATAAGGTGCCCGAGGCAGCAATATCCCCTTGGAGACAAGTCGTCTGGAGGAGGATGATCTGTTGAATAGCGATGCAATTTGAGTTCTCCGTCGTCATTAGGACGCCCTGAACGTTACAATTAACTATCAGTTTTGCGTCCGATTCGAAAATCTACACTCACAGGAGACGGACCATAAGGTGCCCGAGACAGCAATATCCCCTTGGAGAAGTGTCGGCTGGGTGACGATGTATTGAATCGCGATGCAATTTGAGTTTTAAATCGTCATTAGGAGGCCCTGAACGTTACAATTAACTACCAGTGTTGCGTCCGATTCGAAAATCTAGACTCACAGGAGACGGACCATAAGGTGATCGAAGCAGCAATATCCCTCTGGAAACATGTCGGCTGGAGGACGATGTATTGAATCGCTATGCAATTTGAGTTTTCCATCGCCATTAGGAGGCCCCGAACGTTACAATTAACTATCAGTGTTGCGTCCGATTCGAAAATCTAGACTCACAGGAGACGGACCATAAGGTGCCCGAGGCAGCAATATCCCCTTGGAGAAAAGTCGGCTGGAGGACGATTTATTGAATCGCGACGCAATTTGAGTCTCCATCGTCATTAGGAGGCCCTGAACGTTACAAGTAACCACCAGTTTTGCGTCGGGTTGGAAAATCTAGACTCACATGAAACGGAGCATAAGGAGCCCGAAGCATCAATATCCCCTTGGAGACAAGTCGGCTGGAGGACGATGTATTTTATCACGATGCAATTTGAGTTTTCCATCGTCATTAGGAGGCCCTGAACGTTACAATTAACTATCAGTTTTGCGTCCGATTCGAAAATCTAGACTCACAGGAGACGGACCATAAGGTGATTGAAGCAGCAATATACCTTTGGAGACAAGTCGGCTGGAGGACGATGTATTGAATCGCGATGCAATTTGACTTTTCCATCGTCATTAGGAGGCCCTGATCGTTACAATTAACTATCAGTTTTGCGTCCGATTCGAAAATCTAGACTCACAGGAGACGGACCATAAGGTGATCGAAGCAGCAATATCCCTCAGGAAACGTGTCGGCTGGAGGACGATGTATTGAATCGCGATGCAATTTGAGTTTTCCATCGTCATTATGAGGCCCTGAAAGTTACAATTAACTATCAGTTTTGTGTCCGATTCGAAAATTTAGACTCACACGAGACGGGCCATAAGTTGCCCGAAGCAGCAATATCCCCATGGAGACATGTCGGCTGGAGGACGATGTATTTAATCGCGATGCAATTTGAGTTTTCCTTCGTCATTAGCAGGCCCTGAACGTTACAATTAAATATCAGTTTTGCGTCGGATTCGATAACCTAGACTCACAGGAGACGGACCATAAGTTGCCCAAGGCAGCAATATCACCTTGGAGACAAGTCGGCTGGAGGACGATGTATTGAATCTCGTCGCAATTTGAGTGTTGCCTCGTTATTAGGAGGCCCTGAACGTTGCAATTAACAATCAGTTTGCGTGGGATTCGAAAATCTAGACTCACAGGAGACGGACCATAAGGTGCCCGAGGCAGCAGTATCCCCCTCGAGACAAGTCGGCTGGAGGACGAGTTTTTGAATCGCGACCCAATTTAAGGGTTCCATCGTCATTAGGCGGCCCTGAACGTTACAATTAACCATCCGTTTTATGTCCGATGCGAAAATCTACACTCACAGGAGACGGAGAATAAGGTGCCCGAGGCAGCAATATCCAATTGGAGACAAGTCGTCTGGAGGAGCATGATGTGTTGAATCGCGATGCAATTTGAGTTTTCCATCGTCATTAGGAGGCCCAGAACGTTACAATTAACTATCAGTTTTGCGTCCGATTCGAAAATCTAGACTCACAGGAGACGGATCATAAGGTGATCGAAGCAGCAATATCCCTCTGGAAACATGTCGGCTTGAATACGATGTATTGAATCGCGATGCAATTTGAGTTTTCCATCGTCATTAGGAGGCACTGAACGTTACAATTAACTATCAGTTTAGCGTCCCATTCGAAAACCTAGACTCACAGGAGACGGATCATAAGGTGCCCAAGGCAGCAATATCCCGTTGTAGACAAGTCGGCTGGAGGACGATGTATTGAATCGCGACGCAATTTGATTGTTCCATCGTCATTAGGAGGCACTGAACGTGACAATTAACCGTAAGTTTTGCATCGGATTCGAAAACCTAGCCCACAGGTGACGGACCATAGGGTCCCGGAGGCAGCAATGTCCCCTTGGAGACAAGTCGGCTGGAGGACGATGTATTGAATCGCTATGCAATTTGAGTGTTCCATCGCCATTAGGAGGCCCTGAACGTTACAATTAACTATCAGTGTTGCGTCCGATTCGAGAATCTAGACTCACAGGAGACGGACCATAAGGTGCCCGAGGCAGCAATATCCCCTTGGAGACAAACCGGCTGGAGGACGATGTATTGAATCTCGTCGCAAGTTGAGTGTTCCCTCGTCATTAGGAGGCCCTGAACGTTACAATTAACTATCAGTTTGCGTGGGATTCGAAAATCTAGACTCACAGGAGACGGACCATAAGGTGCCCGAGGCAGCAATATCCCCTTGGAGACAAGTAGGCTGGAGGACGATGTATTGAATCGCGATGCAATTTGAGTTTTCCATTGTCATTAGGACGCCCTGAACGATACAATTAACTATCAGTTTTGCGTCGGATTCGAAAATGTAGACTCACAGGAGATGGACCATAAGGTGCCCGAGGCAGCAATACCCCTTGGAGACAAGTCGGCTGGAGGAATATTTTTTGAATTGCGACGCAATTAGAGTGTTCCATCGTCATTAGGATGCCCTGAACGTTACAATTAACCATCAATTTTGCGTAGATTCTTAAATCTAGACTCACACGAGACAGACCATAAGGTGCCCGGGGCAGCAATATCACCTTGGATATAAGTCGGCTGGAGGACGATGTATTGAATCGCGATGCAATTTGAGTTTCCCATCGTGATTAGGAGGCCCTAGACGTTACAATTAACTATCAGTTTTGCGTCCGATTCGAAAATCTAGACTCACAGGAAACGGACCAAAAGGTGCCCGAGGCAGCAATGTCCCCTTGGAGACACTTCGGCTGGAGGACGATGTATTGAATCGCGATGCAATTTGAGTTTTCCGTCGTCATTAGGAGGCCCTGAACGTTACAATTAACTATCAGTTTTTCGTCCGATTCGAAAATCTAGACTCACAGGAGACGGACCATAAGGTGCCCAAGGCAGCAATATCCCCTTGAAGACAAGTCGGCTGGAGGACGATGTATTGAATCGCGATGCTATTTGAGTTTTCCATTGCTATTAGGAGGCCCTGAACGTTACAATTAACTATCAGTTTTGCGTCCGTTTCGAAAATCTAGACTCACAGTGGACGGACCATAAGGTGCCCGAGGCAGCATTATCCCCTTGGAGACAAGTCGGCTGGATGACGATGTATTGAATCGCGATCTCATGTGAATGTTCCATTGTCATTAGGCGGCCCTGAATGTTCCGATTAACCATCAGTTTTGCGTCCGATTCCAAAATCTAGACTCACAGGAGACGTACTATAAGGTGCCCGAGGCAGCAATATCCCCTTGGAGACAAGTCGGCTGGATGACGATGTATTGAATCGCGATGCAATTTGAGTTTTCCAACGTCATTAGGAGGCCCTAAACGTTAGAATTAACTATCAGTTTTGCGTCCGATTCGAAACTCTAGACTCGCAGGAGACGGAGCATAAGGTGCCGGAGGCAGCAATATCCCCTTGGAGACAAGTCGTCTGGAGGAGGATGATCTGTTGAATCGCGATGCATTTTGAGTTTTCCGTCGTCATTAGGACCCCCTGAACGTTACAATTAACTATCAGTTTTGCGTCCGATTCGAAAATCTAGACTCACAGGAGACGGACCATAAGGTGTCCAAGGCAGCAATATCCCCTTGGAGACAAGTCGGCTGGAGGAACATTTATTGAATCGCGACGCAATTTGAGTGTTCCATCGTCATTAGGAGGCCCTGAACGTTACAAGTAACCACCAGTTTTGCGTTGGATTGGAAAATCTAGACTCACATGAAAGGGACCATAAGGCGCCCGAAGCATCAATATCCCCTTGGAGACAAGTCGGCTGGAGGACGATGTATTGAATCACGATGCAATTTGAGTTTTCCATCGTCATTAGGAGGCCCTGAACGTTACAATTAACTATCAGTTTTGCGTCCGATTCGAAAATCTAGACTCACAGGAGACGGACCATAAGGTGATTGAGGCAGCAATATCCCCTTGGAGACAAGTCGGCTGGAGGACGATGTATTGAATCGCGATGCAATTTGAGTTTTCCATCGTTATTAGGAGGCCCTGAACGTTACAATTAACTATCAGTTTTGCGTCCGATTCTAAAATCTAGACTCAAAGGAGACGGAGCATAAGGTGATCGAAGCAGCAATATCCCTCTGGAAACATGTCGGCTGGAGGACGATGTATTGAATCGCGATGCAATTTGAGTTTTCCATCGTCATTATGAGGCCCTGAAAGTTACAATTAACTATCAGTTTTGCGTCCGATTCGAAAATTTAGACTCACACGAGACGGGCCATAAGGTGCCCGAAGCAGCAATATCCCCTTGGAGACATGTCGGCTGGAGGACGATGTATTGTATCGCGATGCAATTTGAGTGTTCCTTCGTCATTAGCAGGCCCTGAACGTTACAATTAACCATCAGTTTTGCGTCGGATTCGATAACCTAGACTCACAGGAGACGGACCATAAGGTGCCCGAGACAGCAATATCCCCTTGGAGACAAGTCGGCTGGAGGACGATGTATTGAATCTCGTCGCAATTTGAGTGTTGCCTCGTCATTAGGAGGCCCTGAACGTTGCAATTAACAATCAGTTTGCGTGGGATTCGAAAATCTAGACTCACAGGAGACGGACCATAAGGTGCCCGAGGCAGCAGTATCCCCTTGGAGACAAGTCGGCTGGAGGACGAGTTATTGAATCGCGACCCAATTTGAGGGTTCCATCGTCATTAGGCGGCCCTGAACGTTACAATTAACCATCCGTTTTATGTCCGATGCGAAAATCTACACTCACAGGAGACGGAGAATAAGGTGCCCGAGGCAGCAATATCCCCTTGGAGACAAGTCGTCTGGAGGAGGATGATCTGTTGAATCGCGATGCAATTTGAGTTTTCCGTCGTCATTAGGAGGCCCTGAACGTTACAATTAACTATCAGTTTTGCGTCCGATTCGAAAATCTACACTCACAGGAGACGGACCATAAGGTGCCCGAGACAGCAATATCCCCTTGGAGAAGTGTCGGATGGGTGACGATGTATTGAAACGCGATGCAATTTGAGTTTTCCATCGTCATTAGGAGGCCCTGAACGTTACAATTATCTATCAGTTTTGCGTCCGATTCGAAAATCTAGACTCACAGGAGACGGACCATAAGGTGATCGAAGCAGCAATATCCCTCTGGAAACATGTCGGCTGGAGGACGATGTATTGAATCGCGATGCAATTTGAGTTTTCCATCGTCATTAGGAGGCACTGAACGTTACAATTAACTATCAGTTTAGCGTCCCATTCGAAAACCTAGACTCACAGGAGACGGACCATAAGGTGCCCGAGACAGCAATATCCCCTTGGAGAAGTGTCGGATGGGTGACGATGTATTGAATCGCGACGCATTTTGTGTGTTCCATCGTAATTAGGAGCCCCTGAACGTTGCAATTAAAAATCAGTTTGCGTGGGATTCGAAAATCTAGACTCACAGGAGACGGACCATAAGGTGCCTGAGACAGCAGTATCCCCTTGGAGACAAGTCGGCTGGAGGACGAGTTATTGAATCGCGACCCAATTTGAGGGTTCCATCGTCATTAGGCGGCCCTGAACGTTACAATTAACCATCCGTTTTATGTCCGATGCGAAAATCTACACTCACAGGAGACGGACAATAAGGTGCCCAAGGCAGCAATATCCCCTTGTAGACAAGTCGGCTGGAGGACGATGTATTGAATCGCGACGCAATTTGATTATTCCATCGTCATTAGGATGCACTGAACGTTACAATTAACCATCAGTTTTGCATCGGATTCGAAAACCTAGACCCACAGGAGACGGACCATAAGGTCCCGGAGGCAGCAATATCCCCTTGGAGACAAGTCAGCTGGAGGACGATGTATTAAATCGCTATGCAATTTGAGTTTTCCATCGCCATTAGGAGGCCCTGAACGTTACAATTAACTATCAGTGTTGCGTCCGATTCGAAAATCTAGACTCACAGGAGACGGACCATAAGGTGCCCGAGGCAGCAATATCCCCTTGGAGACAAACCGGCTGGAGGACGATGTATTGAATCTCGTCGCAAGTTGAGTGTTCCCTCGTCATTAGGAGGCCCTGAACGTTACAATTAACTATCAGTTTGCGTGGGATTCGAAAATCTAGTCTCACAGGAGACGGACCATAAGGTGCCCGAGGCAGCAATATCCCCTTGGAGACAAGTAGGCTGGAGGACGATGTTTTGAATCGCGATGCAATTTGAGTTTTCCATCGTTATTAGGACGCCCTGAACGATACAATTAACTATCAGTTTTGCGTCGGATTCGAAAATGTAGACTCACAGGGGACGGACCATAAGGTGCCCGAGGCAGCAATATCCCCTTGGAAACAAGTCGGCTGGAGGAATTTTTATTGAATTGCGACGCAATTAGAGTGTTCCATCGTCATTAGGATGCCCTGAACGTTACAATTGACCATCAGTTTTGCGTAGATTCGAAAATCTAGACTCACACGAGACAGACCATAAGGTGCCCGGGGCAGCAATATCCCCTTGGATATAAGTCGGATGGAGGACGATGTATTGAATCGCGATGCAATTTGAGTTTCCCATCATGATTAGGAGGCCATAAACATTATAATTAACTATCAGTTTTGCGTCCGATTCGAAAATCTAGACTCACAGGAAACGGACCATAAGGTGCCCGAGGCAGAAAACTTCGGCTGGAGGACGATGTATTGAATCGCGATGCAATTTGAGTTTTCCGTCGTCATTAGGAGGCCCTGAACGTTACAATTAACTATCAGTTTTTCGTCCGATTCGAAAATCTAGACTCACAGGAGACGGACCATAAGGTTCCCGAGGCAGCAATAACCCCATATGGACAAGTCGGCTGGAGGACGATGTATTGAATCTCGTCGCAAAGTGAATGTTCCCTCGTCATTAGGAGCCCCTGAACGTTACAATTAACCATCAGTTTTGCGTCCGATTCCGAAACCTAGACTCACAGGGGACAGTCCATAAGGTGCCGGAGGCAGCAATATCCCCTGCAGACAAGTGGGTTGGAGGACGATGTTTTGAATCTGGACGGTATGTGAGTCTCCCATCGTCATTAGGAGGCCCTGAACGCTACAATTAACCGTCAGTTTTGCGTCTGATTCGAAAATCTACACTCACAGGAGACGGACCTACGGTGTCGGAGGCTGCAATATCTCCTTGGAGACAAGTCGGCTGGAGGACGATGTATTGAATCTCGTCGCAATTTGAGTGTTCCCTCGTCATTAAAAGGCCCTGAACGTAACAATTAACTACCAGTTTGCGTGGGATTCGAAAATCTAGACTCACAGGAGACCTACCATATGGTGTACGAGGCAGCAATATCCCCTTGGAAACAAGTCGGCTGGAGGAAGATTATTGAATTGCGATGCAATTTGAGTGGTCCATCGTCATTAGGAGGCCCTGATCGTTACAATTAACTATCAGTTATGCGTCCCATTCGAAAACCTACACACACAGGAGACGGACCATTAGGAGCCCAAGGCAGCAATATCCCCTTGTAGACAAGTCGGCTTGAGGACGATGTATTGAATCTGGACGGAATGTGGGTGTTCCATCGTCATTAGGAGGCCCTGAACGTTACAATAACCATCAGTTTTGCGTCGGATTCGAAAATCTAGACTCACAGGAGACGGACCATTAGGTGCCCGAGGCAGCAATATTCCCTTGCAGACAAGTTGGCTGGAATACGATGTATTGAATCGCGATGCAATTTGAGTTTTCCATCGTCATTAGGACTCCCTGAGCGATACAATTAACTATCAGTTTTGCGTCGGATTCGAAAATGTAGACTCACAGGAGACGGACCATAAGGTGCCCGAGGCAGCAATATCCCCTTGGAGACAAGTCGGCTGGAGGAAGATTTATTGAATTGGGACGCAATTAGATTGTTCCATCGTCATTAGGAGGCCCTGAACGTTACAATTAACCATCAGTTTCGCATCGGATTCGAAAATCTAAGACTCACAGGAGGTGCCCGAAGCAATAATATCCCCTTGGTGACAACTCGGTTGGAGAACGATGTATTGAATCGCGATGCAATTTTAGTTTTCCATCGTCATTAGGAGGCCCTGAACGTTACAATTAACCAACAGTGTTGCGTCGGATTCGTAAATCTAGACCCATAGGAGACGGATCATATGGTGTCCGAGGCAGCATTATCCCCTTTGAGACAATTCGGCTGGAGGACGGGTTATTTAATCGCGACCCAATTTGCGTGTTCCATCGTCATTAGGCGGCCCTGAACGTTACAATTAGCCATCAGTTTTGCGTCCGATTCGAAAATCTATACTTACAGGAGATAGACCATAAGGTGCCCGACGCAGCAATATCCCCTTGGAGACACTTCGGCTGGAGGACGATGTATTGAATCGCGATGCAATTTGAGTTTTCCGTCGTCATTAGGAGGCCCTAAACGTTACAATTAACTATCAGTTTTGCGTCCGATTCGAAAATCTAGACTCACAGGAGACTGACCATAAGGTGCAAAAGGCAGCAATATCCCCTTGGAGACAAGTCGGCTGGAGGACGATGTATTGAATCGCGATGCACTTTGAGTTCCCCATTGCTATTAGGAGGCCCTGAACGCTACAATTAACTATCAGTTTTGCGTCCGATTCGATAGTCTAGACTCACAGGAGACGGACCATAAGGTGCACGAGGCAGCAATATCCCCATGGAGACAAGTCGGCTGGAGGACGATGTATTGAATCGCGATGCAATTTGAGTTTTCCGTCCTCATTAGGAGGCCCTGAACGTGACAATTAACTATCAGTTTTGCGTCCGATTCGAAAATCTAGACTCACAGGAGACGAACATTAAGGTGCCCAAGGCAGCAATATCCCCTTGGAGACAAGTCGGCTGGAGGACGATGTATTGAATCGCGATGGAATTTGAGTTCTCCATTGCTATTAGGAGGCCCTGAACGTTACAGTTAACTATCAGTTTTGCGTCCGATTCGAAAATCTAGACTCACAGGAGACGGACCATAAGGTGCCAGAGGCAGCAATATCCCCATGGAGACAAGTCGGCTGGAGGACGATATATTGAATCTGGTTGGAATGTGAGTGTTCCATCGTCATTAGGAGGCCCTGAACGTTACAATTAACCATCAGTTTTGCGTTGGAATCGAAAATCTAGACTCACAGGAGACGGACCATAAGGTGCACGAGGCAGCAATATCCCCTTGGAGACAAGTCGTCTGGAAGACGATGTATTGAATCTCGTCGCAATTTGAGTGTTCCCTCGTCATTAGGAGGCGCTGAACGTTACAATTAACTGTCAGTTTTGCGTCCGATTCGAAAATCTAGACTCACAGGAGATGGACCATAAGGTGCCCAAATCAGCAATATCCCCTTGTAGACAGGTCGGCTGGAGCACAGTGTATTGAATCGCGTCGCAATTTGAGTATTCCATCGTCATTAGGTGGCCCTGAACGTTTCAATTAACCATCAGTTTTGTGTCGGATTCGAAAACCTAGACTCACAGGAGACGGACCTAAGGCGCCAGAGGCAGCAATATCCCTTTGGAAACAAGTGGGTTGGAGGACGATGTATTGAATCTGGACGGAATGTGAGTGTTCCATCGTCATTAGGAGGCCCTGAACGTTACAATTATCCATCAGTTTTGCGTCGGATTCGAAAATCTAGACTCACAGGAGGTATCCGAGGCAGCAATATCCCCTTGGAGACAAGTCGGCTGGAGGAAGATTTATTGAATTGCGACGCAATTATATTGTTCCATCGTCATTAGGAGGCCCTGAACGTTACAATTAACCATCAGTTTTGCATCGGATTCGAAAATCTAAGACTCACAGGAGGTGCCCGAAGCAATAATATCCCCTTGGTGACAAGTCGGATGGAGAACGATGTATTGAATCGCGATGCAATTTTAGTTTTCCATCGTCATTAGGAGGCCCTAAACGTTACAATTAACCAACAGTTTTGCGTCGGATTCGTAAATCTAGACCCACAGGAGACGGATCATATGGTGTCCGAGGCAGCATTATCCCCTTTGAGACAAGTCGGCTGGAGGACGGGTTATTGAATCGCGACCCAATTTGCGTGTTCCATCGTCATTAGGCGGCCCTGAACGTTACAATTAACCATCAGTTTTGCGTCCGATTCGAAAATCTAGACTTACAGGAGATAGAACATAAGGTGCCCGAGGCAGCAATATCCCCTTGGAGACACTTCAGCTGGAGGACGATGTATTGAATCGCGATGCAATTTGAGTTTTCCGTCGTCATTAGGAGGCCCTTAACGTTACAATTAACCATCAGTTTTGCGTTGGAATCGAAAATCTAGACTCACAGGAGACGGACCATAAGGTGCACGAGGCAGCAATATCCCCTTGGAGACAAGTCGGCTGGAGCACAGTGTATTGAATCGCGTCGCAATTTGAGTATTCCATCGTCATTAGGTGGCCTTGAACGTTACAATTAACCATCAGTTTTGTGTCGGATTCGAAAACCTAGTCTCACAGGAGACGGACCTAAGGCGCCAGAGGCAGCAATATCCCCTTGGAGACAAGTGGGTTGGAGGACGATGTATTGAATCTGGACGGAATGTGAGTGTTCCATCGTCATTAGGAGGCCCTGAACGTTACAATTAACCATCAGTTTTGCGTCGGATTCGAAAATCTAGACTCGCAGGAGACGGACCGTATGGTGTCCGAGGCAACAATGTCCCCTATGAGACAAGTCGGCTTAAGGACGATTTATTGAATCGCGACGCAATTTGTGTGTTCCATCGTAATTAGGAGGCCCTGAACGTTACAATTAACTATCAGTTTTGCGTCGGATTCGAAAACCTAGACTCACAGGAGACGGACCATAAGGAGCCGGAGGCAGCAATATCCCCTTGGAGACAAGTGGGTTGGAGGTCGATGTATTGAATCTGGACGGAATGTGAGTGTTCCATCGTCATTAGGAGGCCCTGAACGTTACAATTAAACGTCAGTTTGGCGTCGGTTCGAAAATCTAGACTCACAGTGGACGGAACTAAGGTGCCGGAGGCAGCAATATCCCCTTGGAGACAAGTGGGTTGGAGGACGATGTATTGAATCTGGACGGAATGTGAGTGTTCCATCGTCATTAGGAGGCCCTGAACGTTACAATTATCCATCAGTTTTGCGTCGGATTCGAAAATCTAGACTCACAGGAGACGGACCGTATGGTGTCTGAGCAGCAATATCCCCTTGGAGACAAGTCGGCTGGAGGACGATTTATTGAATCGCGACCCAATTTGAGTGTTCCGTCGTCATTAGGCGGCCCTGAACGTTACAATTAACCATCAGTTTTGCGTCCGATTCGAAAATCTAGACTCACAGGAAACGGACCATTAGGTGCCTGAGGCAGCAATGTTCCCTTGAAGACAAGTCGGCTAGAGGACGATGTATTGAATCGCGATGCAATTTGAGTTTTTCATCGTCATTAGGAGGCCCAGAACGTTACAATTAACGATTAGTTTTGCGTCGGATTCGAAAATCTAGACTGACAGGAGACGGACCATAAGGTGCCCGAGGCAGCAATATCCCCTTGGACACAAATCGGCTGGAGGACGATGAATTGAATCGCGAAGCAATTTTAGTTTTCCATCGTCATTAGGAGGGGCTGAACGTTACAATTAACCACCAGTTTTGCGTCGGATTCGAAAATCTAGACTCGCAGGAGACGAACCGTATGGTGTCCGAGGCAGCAATATCCCCTAAGAGACAAGTCGGCTTAAGGACGATTTATTGAATCGCGACGCAATTTGTGTGTTCCATCGTAATTAGGAGGCCCTGAACGTTACAATTAACCATCAGTTTTGCGTCGGATTCGAAAATGTAGACCCTACAGGAGACGGTCCATAAGGTGCCCGAGGCAGCAATATCCCCTTGGAGACAAATAGGCTGGAGGACGATGTATTTAATCGCGATGCAATTTGAGTTTTCCATCGCCATTAGGAGGCGCTGAACGTTACAATTAACCTTCAGTTTTGCGTCGGATTCGAAAATCTAGACTCACAGGAGGTGCCCTTTGGAGTCAAGTCGGCCTGGAGGACGATGTATTGAATCGCGATGCAATTGTTGTTTTCCATCGTCATTAGGAGGCCCTGAACGTTACAATTAACCATCAGTTTTGCATCGGATTCGAAAATCTATACTCACAGGAGATGGACCATATGGTGTCCGAGGCAGCAATATCCCCTCGGAGACAAGTCGGCTGGAGGACGATTTATTGAATCGCGATGGAATTTGAGTTTTCCATCGTCATTAGGAGGCCCTGAAAGTTACAATTAACCATCAGTTTTGCGTCCGATTCGAAAATCTAGACTCACAGGAAACGGACCATAAGGTGCCCGAGGCAGCAATATCCCCTTGGATACAAGTCGGCTGGAGGACGATGTATTGAATCGCGATGGAATTTGAGTTTTCCATCGTCATTAGGAGGCCCTGAAAGTTACAATTAACCATCAGTTTTGCGTCGGATTCGAAAATGTAGACTGACAGGATGTAATCTCACCACGGAAAATTACCTTCTACCACGCCATGATTAATAATGGTCGATCAAATCATCAACATTTATTTACTTATGAAAACTATCTGTGCAGATTTTCTAGTAATATATGCGCCGACAGCTCGTCGACGCCAAGGTTTTTTTCGAGCACGTTTATTCTTTGGAATAACAGAGGTACACAGATGTATGCTCCATGGTCATTATAGTTATAGTTATGGAAAGATAGAATGAAAGAGAGAGAAAGGAACAGCTTCGGAAAGTATCGGTTGGAAGATTTTCGTATTGCGAAAGGAGATTTATTTACTCTTCTTAGCGCTAAAGCGAGGCAGGAAAGTTTGTGCCGCTAGCGGGGTAGACAAAGAGAAAGAAGGACATGTAAAAGTAAATTTCATGAGACTTTAAATCCACGGAAACGGAACATGTACGGAAATGGATTCAATATACAATTTTCCTCAGAAATAAGGTTTGTGACCATTTCATTTTAGAGTGAATGAAGAATGCGTTCTCTGTCTGAATCGTTGATGATTGTCTGTGGCCTGTAATTAATTGGGAAGTTTCAGCTGTGACGAAGAGAGCCTGCAATCTCTGAGTTTTATTGAAATCGTCCAAAAATGCTTCGTCCACATCTGAAATTTTATATCTGTCGTAAACAGAACGAAGTGTTCAAAACGATCGATTTTTTCCCAACTGAATGCAGCGCTTAATAATAATAACGTATATGAAGATCTTTTCTAGCAAGCCAGCCGCTGAATATTAAGAAGAAGGGCTCCACCAGAGATTTTAATAGGCTGATTTCATGTAACTTAAGACTTTCAGCAAAATCGATTTAAGTAGTAAGGGCATTCATTAGAATGGCCAATCCGTGACAGGACACGTTTTTGGACGTTGTTAAAATAATTTTGTTCTTTGTTTCATGTGAACTAGACGAGACAACTTAACGTGGGAAAGAGAAGAAATACTCGCAGGCGCATTATTTCATCGACAAGATTTGAACATTTTCTAATTGTGTTCATAACAGAAGTAGTTTGATTCACTTGCCCTAGTTGCATTTACCTGTACAAGTACCATAACAAAGTAGCCACAGTAGTATTCTTGTGAAGGGAGATATGTATATATCTTGAGTGTAGAACATTTATATGGTTTTAACTAGGGCAATGTTTAAGATGAGTCAAGCAGAGCAGAGCAACACGCAACAGCCTTCAGCTGTGAGCACTGAGGATAATGATGTAGTAAGAAGTGTTGTAGAACCGATCGCTACAGATAGCGCAATAGAACGCCCGGTAGACACGGCTGGAGATGTATCAGCCAGTATGCAACATGGATTAGACCCATTGGTCATTATCATGAGGCAGATGCAGATGTTAACGGAGACCGTGAATAATATGAATACAAAATTAGCCGCAGTTACTGAAGGGCAAAACCATTTGAATACAAAATTAGCCTCAGTTACTGAAGGGCAAAACCAATTGAATACCAAATTAGCCTCAGTTACTGAAGGGGAAGAAAATTTGAAAACCGACATTAACGCGAAGTTTGCCGCGGTGAATGAGGGGCAAAATGATTTGAATACGAAGTTAGCATCAGTTACGGAAGGGCAGGAAAAGCTGAAAGCTGAGATTAAGCAGCAGTTACATGACAGCTTTTCCGAATTAGAACAACGGATAGAGGCGAAGGCAAAGGAACTTAAAGATCAGGCCGAAGAGACGGAACGAAAATTAACTGCACAAATCGAATTGGTTAAAGCTCAATGTGAGGAATCTACTCACCGCGTACGTGTAGAAATGAAGGAGTACGTGGCTATTAAGATAGATACCGTACGCGAACAGGTGGAAATGGTTCCGCAATTAGTACAAAAGCAAGATGCCATGTCGTGTGCAATTGCGCAACTTCCTGAATTGGCACGTACGCAGACGAACATAAAGGAAAGTGTGGAACATCTGACAGAACGTCAAGACGTTATAGACCACCAGATTAATGTATTAACGGGTAAATTATCCGAAATCACATTAGAAAACAAAAGGCTAATGTGTGAAAACGTTGAACATAATGTTAAAGAAGCATTCCAGAGTCTGTGCGGCAAACAGGAAGAGAATTTGTTTGCGAAAGGACTAGAGGAAGTGCGACAGCAGTTAGGTGCTGATCTCGAGCATTGGAAACAAACGATAGCAGAGTCGATACGCGTTTCACAACAAGGCTCAGAACAAATGAATACCGGCCAGCAGCAGAAGTTGCCAGCGACTATAGAGCCAGTTACTGCACATTCGCACACAATACCGACTTGTGTGAGTAACTGAAATATTAAATTGCCACGAGCTAGTTGTTCACGTGAAGTTTTATCTGACGGAGATTACGAAAGCCTTTGTCATGCTGAAGAAAAAATGATAAAGCATCGGCAATTTCAGATTTTTAATACTGACAAAAGGGGGGTCCATCCGATTGTTTTTATTCGAAGTTTTAGAGGAGTTCTACCCAGAAATTGGTCGGAGTGGCAGAAGATCAGTTTCGTTACTGGGTATATACAAGGTTCGGGGGCGATATGGGCCTCGGACATGACTTCTGTTTGCTCGACCTATGACGATTTTGAGAAAGCGTTTTTAGCAAAGTTCTGGTCAGAAGGAGTACAGGAACGCCTAAGGCAGGAGGTGCTCTACCCAGAGCCTTTCTCTTTTTCGAAAGGAAGCCTTAGGAAGTATTTTGAAAAATATATAAATAAAACTAGATATTGGGACAGACCTATGCCTTTGCCAGACATAATAAACATACTTAAAGCAAGATTACCAACGAGCATCCGGAATCAATTAATTTACGGCAACGATAAAGACCTGGAGTCGTTCCTCACGACGTTAGATCATATAGATATTATAGAAGAGAACAACCAGAAAGCCCGTAACAACAGATTCCAATATCGGGAGATAGAACCTCCGCCAAATGGTAGGCAAGGGAACGCACAGAGATCGATAAATAGTGGAGAAACCCCTCAAAATCTCAATAATAATACCGGCAATAGTCTTGCGAGGAGCTATCCAAGGAACAACAGGAATGGGAAACGATACAATCCCGTATGGGGGAACGAAAGGAATTTCAGACCACAAGCTTGGAACAATAACAGTAATAGAAAGTGGAACCAACCGGGGGAAACAAACTCAAATAACCAACATCAGTGGGGACGGACATCCGCGAATCAACCGGTAATTACCGAAGTGACGGATGAGGTCAACCACCAGGTGAATCAAAATCCAACAAACTTGTAAGGACCCACTCGTGCCCCGGAGGAGCGGTCAACAATAGGTTGAGGGGCAACAGGATATGTGTACCTATGCTAACGTATAATATGGACGATTACTGGCAGATGAATTAACCGAGGACTTAGAACCCAAAGATGAGAATAAGGAACAGGTGGCAGTAGCCGAAGTGCAAGTCATTTTGGAAACTGTACCTATAGTGGCAGTTTTAGACACAGCTGCAACCACAAATGTTATTTCGGAGGCTCTATTCAACAAGATCAGAAATATACGACGAGTACCAATTTTTCCAGTTCAAAATTGCAAAATAATAGGCGCCGTTGGGGCTCGATCGGCGAATGTAAAAGTGCAGTCACTACTTAGTGTAGAAGTAGGAAATGTAGCAATATTAAGCACATTCCTTGTGGTGAAAAATTTGGTGGTAGACTGCATTATCGGAGTCGACAGCCTACGTCAATACGGATGCAGAATAGATTTTAAAACAGGAAAAATTTTGTTAGATGTAAATAAACAAGAAATTGAATTGGACTTGTTGAAAAAAGAAAGCCTTACAGAAAATATAATAGTGGGATCAGTGTGCAAGTAATCAGGACTGCACGAAATTCTAAACAGCACGGGAATAATGAGTTCAAAGTCAAAGGAGATTTCGGTCAATTAGTGGATGAGAAGTTAAATGAATCCGACTGCATCACTGAAGATCAGAAGAAGCAGCTCAAAGGATTATTATCAGCGTATGAAAACGTGTTTGATGAAAGGCCAGGAGTGATTAAAGGATACATATGCCATCTCTACGTTAAGCCGCACGAAACGTATTGTAGAACTTTCTATCCTGTTCCCTGGAGGTTAAAGGCTCAAGTTCAAAAGGAAATAGATCGCATGTTGAAATGGGGTTTGATCGAACCCTCTACAAGCCCATACTGCTCCCCATTGTTGGTTGTACCAAAAGCAAATGGAACTGTGAGACTGGTACTCGACGCCAGGGAAATAAATAAAATTATAATTCCAGTGAGGACACACCCGGAAAACATAGACGAACTGATACAACGGTTCCAGGATGTCCAATATTTGACGAGCATCGATTTGCGGAGTTCTTATTGGCAAGTCAAGCTGGATGAGGTATCGAGGAAATATACAGCTTTCATTTATGCAGGAAGAAGTTACCAATTTACTGTAGTTCCTTTCGGACTCAACATTAGTGCTGGAATTTTTATATCAGCGCTAGATTACGCATTAGGCCCAGAACTAAGAAGCAGGATAACAGTATTTGTTGATGATATGCTTATTGCATCGAAGACCTGGGAAGAGCATATTACTTTACTGAGTCGGGTGTTGGACGTTTTCAAAACCATGGGAATAACTACTAACCTACAGAAATCACATTTTGCACTAAATAGAATCAAGTTCCTGGGGCATATAATTGACGCAAAGGGAATTTTACCGACCAAGGAGAAGTTAATGGCGATTAGTAAGTTTCCAACACCAAGAAATAGGAGGCAATTAAAAGGGTTTATGGGTCTTGCATCATTTTTTAGAAGATTTATCACGAATCAGGCCATGAATGCAGCAGCACTGAATAGTTTGCTGAAGAAGGATGTGCCCTGGCTCTGGACATTCGAGTGTCAAGAAGCATTTGAAGAAATAAAGAAGCAATTAGTAAATGCACCGCTTTTGTACCATCCGGACATGCAAGAGGAATTCTATTTGTCAACAGATTCGTCAAATGTGGGTCTTGGAGCGTGCCTTTTCCAAGTACGCAAGATAAATGGACAGCTTACCTTTTGTCCTATTGCGTTTGCTAGTCGTGTTTTGTCCAACTGTGAACGAACGTACACGACGACAGAATTAGAGGCTCTTGCGGTCGTCTGGGGATTTAAAAAATTTCACTATTACTTATATGGGTCGAAGACTATCGTATATTGCGACCACCAATCATTAACGTTTTTACAAACGTGTAAACTGTTACACCCCAGACTCGCTAGATGGACTCTCGCCCTGCAACAATACCAGTTTCAGATCGTACATGTCTCAGGGCAGCAAAACATTATTGCTGACGCTCTATCAAGGTCACCGCAGGGTTTAACCAAAGAGATTGAAGTAAATAATTCCTCAGAATTCCCGATATTGCTGCTGCAGGAAAATCCATATAAGACGTACTACATCAATTTGTGTGTGCATATGGCCCAGTTACAGAAAAAGGATGCTCAATGGGGAAGTGTCATTCAAAGGCTACAACAGCAACCTTCGGATCAGATTGCAAATTATTACAAGCTAGTAAATGGCGTATTATTTTTCCGCTGTGGAAGGCCAAACAAAGTCCGTTGGTGTGTTTGTATACCTGAGGCACAAATAGAGAAACTTGTCTGGTTCACTCATTTGACCTGGGGACATTTCGGTGCGACGAAATGTGCAGACAAGATAAGTGCGTACTGTTATTTCCCCAACATAAAGCGCAGAGTGCACGAGGTCTTAAAGAGGTGCATAATCTGCCAAAAAACAAAGCCGGATTCAAAAGGGACTAAGCACCCATTATGCTCTATATTAGTACAAGAACCAAAAGGATTAATTTCGTGCGATCTGTGTGGACCGTTACCTACTTCAAGAGGTGGTGTTAAATATGTGTTAGCGTTTCTAGATGTGTGCACGAAATACGTTAAGCTATACCCGATAAAGACGGCTACAGCCAAAGTAATTGTATTAAGAGATTATCTTCCACATGTGGGTATACCAAAGGCGATCATAACTGACAATGCTAAAATATTTACGGGACTCCGGTGGAAGCAGACTTTGTCTCAAGTAGGTGTGAAACACGTACTAACATCATTTTACCACCCACAAGGTAATTTGGTGAAGAGGATTTTTAGAGAATTCAATCGATTTATGAGGACGTATTGCCATAATAAGCAAACTGCGTGGGCAAATTATGTGGAAGAGTTTGAGCAAATATACAATAACATGCCACACTCCTCAACTGGATATACACCTCGTGAATTGATGTTCGAAGAGAAGGAGGAAAACTTCTGGACTCACCATATCCCCAAAACTCAGGAAACCGAGGTGCCTTGGGAAGAAAAAATAAGACAAGCTATCATGACGAAAAAGGCTGATCAAAGAAAACAACGATATGACAAATTGATCAAGAGGGTACAGACATACCATGTCGGCGAGAAGGTACTAGTCAAACGACATACCAAATCATCCGTAATAAAGAAAAGTATAAAGAAGTGGGAGTTACTATATACTGGACCATACATTATCCTACAAATTCCGAATCCTGGAGCTTATCTGTTAGCATACCCGGGATCGAACAAAATAAAACGGTTATTTCCTCATAACGACTTAAAAAGATATAATGAAGATTAGAAGATAGGGAGGAATGGTGTTCCGAGTGACAGAGATGAACGCTCGTAAAAAATATAACAATAAACTGTGTGTGTGTAGTGTTAAAAGCCTTTAAATTGAAATAGTTAGTCAGTGACAGAGTATAGAAATAGTTACTAATTAGTACTATTAAGTGTTGTAAAAAAGAATAGTGGAGATAGGCTTCACCTATGGTTTAGGTGAACATAGAACTTTAGCATTGCTAATGTTATCAAATGTATAAAAGATCTGACTGACCTTCAAGAAGAATAAAATGTTTCCCTGCAAATGACGCTGAATAATCTAAAGAGGTTCGAGTGAAGATTCGTATATAATCTCATGTGAACGCTTAAATAAGTAAATATGTGAATTGTGGTAGTGAATTGTGAGTGACGGTTAACGCCGCAACGATTATTTCCCGCGCAAAACAGTTGACGTCAGCGCGAGAATTAAAATCGATATAGACCATACAGATATTCTTTGTAAGAGACTCGCACCAAACGCGAGGATAAATTGATTCATGTTGAACTTTAAAAGGAATAGGTGGTATAATTAGAAGTTAAGAGTTTTAATTTTTTATTGAATGATTAAAGAAAGTAGTATTCATAGATTCACTAGTAATTTAATGGTTCGTGTTCATTTGGGAATTTTGTGTGAAAAATCCATTTCCATATATGAGCATGGATGAACGCCGTATGAATCAGAGAGTAAACGAAAGAAGTGAATCCGCATTCTTCAATGCTAATAACTTCTACATTTCAGCACTTAAGTGTAGAAATATATGTATTTAGAATAAAAAGTGTTTTTTTTGAGTATAGCTAAATTATATGACTTATCAAAGAAATATGGATGATGTCTTGAAATAAAATGAACTACACTTTCCATTATTCGATAATTTGAATCCAAAATCTATAGTCAGTTACATGAATCCTTTAAATTACGAAGAACAAATCAGTCATAGGAAATCTGTAAAAACTTTTGGACTTATAAGCACAAGTGGGGAGGCAAAGTCAAAAGGAGTATTCAAACGAGAGTAAATCGGATGATGCTTTTGGCAACATCATTAATTAAGAGTTGAACTCCTTGAAGTACGTCGTAACTAAAAGGATCCATGAAGCCACAAGGATTTTGCTTTCAAAAAGGAGAATCTTGGACGGTGCTACCTAATCAGTTCTCTTACAGGAAGAGTTTCCCTTTTGGTCATTGCTAATCCTTTTGGAATGAATGTTGCATGTGAATTCGAGTATCCCTGTCCCTTCTACTCTTCCCATCGTGGGCCGCGTAGAAGATCAACGACAGAGGGGGCCGCATAGAAGACCGACTACCAATGTGGACGTCGGGGACATGCAAGACCCGGGGGAGTTTAGCACCGCAAGATATATTGTCCTAGAAGCAAATTGTAAAACGCAAATTCACGTTATTTATTGTAAAACGTTTTTTTTTTTTTTTTTTTTTGCTAGAGGCATAAACTACTCTTCTCCAAATCGTGGTACTAATTAGGCCCTATCTTTCCTTTAGAGATAAATTTCAAAATTATTTTTGTTCTTCTATAAGCTTTCCTATCTTCTATGTACCGTAGGCTGGGGGTCTAAGCTTAAGAGGTTTTCCAAGGTTTCCCTGCTTAAGAAAGTTCCCGAATGGGTAGACCCTAACATACGTTCATGAAAGATCATCTCCCTTGGTTGTGCACAGCAAACATAACACCTAGATGCACGTAAAAGTAATACAGCCGCGGTACCGGTCTCTTCATTTCTTCTGTCTTCAACATTTCTTTTCTTCGTCTAGTTCAAACACAATATTCTTTTTCAGTCGGAGGACTGACAATTATCACTTCCGGGTTATCCACGCTAATAGATAGCTCGCGAAGTGTGTTCGGTGAATAAAAAACTGACCCCACAACTTCGCTCGCTGCGAGGGGCATTGTAATCTCCCCACGGAAAATTACCCTCTACCACGCAATAATTAATAACGGTCAATCAAATCATCCACATTTATTTACGTATGAAAAGTATCTGAGCAGATTTTCTAGTAATATATGCGCCGACAGCTCGTCGACGCCAAGGTATTTTTCGAGTACGTTTATTCTTTGGAATAACAGAGGTACACAGATGTATGCTCCATGGTCATTATAGTTATAGTTATGGAAAGATAGATAGAAAGAGAGAGAAAGGAACAGCTTCGGAAAGTATCGGTTGGAAGATTTTCGTATTGCAAAAGGAGATTTATTTACTCTTCTTCGCGCTAAAGCGAGGCAGGAAAGTTTGTGCCGCTAGCGGGGTAGACAAAGAGAAAGAAGGACTTGTAAAAGTAAATTTCATGAGACTGAAAATCCACGGAAACGGAACATGTACGGAAATGGATTCAATACACAATTTTCCTCAGAAATAAGGTTTGTGGCCATTTCATTTTAAAGTGAATGACGAATGCGTTCTCCGTCTGAATCGTTGATGATTGTCTGGGGCCTGTAATTAATTGGGAAGTTTCAGCTGTGACGAAAAGAGCCTGCAATCTCTGAGTTTTATTGAAATCGTCCAAAAAGGCTTCGTCCACATCTGAAATTTTATATCTGTCGTAAACTGAACGAAGTGTTCAAAACGATCGATTTTTTCCCAACTGAATGCAGCGCTTAATAATAATAACGTATATGCAGATCTTTTCTAGCAACCCAGCCGCTGAATATTAAGAAGAAGGGCTCCACCAGAGATTTTAATACGCTGATTTCATGTAACTTAAGACTTTCAGCAAAATCGATTTAAGTAGTAAGGGCATTCATTAGAAGGAGACGGACCATAAGATGCCCGAGGCAACAATATCCCCTTGGAGACAAGTCGGCTGGAGGACGATGTATTGAATCGTGATGCAATTTTAGTTTTCCATCGTCATTAGGAGGCACTGAACGTTACAATTAACCATCAGTTTTGCGTCGGATTCGAAAACCTAGACTCACAGGAGACGAACCGTATGGTGTCCGAGGCAGCAATATCACCTAAGAGACAAGTCGGCTGGAGGACGATTTATTAAATCGCGACGCAATTTGTGTGTTCCATCGTCATTAGGAGGCCCTGAACGTTACAATTAACCATCAGTTTTGCGTCGGATTCGAAAATGTAGACTCACAGGAGACGGACTATACGGTGCCCGAGGCAGCAATATCCCCTTGGAGGCAAGTAGGCTGGAGGACGATGTATTAAATCGCGATGCAATTTGTGTTATCCATCGCCATTAGGAGGTCCTGAACGTTACAATTAACTATCAATTTTGCGTCGGATTCGAAAATCTAGACTCACAGGAGACGGACCATAAAGTGCCGGAGGCAGCAATATCCCCTTGGAGACTAGTCGGCTGGAGGACGATGTATTGAATCTGGACTGAATGTGAGTGTTCCATCGTCATTAGGAGGCCCTGAACGTTACAATTAACCATCAGTTTTGCGTCGGATTCGAAAATCTAGACTCACAGGAGACGGACCATAAGGTGCCCGAGGCAGCAATATCCCCTTGGAGACAAGTCGGCTGGAGGACGATATATTGAATCGCGATGCAATTTTTGTTTTCCATCGTCATTACGAGGCCCTCAACGTTACAATTAACCATCAGTTTTGCGTCGGATTCGAAAATCTAGACTCACAGGAAACGGACCATAAGGTGCCCGAGGCAGCAATATCCCCTTGGAGACAAGACGGCTGGAGGACGATGTATTGAACCTGGACGGAATGTGAGTGTTACATCGTCATTAGGAAGCCCTGAACGTTACAATTAACCATCAGTTATGCGTCGGATTCGAAAATCTAGACTCACAGGAGATGTACCATAAGGAGCCCGAGGCAGCAATATCCCCTTGGAGACAAGTCGGCTGGAGGACGATTTATTGAAGTTCGACGCAATTTGAGTGTTCCATCGTCATTAGGAGGCCCTGAACGTTACAATTAACCATCAATTTTGCGTCGGATTCGAAAATCTAGACTCACAGGAGACGGACCATATGGTGTCCGAGACACCAATATCCCCTTGGAGACAAGTCGGCTGGAGGACGATTTATTGAATCGCGACCCAATTTGAGTGTTCCGTCGTCATTAGGCGGCCCTGAACGTTACAATTAACCATCAGTTTTGCGTACGATTCGAAAATCTACACTCACAGGAAACGGACCATAAGGTGCCCGAGGCAGCAATATCCCCTTGGAGACAAGTCGGCTGGAGGACGATGTATTGAATCGCGATGCAATTTGAGTTTTCCATCGTCATCAGGCTGCCCTGAACGTTACAATTAACCATCAGTTTTGCGTCGGATTCGAAAATCTAGACTCGCAGGAGACGAATCGTATGGTGTCCGAGGCAGCAGTATCCCCTAAGAGACAAGTCGGCTGGAGGACGATTTATTGAATCGCGACGCATTTTGTGTGTTCCATCGTAATTAGGAGGCCCTGAACGTTACAATTAACCATCAGTTTTGCGTCGGATTCGAAAATGTAGACTCACAGGAGACGGACCATAAGGTGCCCGAGGCAGCAATATCCCCTTGGAGACAAGTAGGCTGGAGGACGATGTATTTAATCGCGGTGCAATTTGAGTTTTCCATCGCCATTAGGAGGCGCTGAACGTTACAATTAACCTTCAGTTTTGCGTCGGATTCAAAAATCTAGACTCGCAGAAGGTGCCCGATGCAGCAATATCCCCTTGGAGTCAAGTCGGCTGGAGGACGATGTATTGAATCGCGATGCAATTTTTCTTTTCCGTCGTCATTAGGCGGCCCTGAACGTTACAATTAACCATCAGTTTTGCGTCCGATTCGAAAATCTAGACTCACAGGAGACGGACCATATGGCGACCGAGGCAGCAATATCCCCTTGGAGACAAGTCGGCTGGAGGACGTTGTATTGAATCGTGATGCAATTTGAGTTTTCCATCGTCATTAGGAGGCCCTGAACATTACAATTAACCATCAGTTTTGCGTCGGATTCGAAAATCTACACTGACAGGGGACGGACCATAAGGTGCCCGAGGCAACAATATCCCCTTGGAGACAAGTCGGCTGGAGGACGATGGATTGAATCGCGATGCCATTTTAGTTATCCATCGTCATTAGGAGGTCCTGAACGATACAATTAACCATCAGTTTTGCGTCGGATTCGTAAATCTAGACTCACAGGAGACGGACCATATGGCGACCGAGGCAGCAATATCCCCTTAGAGACAAGTCGGCTGGAGGACGATGTATTGAATCGCGATTCAATTTTAGTTTTCCATCGTCATTAGGAGGGCCTGAACGTTACAATTATCCATCAGTTTTGCGTCGGATTCGAAAATATAGACTCACAGGAGACGGACCATATGGTGTCCGAGACAGCAATATCCCCTTGGAGACAAGTCGGCTGGAGGACGATTTATTGAATCGCGACCCAATTTGAGTGTTCCGTCGTCATTAGGCGGCCCTGAACGTTACAATTAACCATCAGTTTTGCGTACGATTCGAAAATCTACACTCACAGGAAACGGACCATAAGGTGCCCGAGGCAGCAATATCCCCTTGGAGACAAGTCGGCTGGAGGACGATGTATTGAATCGCGATGCAATTTGAGTTTTCCATCGTCATCAGGCTGCCCTGAACGTTACAATTAACCATCAGTTTTGCGTCGGATTCGAAAATCTAGACTCGGAGGAGACGAATCGTATGGTGTCCGAGGCAGCAGTATCCCCTAAGAGACAAGTCGGCTGGAGGACGATTTATTGAATCGCGACGGATTTTGTGTGTTCCATCGTAATTAGGAGGCCCCAAACGTTACAATTAACCATCAGTTTTGCGTCGGATTCGAAAATGTAGACTCACAGGAGACGGACCATAAAGTGCCGGAGGCAGCAATATCCCCTTGGAGACTAGTCGGCTGGAGGACGATGTATTGAATCTGGACGGAATGTGAGTGTTCCATCGTCATTAGGAGGCCCTGAACGTTACAATTAACCATCAGTTTTGCGTCGGATTCGAAAATCTAGACTCACAGGAGACAGACCATAAGGTGCCCGAGGCAGCAATATCCCCTTGGAGACAAGGCGGCTGGAGGACGATATATTGAATCGCGATGCAATTTTTGTTTTCCATCGTCATTACGAGGCCCTCAACGTTACAATTAACCATCAGTTTTGCGTCGGATTCGAAAATCTAGACTCACAGGAAACGGACCATAAGGTGCCCGAGGCAGCAATATCCCCTTGGAGACAAGACGGCTGGAGGACGATGTATTGAACCTGGACGGAATGTGAGTGTTACATCGTCATTAGGAAGCCTTGAACGTTACAATTAACCATCAGTTATGCGTCGGATTCGAAAATCTAGACTCACAGGAGATGTACCATAAGGAGCCCGAGGCAGCAATATCCCCTTGGAGACAAGTCGGCTGGAGGACGATTTATTGAAGTTCGACGCAATTTGAGTGTTCCATCGTCATTAGGAGGCCCTGAACGTTACAATTAAACATCAATTTTGCGTCGGATTCGAAAATCTAGACTCACAGGAGGTGCCCGAAGCAGCAATATCCCCTTGGAGACAAGTCGGCTGGAGGACGATGTATTGAATCGCGATTCAATTTTAGTTTTCCATCGTCATTAGGAGGCCCTGAACGTTACAATTATCCATCAGTTTTCCGTCCGATTCGAAAATCTAGACTCACAGGAGACGGACCATAAACTGCCCGAGGCAGCAATATCCCCCTGGAGACAAGTCGGCTGGACGACGATATATTGAATCGCGATGCAATTTTTGTTTTCCATCGTCATTACGAGGTCCTCAACGTTACAATTAACCATCAGTTTTGCGTCGGATTCGAAAATCTAGACTCACAGGAAACGGACCATAAGGTGCCCGAGGCAGCAATATCCCCTTGGAGACAAGACGGCTGGAGGACGATGTATTGAACCTGGACGGAATGTGAGTGTTACATCGTCATTAGGAAGCCCTGAACGTTACAATTAACCATCAATTTTGCGTCGGATTCGAAAATCTAGACTCACAGTAGGTGCGCGAAGCAGCAAAATCCCCTTGGAGACAAGTCGGCTGGAGGACGATGTATTGAATCGCGATGCAATTTGTGTTTTCCATCGCCATTAGGAGGTCCTGAACGTTACAATTAACTATCAATTTTGCGCCCGATTCGAAAATGTAGACACACAGGAGACGGACCATAAGGTGCCCGAGGCAGCAATATCCCCTTCGAGACAAGTCGCCTGGAGGACGATGTATTGAATCTCGTCGCAATTTGAGTGTTCCTTCGTCATTAGGAGGCCCTGAACGTTACAATTAACTATCAGTTTTGCGTCCGATTCGAAAATCTAGACTCACAAAAGACGGACCTATAGGTGCCCGAGGCACAAATATCCCCTTGGAAACATGTCGGCTGGAGGAAGATTTATTGAATCGCGCCGCAATTTGAGTGTTCCATCGTCATTAGGAGGCCCTGAACGTTACAATTAACTATCAGTTTTGCGTCGGATTCGAAAATCTAAACTCACAGGAAACGGACCATAAGGTGCCCGAGGCAGCAATATCCCCTTGGAGACAAGTAGGCTGGAGGACGATGTATTGAATCGCGATGCAATTTGAGTTTTCCATCGTCATTAGGAGGCCCTGAACATTACAATTAACCATCCGTTTTGCGTCGGATTCGAAAATCTAGACTCACAGGAGACGGACCATAAGGTGCCCGAGGCAGCAATATCCCCTTGGAGAAAAGTCGGCTGGAGGACGATGTATTGAATCTCGTCGCAATTTGAGTGGTTCCCTCGTCATTAGGAAGTCCTGAACGTTAGAATTAACTATCAGTTTTGCGTCCGATTCGAAAATCTAGACTCACAGGAGACGGACCATAAGGTGCCCGAGGCAGCAATATCCCCTTGGAGACAAGTCGGCTGGAGGACGATGTATTGAACCTGGACGGAATGTGAGTGTTCCATCGTCATTAGGAAGCCCTGAACGTTACAATTAATCATCAGTTATGCGTCGGATTCGAAAAACTAGACTCACAGGAGATGTACCATAAGGTGCCCGAGGCAGCAATATCCCCTTGGAGACAAGTCGGCTGGAGGACGATTTATTGAAGTTCGGCGCAATTTGAGTGTTCCATCGTCGTTAGGAGGTCATGAACGTTACAATTAACCATCAGTTTTGCGTCGGATTCGAAAATCTAGACTCACAGGAGGTGTCCGAAGCAGCAAATTCCCCTTGGAGACAAGTCGGCTGGAGGATGATGTATTGAATCGCGATGCAATTTTTGTTTTCCATCGTCATTAGGAGGCCCTGAACGTTACAATTAACCATCAGTTTTGCGTCCGATTCGAAAATCTAGCCTCACAGGAGACGGACCATATGGCGTCCGAGGCAGCAATATCCCCTTGGAGGCAAGTAGGCTGGAGGACGATGCATTGAATCGCGATGGAATTTGTGTTTTCCATCGCCATTAGGAGGTCCTGAACGTTACAATTATCAATTTTGCGCCCGATTCGAAAATCTAGACTCACAGGAGACGGACCATGAAGTGCCCGAGGCAGCAATATCCCCTTGGAGACAAGTCGGCTGGAGGACGATGTATTGAATCTGGATGGAATGTGATTGTTCCATCGTCATTAGGAGGCCATGAACGTTACAATTAACCATCAGTTTTGCGTCGGATTCGAAAATCTAGACTCACAGGAGACGGACCATAAGGTGCCCGAGGCAGCAATATCCCCTTGGATACAAATCGGCTGGATGACGATGTATTGAATCTCGTCGCAATTTGAGTGTTCCCTCGTCATTAGGAGGCCCTGAACGTTACAATTAACTATCAGTTTTGCGTCCGATTCGAAAATCTAGACTCACAGGAGACGGACCATAAGGTGCCCGAGGCAGCAATATCCCCTTGGAGACAAGTCGGGTGGAGGACGATATATTGAATCGCGATGCAATTTTTGTTTTCCATCGTTATTACGAGCCCCTGAACGTTACAATTAACCATCAGTTTTCCGTCCGATTCGAAAATCTAGACTCACAGGAGACGGACCATAAGCTGCCCGAGGCAGCAATATCCCCCTGGAGACAAGTCGGCTGGACGACGATATATTGAATCGCGATGCAATTTTTGTTTTCCATCGTCATTACGAGGTCCTCAACGTTACAATTAACCATCAGTTTTGCGTCGGATTCGAAAATCTAGACTCACAGGAAACGGACCATAAGGTGCCCGAGGCAGCAATATCCCCCTGGAGACAAGACGGCTGGAGGACGATGTATTGAACCTGGACGGAATGTGAGTGTTACATCGTCATTAGGAAGCCCTGAACGTTACAATTAACCATCAGTTATGCGTCGGATTCGAAAATCTAGACTCACAGGAGATGTACCATAAGGAGCCCGAGGAGCCCCTTGGGGACAAGTCGCCTGGAGGACGATTTATTGAAGTTCGACGCACTTTGAGTGTTCCATCGTCATTAGGAGGCCCTGAACGTTACAATTAACCATCAATTTTGCGTCGGATTCGAAAATCTAGACTCACAGTAGGTGCGCGAAGCAGCAAAATCCCCTTGGAGACAAGTCGGCTGAAGGACGATGTATTGAATCGCGATGCAATTTGTGTTTTCCATCGCCATTAGGAGGTCCTGAACGTTACAATTAACTATCAATTTTGCGCCCGATTCGAAAATGTAGACACACAGGAGACGGACCATAAGGTGCCCGAGGCAGCAATATCCCCTTCGAGACAAGTCGGCTGGAGGACGATGTATTGAATCTCGTCGCAATTTGAGTGTTCCTTCGTCATTAGGAGGCCCTGAACGTTACAATTAACTATCAGTTTTGCGTCCGATTCGAAAATCTAGACTCACAAAAGACGGACCTATAGGTGCCCGAGGCACAAATATCCCCTTGGAAACATGTCGGCTGGAGGAAGATTTATTGAATCGCGCCGCAATTTGAGTGTTCCATCGTCATTAGGAGGCCCTGAACGTTACAATTAACTATCAGTTTTGCGTCGGATTCGAAAATCTAAACTCACAGGAAACGGACCATAAGGTGCCCGAGGCAGCAATATCCCCTTGGAGACAAGTAGGCTGGAGGACGATGTATTGAATCGCGATGCAATTTGAGTTTTCCATCGTCATTAGGAGGCCCTGAACATTACAATTAACCATCCGTTTTGCGTCGGATTCGAAAATCTAGACTCACAGGAGACGGACCATAAGGTGCCCGAGGCAGCAATATCCCCTTGGAGAAAAGTCGGCTGGAGGACGATGTATTGAATCTCGTCGCAATTTGAGTGGTTCCCTCGTCATTAGGAAGTCCTGAACGTTAGAATTAACTATCAGTTTTGCGTCCGATTCGAAAATCTAGACTCACAGGAGACGGACCATAAGGTGCCCGAGGCAGCAATATCCCCTTGGAGACAAATCGGCTGGAGGACGATGTATTGAACCTGGACGGAATGTGCGTGTTCCATCGTCATTAGGAAGCCCTGAACGTTACAATTAATCATCAGTTATGCGTCGGATTCGAAAAACTAGACTCACAGGAGATGTACCATAAGGTGCCCGAGGCAGCAATATCCCCTTGGAGACAAGTCGGCTGGAGGACGATTTATTGAAGTTCGGCGCAATTTGAGTGTTCCATCGTCGTTAGGAGGTCATGAACGTTACAATTAACCATCAGTTTTGCGTCGGATTCGAAAATCTAGACTCACAGGAGGTGTCCGAAGCAGCAAATTCCCCTTGGAGACAAGTCGGCTGGAGGACGATGTATTGAATCGCGATGCAATTTTTGTTTTCCATCGTCATTAGGAGGCCCTGAACGTTACAATTAACCATCAGTTTTGCGTCCGATTCGAAAATCTAGCCTCACAGGAGACGGACCATATGGCGTCCGAGGCAGCAATATCCCCTTGGAGGCAAGTAGGCTGGAGGACGATGCATTGAATCGCGATGGAATTTGTGTTTTCCATCGCCATTAGGAGGTCCTGAACGTTACAATTATCAATTTTGCGCCCGATTCGAAAATCTAGACTCACAGGAGACGGACCATGAAGTGCCCGAGGCAGCAATATCCCCTTGGAGACAAGTCGGCTGGAGGACGATGTATTGAATCTGGATGGAATGTGATTGTTCCATCGTCATTAGGAGGCCATGAACGTTACAATTAACCATCAGTTTTGCGTCGGATTCGAAAATCTAGACTCACAGGAGACGGACCATAAGGTGCCCGAGGCAGCAATATCCCCTTGGATACAAATCGGCTGGATGACGATGTATTGAATCTCGTCGCAATTTGAGTGTTCCCTCGTCATTAGGAGGCCCTGAACGTTACAATTAACTATCAGTTTTGCGTCCGATTCGAAAATCTAGACTCACAGGAGACGGACCATAAGGTGCCCGAGGCAGCAATATCCCCTTGGAGACAAGTCGGGTGGAGGACGATATATTGAATCGCGATGCAATTTTTGTTTTCCATCGTTATTACGAGCCCCTGAACGTTACAATTAACCATCAGTTTTCCGTCCGATTCGAAAATCTAGACTCACAGGAGACGGACCATAAGCTGCCCGAGGCAGCAATATCCCCCTGGAGACAAGTCGGCTGGACGACGATATATTGAATCGCGATGCAATTTTTGTTTTCCATCGTCATTACGAGGTCCTCAACGTTACAATTAACCATCAGTTTTGCGTCGGATTCGAAAATCTAGACTCACAGGAAACGGACCATAAGGTGCCCGAGGCAGCAATATCCCCCTGGAGACAAGACGGCTGGAGGACGATGTATTGAACCTGGACGGAATGTGAGTGTTACATCGTCATTAGGAAGCCCTGAACGTTACAATTAACCATCAGTTATGCGTCGGATTCGAAAATCTAGACTCACAGGAGATGTACCATAAGGAGCCCGAGGAGCCCCTTGGGGACAAGTCGCCTGGAGGACGATTTATTGAAGTTCGACGCAATTTGAGTGTTCCATCGTCATTAGGAGGCCCTGAACGTTACAATTAACCATCAATTTTGCGTCGGATTCGAAAATCTAGACTCACAGTAGGTGCGCGAAGCAGCAAAATCCCCTTGGAGACAAGTCGGCTGGAGGACGATGTATTGAATCGCGATGCAATTTGTGTTTTCCATCGCCATTAGGAGGTCCTGAACGTTACAATTAACTATCAATTTTGCGCCCGATTCGAAAATGTAGACACACAGGAGACGGACCATAAGGTGCCCGAGGCAGCAATATCCCCTTCGAGACAAGTCGGCTGGAGGACGATGTATTGAATCTCGTCGCAATTTGAGTGTTCCTTCGTCATTAGGAGGCCCTGAACGTTACAATTAACTATCAGTTTTGCGTCCGATTCGAAAATCTAGACTCACAAAAGACGGACCTATAGGTGCCCGAGGCACAAATATCCCCTTGGAAACATGTCGGCTGGAGGAAGATTTATTGAATCGCGCCGCAATTTGAGTGTTCCATCGTCATTAGGAGGCCCTGAACGTTACAATTAACTATCAGTTTTGCGTCGGATTCGAAAATCTAAACTCACAGGAAACGGACCATAAGGTGCCCGAGGCAGCAATATCCCCTTGGAGACAAGTAGGCTGGAGGACGATGTATTGAATCGCGATGCAATTTGAGTTTTCCATCGTCATTAGGAGGCCCTGAACATTACAATTAACCATCCGTTTTGCGTCGGATTCGAAAATCTAGACTCACAGGAGACGGACCATAAGGTGCCCGAGGCAGCAATATCCCCTTGGAGAAAAGTCGGCTGGAGGACGATGTATTGAATCTCGTCGCAATTTGAGTGGTTCCCTCGTCATTAGGAAGTCCTGAACGTTAGAATTAACTATCAGTTTTGCGTCCGATTCGAAAATCTAGACTCACAGGAGACGGACCATAAGGTGCCCGAGGCAGCAATATCCCCTTGGAGACAAGTCGGCTGGAGGACGATGTATTGAACCTGGACGGAATGTGAGTGTTCCATCGTCATTAGGAAGCCCTGAACGTTACAATTAATCATCAGTTATGCGTCGGATTCGAAAAACTAGACTCACAGGAGATGTACCATAAGGTGCCCGAGGCAGCAATATCCCCTTGGAGACAAGTCGGCTGGAGGACGATTTATTGAAGTTCGGCGCAATTTGAGTGTTCCATCGTCGTTAGGAGGTCATGAACGTTACAATTAACCATCAGTTTTGCGTCGGATTCGAAAATCTAGACTCACAGGAGGTGTCCGAAGCAGCAAATTCCCCTTGGAGACAAGTCGGCTGGAGGACGATGTATTGAATCGCGATGCAATTTTTGTTTTCCATCGTCATTAGGAGGCCCTGAACGTTACAATTAACCATCAGTTTTGCGTCCGATTCGAAAATCTAGCCTCACAGGAGACGGACCATATGGCGTCCGAGGCAGCAATATCCCCTTGGAGGCAAGTAGGCTGGAGGACGATGCATTGAATCGCGATGGAATTTGTGTTTTCCATCGCCATTAGGAGGTCCTGAACGTTACAATTATCAATTTTGCGCCCGATTCGAAAATCTAGACTCACAGGAGACGGACCATGAAGTGCCCGAGGCAGCAATATCCCCTTGGAGACAAGTCGGCTGGAGGACGATGTATTGAATCTGGATGGAATGTGATTGTTCCATCGTCATTAGGAGGCCATGAACGTTACAATTAACCATCAGTTTTGCGTCGGATTCGAAAATCTAGACTCACAGGAGACGGACCATAAGGTGCCCGAGGCAGCAATATCCCCTTGGATACAAATCGGCTGGATGACGATGTATTGAATCTCGTCGCAATTTGAGTGTTCCCTCGTCATTAGGAGGCCCTGAACGTTACAATTAACTATCAGTTTTGCGTCCGATTCGAAAATCTAGACTCACAGGAGACGGACCATAAGGTGCCCGAGGCAGCAATATCCCCTTGGAGACAAGTCGGGTGGAGGACGATATATTGAATCGCGATGCAATTTTTGTTTTCCATCGTTATTACGAGCCCCTGAACGTTACAATTAACCATCAGTTTTCCGTCCGATTCGAAAATCTAGACTCACAGGAGACGGACCATAAGCTGCCCGAGGCAGCAATATCCCCCTGGAGACAAGTCGGCTGGACGACGATATATTGAATCGCGATGCAATTTTTGTTTTCCATCGTCATTACGAGGTCCTCAACGTTACAATTAACCATCAGTTTTGCGTCGGATTCGAAAATCTAGACTCACAGGAAACGGACCATAAGGTGCCCGAGGCAGCAATATCCCCCTGGAGACAAGACGGCTGGAGGACGATGTATTGAACCTGGACGGAATGTGAGTGTTACATCGTCATTAGGAAGCCCTGAACGTTACAATTAACCATCAGTTATGCGTCGGATTCGAAAATCTAGACTCACAGGAGATGTACCATAAGGAGCCCGAGGAGCCCCTTGGGGACAAGTCGCCTGGAGGACGATTTATTGAAGTTCGACGCAATTTGAGTGTTCCATCGTCATTAGGAGGCCCTGAACGTTACAATTAACCATCAATTTTGCGTCGGATTCGAAAATCTAGACTCACAGTAGGTGCGCGAAGCAGCAAAATCCCCTTGGAGACAAGTCGGCTGGAGGACGATGTATTGAATCGCGATGCAATTTGTGTTTTCCATCGCCATTAGGAGGTCCTGAACGTTACAATTAACTATCAATTTTGCGCCCGATTCGAAAATGTAGACACACAGGAGACGGACCATAAGGTGCCCGAGGCAGCAATATCCCCTTCGAGACAAGTCGGCTGGAGGACGATGTATTGAATCTCGTCGCAATTTGAGTGTTCCTTCGTCATTAGGAGGCCCTGAACGTTACAATTAACTATCAGTTTTGCGTCCGATTCGAAAATCTAGACTCACAAAAGACGGACCTATAGGTGCCCGAGGCACAAATATCCCCTTGGAAACATGTCGGCTGGAGGAAGATTTATTGAATCGCGCCGCAATTTGAGTGTTCCATCGTCATTAGGAGGCCCTGAACGTTACAATTAACTATCAGTTTTGCGTCGGATTCGAAAATCTAAACTCACAGGAAACGGACCATAAGGTGCCCGAGGCAGCAATATCCCCTTGGAGACAAGTAGGCTGGAGGACGATGTATTGAATCGCGATGCAATTTGAGTTTTCCATCGTCATTAGGAGGCCCTGAACATTACAATTAACCATCCGTTTTGCGTCGGATTCGAAAATCTAGACTCACAGGAGACGGACCATAAGGTGCCCGAGGCAGCAATATCCCCTTGGAGAAAAGTCGGCTGGAGGACGATGTATTGAATCTCGTCGCAATTTGAGTGGTTCCCTCGTCATTAGGAAGTCCTGAACGTTAGAATTAACTATCAGTTTTGCGTCCGATTCGAAAATCTAGACTCACAGGAGACGGACCATAAGGTGCCCGAGGCAGCAATATCCCCTTGGAGACAAGTCGGCTGGAGGACGATGTATTGAACCTGGACGGAATGTGAGTGTTCCATCGTCATTAGGAAGCCCTGAACGTTACAATTAATCATCAGTTATGCGTCGGATTCGAAAAACTAGACTCACAGGAGATGTACCATAAGGTGCCCGAGGCAGCAATATCCCCTTGGAGACAAGTCGGCTGGAGGACGATTTATTGAAGTTCGGCGCAATTTGAGTGTTCCATCGTCGTTAGGAGGTCATGAACGTTACAATTAACCATCAGTTTTGCGTCGGATTCGAAAATCTAGACTCACAGGAGGTGTCCGAAGCAGCAAATTCCCCTTGGAGACAAGTCGGCTGGAGGACGATGTATTGAATCGCGATGCAATTTTTGTTTTCCATCGTCATTAGGAGGCCCTGAACGTTACAATTAACCATCAGTTTTGCGTCCGATTCGAAAATCTAGCCTCACAGGAGACGGACCATATGGCGTCCGAGGCAGCAATATCCCCTTGGAGGCAAGTAGGCTGGAGGACGATGCATTGAATCGCGATGGAATTTGTGTTTTCCATCGCCATTAGGAGGTCCTGAACGTTACAATTATCAATTTTGCGCCCGATTCGAAAATCTAGACTCACAGGAGACGGACCATGAAGTGCCCGAGGCAGCAATATCCCCTTGGAGACAAGTCGGCTGGAGGACGATGTATTGAATCTGGATGGAATGTGATTGTTCCATCGTCATTAGGAGGCCATGAACGTTACAATTAACCATCAGTTTTGCGTCGGATTCGAAAATCTAGACTCACAGGAGACGGACCATAAGGTGCCCGAGGCAGCAATATCCCCTTGGATACAAATCGGCTGGATGACGATGTATTGAATCTCGTCGCAATTTGAGTGTTCCCTCGTCATTAGGAGGCCCTGAACGTTACAATTAACTATCAGTTTTGCGTCCGATTCGAAAATCTAGACTCACAGGAGACGGACCATAAGGTGCCCGAGGCAGCAATATCCCCTTGGAGACAAGTCGGGTGGAGGACGATATATTGAATCGCGATGCAATTTTTGTTTTCCATCGTTATTACGAGCCCCTGAACGTTACAATTAACCATCAGTTTTCCGTCCGATTCGAAAATCTAGACTCACAGGAGACGGACCATAAGCTGCCCGAGGCAGCAATATCCCCCTGGAGACAAGTCGGCTGGACGACGATATATTGAATCGCGATGCAATTTTTGTTTTCCATCGTCATTACGAGGTCCTCAACGTTACAATTAACCATCAGTTTTGCGTCGGATTCGAAAATCTAGACTCACAGGAAACGGACCATAAGGTGCCCGAGGCAGCAATATCCCCCTGGAGACAAGACGGCTGGAGGACGATGTATTGAACCTGGACGGAATGTGAGTGTTACATCGTCATTAGGAAGCCCTGAACGTTACAATTAACCATCAGTTATGCGTCGGATTCGAAAATCTAGACTCACAGGAGATGTACCATAAGGAGCCCGAGGAGCCCCTTGGGGACAAGTCGCCTGGAGGACGATTTATTGAAGTTCGACGCAATTTGAGTGTTCCATCGTCATTAGGAGGCCCTGAACGTTACAATTAACCATCAATTTTGCGTCGGATTCGAAAATCTAGACTCACAGTAGGTGCGCGAAGCAGCAAAATCCCCTTGGAGACAAGTCGGCTGGAGGACGATGTATTGAATCGCGATGCAATTTGTGTTTTCCATCGCCATTAGGAGGTCCTGAACGTTACAATTAACTATCAATTTTGCGCCCGATTCGAAAATGTAGACACACAGGAGACGGACCATAAGGTGCCCGAGGCAGCAATATCCCCTTCGAGACAAGTCGGCTGGAGGACGATGTATTGAATCTCGTCGCAATTTGAGTGTTCCTTCGTCATTAGGAGGCCCTGAACGTTACAATTAACTATCAGTTTTGCGTCCGATTCGAAAATCTAGACTCACAAAAGACGGACCTATAGGTGCCCGAGGCACAAATATCCCCTTGGAAACATGTCGGCTGGAGGAAGATTTATTGAATCGCGCCGCAATTTGAGTGTTCCATCGTCATTAGGAGGCCCTGAACGTTACAATTAACTATCAGTTTTGCGTCGGATTCGAAAATCTAAACTCACAGGAAACGGACCATAAGGTGCCCGAGGCAGCAATATCCCCTTGGAGACAAGTAGGCTGGAGGACGATGTATTGAATCGCGATGCAATTTGAGTTTTCCATCGTCATTAGGAGGCCCTGAACATTACAATTAACCATCCGTTTTGCGTCGGATTCGAAAATCTAGACTCACAGGAGACGGACCATAAGGTGCCCGAGGCAGCAATATCCCCTTGGAGAAAAGTCGGCTGGAGGACGATGTATTGAATCTCGTCGCAATTTGAGTGGTTCCCTCGTCATTAGGAAGTCCTGAACGTTAGAATTAACTATCAGTTTTGCGTCCGATTCGAAAATCTAGACTCACAGGAGACGGACCATAAGGTGCCCGAGGCAGCAATATCCCCTTGGAGACAAGTCGGCTGGAGGACGATGTATTGAACCTGGACGGAATGTGCGTGTTCCATCGTCATTAGGAAGCCCTGAACGTTACAATTAATCATCAGTTATGCGTCGGATTCGAAAAACTAGACTCACAGGAGATGTACCATAAGGTGCCCGAGGCAGCAATATCCCCTTGGAGACAAGTCGGCTGGAGGACGATTTATTGAAGTTCGGCGCAATTTGAGTGTTCCATCGTCGTTAGGAGGTCATGAACGTTACAATTAACCATCAGTTTTGCGTCGGATTCGAAAATCTAGACTCACAGGAGGTGTCCGAAGCAGCAAATTCCCCTTGGAGACAAGTCGGCTGGAGGACGATGTATTGAATCGCGATGCAATTCTTGTTTTCCATCGTCATTAGGAGGCCCTGAACGTTACAATTAACCATCAGTTTTGCGTCCGATTCGAAAATCTAGCCTCACAGGAGACGGACCATATGGCGTCCGAGGCAGCAATATCCCCTTGGAGGCAAGTAGGCTGGAGGACGATGCATTGAATCGCGATGGAATTTGTGTTTTCCATCGCCATTAGGAGGTCCTGAACGTTACAATTAACTATCAATTTTGCGCCCGATTCGAAAATCTAGACTCACAGGAGACGGACCATGAAGTGCCCGAGGCAGCAATATCCCCTTGGAGACAAGTCGGCTGGAGGACGATGTATTGAATCTGGATGGAATGTGATTGTTCCATCGTCATTAGGAGGCCATGAACGTTACAATTAACCATCAGTTTTGCGTCGGATTCGAAAATCTAGACTCACAGGAGACGGACCATAAGGTGCCCGAGGCAGCAATATCCCCTTGGATACAAATCGGCTGGATGACGATGTATTGAATCTCGTCGCAATTTGAGTGTTCCCTCGTCATTAGGAGGCCCTGAACGTTACAATTAACTATCAGTTTTGCGTCCGATTCGAAAATCTAGACTCACAGGAGACGCACCATAAGGTGCCCGAGGCAGCAATATCCCCTTGGAGACAAGTCGGGTGGAGGACGATATATTGAATCGCGATGCAATTTTTGTTTTCCATCGTTATTACGAGCCCCTGAACGATACAATTAACCATCAGTTTTGCGTCGGATTCGAAAATTTAGACTCACAGGATGTGCAGGAAACAGCAATACCCCCTCGGAGACAAGTCGGCTAGAGGACGATGTATTGAATCGCGATGCAATTTGAGTTTTCTATCGCTATTAGGAGGCACTGAACGCTACAATTTACTATCAGTTTTGCGTCCGATTCGAAAATGTAGACTCACAGGAGATGGACCATAAGGTGCCCGAGGCAGCAATATCCCCATGGAGACAAGTCGGCTGGAGGACGATGTATTGAATCTGGACGGAATGTGAGTGTTCCATCGTCATTAGGAGGCCCTGAACGTTACAATTAACCATCAGTTTTGCGTCGGATTCGAAATTCTATACTAACAGGAGACGGACCATAAGGTGCCCGAGGCAGCAATATCCCCTTGGAGACAAATCGCTTGGAGGACGATGTATTGAATCGCGATGCAATTTTACTTTTCCATCGTCATAAGGAGGCCCTGAACGTTACAATTAACCATCAGTTTTGCGTCGGACGCGAGAATCAATACTCACAGGAGACGAATCGTATGGTGTCCGAGGCAGCAATATCCCCTTGGAGACAAATCGGCTGCTGGACGATTTATTGAATCGCGACGCAATTTGTGTGTTCCCTCGTCATTAGGAGGCCCTGAACGTTACAATTAACCATCAGTTTTGCGTCGGATTCGAAAATCTAGACTCACAGGAAACGGAACATTAGGTTCCCGAGGCAGCAATATCCCCTTGGAGACAAATCGACTTGAGGACGATGTATTGCATCGCGATGCAATTTGAGTTTTCCATCGTCATTAGAAGGCCCTGAACGTTACAATTAACCATCAGTTTTGCGTCGGATTCGAAAATCTAGACTCACAGGGGACGAACCGTATGGTGTCCGAGGCAACAATATCCCCTAAGAGACAAGTCGGCTGGAGGATGATTTATTGAATCGTGAAGCAATTTGTGTGTTCCATCGTCATTAGGAGGCCCTGAACGTTGCAATTAACCATCAGTTTTGCGTCGGATTCGAAAATCTAGACTCACAGGGGACGAACCGTATGGTGTCCGAGGCAGCAATATCCCCTAAGAGACAAGTCGGCTGGATGACGATATATTGAATCGCGATGCAATTTTTGTTTTCCATCGTCGTTACGAGGCCCTGAACGTTACAATTAACCGTCAGTTTTGCGTCGGATTCGAAAATTTAGACTCACAGGTTGTGCTTCAAGCAGCAATACCCCCTTGGAGACAAGTCGGCTGGAGGACGACGTATTGAATCGCGATGCAATTTGAGTTTTCCATTGCTATTTGGAGGCACTGAAAGCTACAATTAACTATCAGTTTTGCGTCCGATTCGAAAATCTAGCCTCACAGGAGACGGACGGTAAGGTGCCCGAGGCAGCAATATCCCCTTGGAGACAAGTCGGCTGGAGGACGACGTATTGAATCTGGACGGGATGTGGGTGTTCCATCGTCATTAGGAGGCTTTGAACGATACAATTAACCATCAGTTTTGCGCCGGTTTCGAAAATCTAGACTCACAGGAGACGGACCATAAGGTGCCCGAGGCAGCACTATCCCCTTGGAGACAAGTCGGCTGGAGGACGATGTATTGAATCTCGTCGCACTTTGAGTGTTCCCTCGTCATTAGGAGGCCCTGAACGTAACAATTAACTATCGGTTTTGCGTCCGATTCCAAAATCTAGACTCACAGTAGACGGACCATAAGGTGCCCGAGGCAACAATATCCCCTTGGAGACAAGTCGGCTGGAGGATGATTTATTGAATCGCGACGCAATTTGAGTGTTCCATCGTCATTAGGAGGCCCTGAACGTTACAATTAACCATCAGTTTTGCGTCGGATTCGAGAATCTATACTCACAGGAGACGAACCGTATGGTGTCCGAAGCAGCAATATCCCCTTGGAGACAAGTCGGCTGGAGGACGATGTATTGCATCGCGATGCAATTTGAGTTTCCCATCGCCATTAGGAGGCGCTGAACGTTACAATTAACTATCAGTTTTGCGTCCGATTCGAAAATCAATACTCACAGGAGACGGACCATAAGGTGCCCAGGGCAGCAACATCCCCTTGTAGACAAGTCGGCTGGAGGACGATGTATTGAATCTCGTCGCACTTTGAGTGTTCCCTCGTCATTAGGAGGCCCTGAACGTTACAATTAACTATCAGTTTTGCGTCCGATTCCAAAATGTAGACTCACAGTAGACGGACCATAAGGTGCCCGAGGCAACAATATCCCCTTGGAGACAAGTCGGCTGGAGGACGATTTATTGAATTGCGACGCAATTTGAGTGTTCCATCGTCATTAGGAGGCCCTGAACGTTACAATTAACCATCAGTTTTGCGTCGGATTCGAGAATCTATACTCACAGGAGACGAACCGTATGGTGTCCGAAGCAGCAATATCCCCTTGGAGACAAGTCGGCTGGAGGACGATGTATTGCATCGCGATGCAATTTGAGTTTTCCATCGTCATTAGAAGGCCCTGAACGTTACAATTAACCATCAGTTTTGCGTCGGATTCGAAAATCTAGACTCACAGGGGACGAACCGTATGGTGTCCGAGGCAGCAATATCCCATAAGAGACAAGTCGGCTGGAGGATGATTTATTAAATCGTGAAGCAATTTGTGTGTTCCATCGTCATTAGGAGGCCCTGAACGTTGCAATTAACCATCAGTTTTGCGTCGGATTCGAAAATCCAGACTCACAGGAGACGGACGATATGGCGTCCGAGGCAGCAATATCGCCTTGGAGACAAGTTGGCTGGATGACGATATATTGAATCGCGATGCAATTTTTGTTTTCCATCGTCGTTACGAGGCCCTGAACGTTACAATTAACCGTCAGTTTTGCGTCGGATTCGAAAATTTAGACTCACAGGTTGTGCTTGAAGCAGCAATACCCCCTTGGAGACAAGTCGGCTGGAGGACGATGTATTGAATCGCGATGCAATTTGAGTTTTCCATCGCTATTAGGAGGCACTGAAAGCTACAATTAACTATCAGTTTTGCGTCCGATTCGAAAATCTAGCCTCACAGGAGACGGACGGTAAGGTGCCCGAGGCAGCAATATCCCCTTGGAGACAAGTCGGCTGGAGGACGATGTATTGAATCTGGACGGAATGTGGGTGTTCCATCGTCATTAGGAGGCTTTGAACGATACAATTAACCATCAGTTTTGCGCCGGTTTCGAAAATCTAGACTCACAGGAGACGGACCATAAGGTGCCCGAGGCAGCACTATCCCCTTGGAGACAAGTCGGCTGGAGGACGATGTATTGAATCTCGTCGCACTTTGAGTGTTCCCTCGTCATTAGGAGGCCCTGAACGTTACAATTAACTATCGGTTTTGCGTCCGATTCCAAAATCTAGACTCACAGTAGACGGACCATAAGGTGCCCGAGGCAACAATATCCCCTTGGAGACAAGTCGGCTGGAGGATGATTTATTGAATCGCGACGCAATTTGAGTGTTCCATCGTCATTAGGAGGCCCTGAACGTTACAATTAACCATCAGTTTTGCGTCGGATTCGAGAATCTATACTCACAGGAGACGAACCGTATGGTGTCCGAAGCAGCAATATCCCCTTGGAGTCAAGTCGGCTGGAGGACGATGTATTGCATCGCGATGCAATTTGAGTCTCCCATCGCCATTAGGAGGCGCCGAACGTTACAATTAACTATCAGTTTTGCGTCCGATTCGAAAATCAATACTCACAGGAGACGGACCATAAGGTGCCCAGGGCAGAAATATCCCCTTGTAGACAAGTCGGCTGGAGGACGATGTATTGAATCTCGTCGCACTTTGAGTGTTCCCTCGTCATTAGGAGGCCCTGAACGTTACAATTAACTATCAGTTTTGCGTCCGATTCCAAAATCTAGACTCACAGTAGACGGACCATAAGGTGCCCGAGGCAACAATATCCCCTTGGAGACAAGTCGGCTGGAGGACGATTTATTGAATTGCGACGCAATTTGAGTGTTCCATCGTCATTAGGAGGCCCTGAACGTTACAATTAACCATCAGTTTTGCGTCGGATTCGAGAATCTATACTCACAGGAGACGAACCGTATGGTGTCCGAAGCAGCAATATCCCCTTGGAGACAAGTCGGCTGGAGGACGATGTATTGCATCGCGATGCAATTTGAGTGTTCCATCGTCATTAGGAGGCCCTGAACGATACAATTAACCATCAGTTTTGCGTCGGATTCGAAAATCTAGACCCACACGAGACGGACCATAAAGTGCCCGAGGCAGCAATATCCCCTTGGCGACAAGTAGGCTGGAGGACGATGTATTGAATCGCGATGCAATTTGAGTTTTCCATCGCCATTAGGAGGCCCTGAACGTTACAATTAACTATCAGTTTTGCGTCCGATTCGAAAATCTAGACTCACAAAAGACGGACCATAAGGTGCCCGAGGCAGTAATATCTCCTTGGAGACAAGTCGGCTGGAGGAAGATTTATTGAATCGCGACGCAATTTGAGTGTTCCATCGTCATTTGGAGGCCCTGAACGTTGCAATTAACTATCAGTTTTGCGTCAAAATCTAAAATCTAGACTCACAGGAGACGGACCATAAAGTGCCCGAGGCAGCAATATCCCCTTGGAGACAAGTAGGCTGGAGGACGATGTATTGAATCTGGACGGAATGTGAGTGTTCCATCGTCATTAGGAGTACCTGAACGTTACAATTAACCATCAGTTTTGCGACGGATTTGAAAATCTAGACTCACAGGAGGTGCCCGAAGAAGCAAAATCCCCTTGGAGACAAGTCGGCTGGATGACGATGTATTGAATCGCGATGCAATTTTAATTTTCCATCGTCATTAGGAGGCCCTGAACGTTACAATTAACCATCAGTTTTGCGTCGGATTTGAAAATCTAGACTCACAGGAGACGGACCATAAGGTGTCCGAGGCAGCAATATCCCCTTGGAGACAAGTCGGCTGGAGGACGATGAATTGAATCACGACGGAATGTGAGTGTTCCATCGTCATTAGGAGGCCCTGACCGTTACAACTAACCATCAGTTTTGCGTCGGATTCGAATATCTAGACTCACAAGAGACGGAACATAAGGTGCCCGAGGCAGCAATATCCCCTTGGCGACAAGTAGGCTGGAGGACGATGTATTGAATCGCGATGCAATTTGAGTTTTCCATCGCCATTAGGAGGCCCTGAACGTTACAATTAACTATCAGTTTTGCGTCCGATTCGAAAATCTTGACTCAGAGGAGACGGACCATAAGGTGAACGAGGAAGCAATATAACCTTGGAGACAAGTCGGCTGGAGGAAGATGTATTGAATCTAGACGGAATGTGAGTGTTCCTTCGTCATTAGGAGGCCCTGAACGTTACAATTAACCATAAGTTTTGCGTCGGATTAGAAAATCTAGACTCACAGGAGACGGACCATAAGGTGCCTGAGCCAGCAATATCCCCTTGGGGACAAGTCGGCTGGAGGACGATGTATTGAATCTCGTCGCTATTTGAGTGTTCCCTCGTCATTAGGAGGCCCTGAACGTTACAATTATCTATCAGTTTTGCGTCCGATTGGAAAATCTAGACTCACAGGAGACGGAACATAAGGTGCCAGAGGCAGCAATATCCCCTTGGAGACAAGTAGACTGGAGGACCATGTATTGAATAGCGATGCAATTTGAGTTTTCCATCGTCATTAGGAGGCCCTTAACGTCCGATTCGAAAATCTTGACTCAGAGGAGACGGAGCATAAGGTGAACGAGGAAGCAATATAACCTTGGAGCCAATCGGCTGGAGGAAGATGTATTTAATCTGGACGGAATGTGAGTGTTCCATCGTCATTAGGAGGCCCTGAACGTTTCAATTAACCATAATAATTAGTTTTGCGTCGGAATCGAAAATCAAGACTCACAGGAGACGGAATATACATTGTCCGAGGCAGCAACATCCCCTTAGAGACAAGTCGGCTGGAGGACGATGTATTGAATCTGGTCGGAATGTGAGTGTTCCATCGCCATTAGGAGGTCCTGAACGTAACAATTAACTATCAGTTTTGCGCCCGATTCGAAAATCTAGACTCACAGGAGACGGACCATAAAGTGCCCGAGGCAGTAATATCCCCATGGAGACAAGTCGGCTGGAGGACGATGTATTGAATCTGGACGGAATGTGAGTGTTCCATCGTTATTAGGAGGCCCTGAACGTTACAATTAACCATCAGTTTTGTGTCGGATTCGAAAATCTAGACTCACAGGAGACGGACCATAAGGTGCCAGAGGCAGCAATATCCCCTTGGAGACAAGTCGGCTGGAGGACGATGTATTGAATCTCGTCGCAATTTGAGTGTTCCCTCGTCATTAGGTGGCCCTGAACGTTACAATTAACTTTCAGATTTGCGTCCGATTCGAAAATCTAGACTCACAAAAGACGGACCATAAGGTGCCCAAGGCAGTAATATCTCCTTGGAGACAAGTCGGCTGGAGGAAGATTTATTGAATCGCGACGCAATTTGAGTGTTCCATCGTCATTTGGAGGCCCTGAACGTTGCAATTAACTATCAGTTTTGCGTCAAAATCTAAAATCTAGACTCACAGGAGACGGACCATAAGGTGCCCGAGGCAGCAATATCCCCTTGGAGACAAGTAGGCTGGAGGACGATGTATTGAATCTGGACGGAATGTGAGTGTTCCATCGTCATTAGGAGTACCTGAACGTTACAATTAACCATCAGTTTTGCGACGGATTCGAAAATCTAGACTCACAGGAGGTGCCCGAAGAAGCAAAATCCCCTTGGAGACAAGTCGGCTGGATGACGATGTATTGAATCGCGATGCAATTTTAATTTTCCATCGTCATTAGGAGGCCCTGAACGTTACAATTAACCATCAGTTTTGCGTCGGATTCGAAAATCTAGACTCACAGGAGACGGACCATAAGGTGTCCGAGGCAGCAATATCCCCTTGGAGACAAGTCGGCTGGAGGACGATGAATTGAATCACGACGGAATGTGAGTGTTCCCTCGTCATTAGGAGGCCCTGACCGTTACAACTAACAATCAGTTTTGCGTCGGACTCGAATATCTAGACTCACAAGAGACGGAACATAAGGTGCCCGAGGCAGCAATATCCCCTTGGCGACAAGTAGGCTGGAGGACGATGTATTGAATCGCGATGCAATTTGAGTTCTCCATCGCCATTAGGAGGCCCTGAACGTTACAATTAACTAACAGTTTTGCGTCCGATTCGTAAATCTTGTCTCAGAGGAGACGGACCATAAGGTGAACGAGGAAGCAATATAACCTTGGAGACAAGTCGGCTGGAGGAAGATGTATTGAATCTAGACGGAATGTGAGTGTTCCATCGTCATTAGGAGGCCCTGAACGTTACAATTAACCATAAGTTTTGCGTCGGATTAGAAAATCTAGACTCACAGGAGACGGACCATAAGGTGCCTGAGCCAGCAATATCCCCTTGGGGACAAGTCGGCTGGAGGACGATGTATTGAATCTCGTCGCTATTTGAGTGTTCCCTCGTCATTAGGAGGCCCTGAACGTTACAATTATCTATCAGTTTTGCGTCCGATTGGAAAATCTAGACTCACAGGAGACGGAACATAAGGTGCCAGAGGCAGCAATATCCCCTTGGAGACAAGTAGACTGGAGGACCATGTATTGAATAGCGATGCAATTTGAGTTTTCCATCGTCATTAGGAGGCCCTTAACGTCCGATTCGAAAATCTTGACTCAGAAGAGACGGACCATAAGGTGAACGAGGAAGCAATATAACCTTGGAGACAAGTCGGCTGGAGGAAGATGTATTTAATCTGGACGGAATGTGAGTGTTCCATCGTCATTAGGAGGTCCTGAACGTTACAATTAACTATCAGTTTTGCGCCCGATTCGAAAATCTAGACTCACAGGAGACGGACCATAAAGTGCCCGAGGCAGTAATATCCCCATGGAGACAAGTCGGCTGGAGGACGATGTATTGAATCTGGACGGAATGTGAGTGTTCCATTGTTATTAGGAGGCCCTGAACGTTACAATTAACCATCAGTTTTGTGTCGGATTCGAAAATCTAGACTCACAGGAGACGGACCATAAGGTGCCAGAGGCAGCAATATCCCCTTGGAGACAAGTCGGTTGGAGGACGATGTATTGAATCTCGTCGCAATTTGAGTGTTCCCTCGTCATTAGGAGGCCCTGAACGTTACAATTAACTTTCAGATTTGCGTCCGATTCGAAAATCTAGACTCACAAAAGACGGACCATAAGGTGCCCGAAGCACAAATATCCCCTTGGAAACAAGTCGGCTGGAGGAGATTTATTGAATCGAGACGCAATTTGAGTGTTCCATCGTCATTAGGAGGCCCTGAACGTAACAATTAACTATCAGTTTTGCGTCGGATTCGAAAATCTAGACTCACAGGAAACGGACCATAAGGTGCCCGAGGCAGCAATATCCCCTTGGAGACAAGTAGGCTGGACGACGATATATTCAATCGCGATGCAATTTTTGTTTTCCATCGTCATTAGGAGGCCCTGAACGTTACATTAACCATCAGTTTTGCATCGGATTCGAAAATCTAGACTCACAGGAGATGGAACATAAGGTGCCCGAGGCAGCAATATCCCCTTGGAGACAAGTCGGCTGGAGGATGATGTATTGAATCGCGATGCAATTTCAGTGTTCCCTCGTCATTAGGAGGCCCTGAACGTTACAATTAACTATCAGTTTTGCGTCCGATTCGAAAATCTAGGCTCACAGGAGATGGTCCATAAGGTGCCCGAGGCAGCAATATCCCCTTGGAGACAAGTCGGCTGGAGGAAGATTTATTGAATCGCGAAGCAATTTGAGTGTTCCATCGTCATTAGGAGGCCCTGAACATTACCATTAAACATCAGTTTTTTGTCGGATTCGAAAACCTACAGTAACAGGAGACGGACCATAACGTGCCCGAGGCAGCAATATCCCCTTGGAGACAAATCGGCTGGAGGACGAGGTATTGAATCGCGATGCAATTTTAGTTTTCCATCGTCATTAGGAGGCCCTGAACGTTACAATTAACCATCAGTTTTGCGTCGGATTCGAGAATCTATACTCACAGGAGACGAACCGTATGGTGTCCGAGGCAGCAATATCCAATTGGAGACAAGTCGGCTGCAGGACAAATTATTGAATCGCGACGCAATTTGTGTGTTCCCTCGTCATTAGGAGCCCCTGAACGTTACAATTAACCATCAGTTTTGCGTCGGATTCGAAAATCTAGACTCACAGGAGATGGAACATAAGGTGCCCGAGGCAGCAATATCCCCTTGGAGACAAGTCGGCTGGAGGACGATGTATTGAATCGCGATGCAATTTGAGTTTTCCATCGTCATTAGGAAGCCCTGAACGTTACAATTAACTATCAGTTTAGCGTCCGATTCGAAAATCTACACTCACAGGAGACGGACCATAAGGTGACCGAGGCAGCAATATCCCCTTGGAGACCATTCGGCTGGAGGACGATGTATTGAATCGCGAAGTAAATTGAGATTTCCATCGTCATTAGGAGCCCCTGAATGTTACAATTAACTATCAGTTTTGCGTCCGATTCGAAAATCAAGACTCACAGCAGACGGACCATAAGGTGACCGAGGCAGCAATATCCCCTTGGAGACAAGTCGGCTGGAGGACGATGTATTGAATCTGGACGGAATCTGAGTGTTCCATCGTCGTTAGGAGGCCCTGAACGTTACAATTAAACATCAGTTTTTTGTCGGATTCGAAAATCTATAGTAACAGGAGACGGACCATAAGGTGCCGGAGGCAGCAATATCCCCTTGGAGAAGAGTCGGCTGGAGGACGATGTATTGAATCTCGTCGCAATTTGAGTGTTCCCTCGTCATTAGGAGGCCCTGAACGTTACAATTAACTATCAGTTTTGCGTCCGATTCGAAAATCTCGATTCACAGGAGACGGACCATAACGTGCCCGAGGCAGCAATATCCCCTTGGAGACAAGTCGGCTGGAGGACAATTTACTGAATCTGGACGGAATGTGAGTGTTCCATCGTCATTAGGAGGCCATGAACGTTACAATTAACCATCAGTTTTGCGTCGGATTCGAAAATCTAGACTCACAGGAGACGGACCATAAGGTGCCCGAGGCTGCAATATCCCCTTGGAGACAAGTCGGCTGGAGGACGATGTATTGAATCTCGTCGCAATTTGAGTGTTCCCTCGTCATTAGGAGGCCCTGAGCGTCACAATTAACTATCAGTTTTGCGTCCGATTCGAAAATCTAGACTCACAGGAGACGGGCCATAAGGTGCCCATGGCAGCAATATCCCCTTGGAGACAAGTCGGCTGGAGGAAGGTTTATAGAATCGCGACGCAATTTGAGTGTTCCATCGTCATTAGGAGGCCCTGAACGTTACAATTAACTATCAGTTTTGCGTCGGATTCGAAAATCTAGACTCACAGGAGGTGCCCGAAGCAGCAAAATCCCCTTGGAGACAAGTCGGCTGGAGGACGATGTATTGAATCGCGATGCAATTTTTGTTTTCCATCGTCATTAGGAGGCCCTGAACGTTACAATTAATCATCAGTTTTGCGTCGGATTCGAAAATCTAGATTCACAGGAGACGGACCATATGGCGTCCGAGGCAGGAATATCCCCTTGGAGACAAGTCGGCTGGAGGACGATGTATTGAATCTCGTCGCAATTTGGGTGTTCCCTCGTCATTAGGAGGCCTTGAACGTTACAATTAACCATCAGTTTTGCGTCGGATTCTAAGATCTATACTAACAGGAGACGGACCACAAGGTGCCCGAGGCAGCAATATCCCCTTAGAGACAAATCGGCTGGTGGACGATGTATTGAATCGCGATGCTATTTTAGTTTTCCATCGTCATTAGGAGGCCCTGAACGTTACAATTAACCATCAGTTTTGCGTCGGATTCGAGAATCTATACTCACAGGAGACGAACCGTATGGTGTCCGAGGCAGCAATATCACCTTGGAGACAAGTCGGCTGCAGGACAAATTATTGAATCGCGACGCAATATGTGTGTTCCCTCGTCATTAGGAAGACCTGAACTTTACAATTAACCATCAGTTTTGCGTCGGATTCGAAAATCTAGACTCACAGGAGACGGACCATAAGGTGCCCGAGGCAGCAATATCCTGTTGGAGACAAGTCGGCTGGAGGACGATGTATTGAATCTGCACGGAATGTGAGTGTTCCATCGTCATTAGGAGGCCCTGACCGTTACAACTAACCTTGAGTTTTGCGTCGGATACGAAAATCTAGACTCACAAGAGACGGACCATAAGGTGCCAGAGGCAGCAATATCCACTTGGAGACACGTCGGTTGGAGGACGATGTATTGAATCTCGTCGCAATTTGAGTGTTCAGTCGTCATTAGGAGGCCCTGAACCTTACAATTAACTATCACTTTTGCGTCCGATTCTAAAATCTAGACTCACAGGAGACGGACCATAAGGTGCCCGAGGCAGCAATATCCCCTTGGAGACAAGTCGGCTGGAGGACGATGTACTGAATCAGGACGGAATGTGAGGGTTCCATCGTCATTAGGAGGCCATGAACGTTACAATTAACTATCAGTTTTGCGTCCGTTTCGAATATCAAGACTCACAGGACACGAGCCATAAGGTGCCCGAGGCAGCAATATCCCCTTGGAGACCAGTCGGCTGGAGGAAGATTTATAGAATCGCGACGCAAATTGAGTGTTCCATCGTCATTAGGAGGCCCTGAACGTTACAAATAACTATCAGTTTTGCGTCGGATTCGAAAATCTAGTCACACAGGAGGTGCTTGAAGCAGCAAAATCCCCTTGGAGACAAGTGGGCTGGAGGATGATTTATTGAATTTCGACGCAATTTGAGTGTTCCATCGTCATTAGGAGGCCCTGAATGTTACAATTAACATCAGTTTTGCGTCCGATTCGAAAATCTAAACTCACAGTAGACGGAGCATAAGGTTCCCGAGGCAGCAATATCCCCTTGGAGACAAGTCTGCTGGAGGACGATGTATTGCATCGCAATGCAATTTGAGTTTTCCATCGCCATTATGAGGCCCTGAACGTTACAATTAACTATCACTTTTGCGTCCGATTCGAAAATCTAGACTCACAGGAGACGGACCATAAGGTGCCCGAGGCAGCAATATCCCCTTGGAGACAAGTCGGCTGGAGGACGATGTACTGAATCAGGACGGAATGTGAGGGTTCCATCGTCATTAGGAGGCCATGAACGTTACAATTAACTATCAGTTTTGCGTCCGTTTCGAATATCAAGACTCACAGGACACGGGCCATAAGGTGCCCGAGGCAGCAATATCCCCTTGGAGACCAGTCGGATGGAGGAAGATTTATAGAATCGCGACGCAAATTGAGTGTTCCATCGTCATCAGGAGGCCCTGAACGTTACAATTAACTATCAGTTTTGCGTCGGATTCGAAAATCTAGTCACACAGGAGGTGCCCGAAGCAGCAAAATCCCCTTGGAGACAAGTCGGCTGGAGGACGATGTATTGAATGGCGATGCAATTTTTGTTTTCCATCGTCATTAGGAGGCTCTGAACGTTACAATTAACCATCAGTTTTGCGTCGGATTCGAAAATCTAGACTCACAGGAGACGGACGATAAGGTGCCCGAGGCAGCAATATCCTCTTGGAGACAAGTGGACTGGAGGATTATTTATTGAATTTCGACGCAATTTGAGTGTTCCATCGTCATTAGGAGGCCCTGAACGTTACAATTAACCATCAGTTTTGCGTCGGATTCGAAAATATAGACTCACAGGAGGTGCCCGAAGCAGCAAAATCCCCTTGGAGACAAGTCGGCTGGACGACGATGTATTGAATCGCGATGCAATTTTAGTTTTCCATCGTCATTCGGAGGCTCTGAAAGTTACAATTAACCATCATTTTTGCGTCGGATTCGAAAATCTAGACTCACAGGAGACGGACTGTATTGAGTCCGAGGCTGCAATATCCCCTTGGAGACAAGTCGGCTGGGGGACGATGTATTGAATCTCGTCGCAATTTGAGTGTTCCCTCGTCATTAGGAGGCCCTGAACGTTAAAATTAACTATCAGTTTTTCGTCCGATTCCAAAATCTAGACTCACAGGAGACGGACCGTAAGGTGCCCGAGGCAGCAATATCCCCTTGGAGACAAGTCGGCTGAAGGACGATGTATTTAACCCCGTCGCAATTTGAGTGTTCCCTCGTCATTCGTCATTAGGAGGCCCTGAACGTTACAATTAATTATCAGTTTTGCGTCCGATTGGAAAATCAAGACTCACAGGAGACGGGCCATATCCCCTTGGAGACAAGTTGGCCGGAGGAAGATTTATACAGTCGCGACGCAATTTGAGTGTTCCATCGTCATTAGCAGGCCCTGAACGTTACAATTAACTATCAGTTTAGCGTCGGATTCGAAAATCTAGACTCACAGGAGGTGCCTGAAGCAGCAAAATCCCCTTGGAGACAAGTCGGCTGGAGGACGATGTATTGAATCGCGATGCAATTTTTGTTTTCCATCGTCATTAGGAGGCCCTGAACGTTACAATTAACCATCAGTTTTGCGTCGGATTCAAAAATCTAGACTCACAGGAGACGGACCATATGGCGTCCGAGGCAGCAATATCCCCTTGGAGACAAGTCGCCTGGAGGACGATATATTGAATCGCGACGCAATTTTTGTTTTCCATCGTCATTAGGAGGCCCTGAACGTTACCATTAACCATCAGTTTTGCGTCGGAATCGAAAATCTAGACTCACAGGATGTGCCCGAAGCAGCAATATCCCCTTGAAGACAAGTCGGCTGGAGGACGATGTATTGAATCGCGATGCAATTTGAGTTTTCCATCGCTATTATGAGGCACTGAACGCTACAATTAACTATCAGTTTTGCGTCCGATTCGAAAATCTAGCCTCACAGGAGACAGACCAAAGGGTGCCCGAGGCTGCAATATCTCCTTGGAGACAAGTAGGCTGGAGGACGATGTATTGAATCTGGACGGAATGTGAGTGTTCCATCGTCATTAGGAGGCCCTGAACGTTACAACTAACCATCAGTTTTGCATCGGATTCGAAAATCTAGACTCACAGGAGACGGACCATAAGGTGCCCGAGGCAGCAATATCCCCTTGGAGACAAGTCGGCTGGAGGAAGATTTATTGAATCGCGAAGCAATTTGAGTGTTCCATCGTCATTAGGAGGCACTGAACGTTACAATTAACTATCAGTTTTCGTCCGATTGGAAAATCTAGACTCACAGGAGACGGGCCATAAGGTGCCCGAGGCAGCAATATCCCCTTGGAGACAAGTCGGCTGGAGGACGATGTATTGAATCGCGATGCAAATTGAGATTTCCATCGTCATTAGGACGCCCTGAATGTTACAATTAACATCAGTTTTGCGTCCGATTCGAAAATCTAGACTCACAGGTGACGGATCATAAGGTTCCCGAGGCAGCAAAATCCCCTTGGAGACAAGTTTGCTGGAGGACGATGTATTGCATCGCGATGCATTTTGAGTTTACATCGCCATTAGGAGGCCCTGAACGTTACAGTTAACTATCAGTTTTGCGTCCGATTCGAAAATCAAGACTTACAGAAGACGGACCATAAGGTGCCCGAGGCAGCAATATCCACTTGTAGACACGTCGGCTGGAGGACGATGTATTGAATCGCGATGCAATTTGAGATTTCCATGGTCATTAGGATGCCCTGAATGATGCAATTAACATCAGATTTGCGTCTGATTCGAAAATCTAGACTCACAGGAGACGGACCATAAGGTGCCCGAGGCAGCAATATCCCCTTGGAGACAAGTCGGCTGGAGGACGATGTATTGATTCAGGACGGAATGTCAGTGTTCCATCGTCATTAGCAGGCCATGAGCGTTACAATTAACCATAAGTTTTGCGTCGGATTCGAATATCTAGACTCACAGGAGACGAGCCATAAGGTGAACGAGGCTGCAATATCCCCTTGGAGACAAGTCGGCTAGAGGACGATGTATTGAATCTCGTCGCAATTTGAGTGTTCCCTCGTCATTCATCATTAGGAGGCCCTGAACGTTACAATTAACATCAGTTTTGCGTCCGATTCGAAAATCTCGACTCACAGGAGACGGGCCATAAGGTGCCCGAGGCAGCAATATCCCTTTGGGGACAAGTCGGCTGGAGAAAGATTCATAGAATCGCGACGCAATTTGAGTGTTCCATCGTCATTGGGAGGCCCCGAACGTTACAATTAACTATCAGTTTTGCGTCGGATTCGAAAATCTAGTCTCACAGGAGGTGCCCGAAGCAGCAAAATCCCCATGGAGACAAGTCGGCTGGAGGACGATGTATTGAATCGCGATGCAATTTTTGTTTTCCATCGTCATTAGGAGGCCCTACAATTAACCATCAGTTTTGCGTCGGATTCGAAAATCTAGACTCACAGGAGACGGACCATATAGCGTCCGAGGCAGCAATATCCCCTTGGAGACAAGTCGGCTGGAGGACGATGTATTGAATCTCGTCGCAATTTGAGTGTTCAGTCGTCATTAGGAGGCCCTGAACGTTACAATTAACTATCAGTTTTGCGTCCGATTCGAAAATCTAGACTCACAGGAGACGGACCATAAGGTGCCCGAGGCAGCAATATCCCCTTGGAGACAAGTCGGCTGGAGGAAGATTTATTGAATCGCGAAGCAATTTGAGTGTTCCATCGTCATTAGGAGGCCCTTAACGTTACAATTAACCATCAGTTTTGCGTCGGCATTGAAAATCTATACTAACAGGAGACGGATCATAAGGTGCCCGAGGCAGCAATATCCCGTTGGAGACAAGTCGGCTGGAGGACGATGTATTGAATCTCGTCGCAATTTGAGTGTTCAGTCGTCATTAGGAGGCCCTGAACGTTACAATTAACTATCAGTTTTGCGTCCGATTCGAAAATCTAGACTCACAGGAGACGGACATAAGGTGCCCGAGGCTGCAATATCCCCTTGGAGACAAGTCTGCTGGAGGACGATGCATTGCATCGCGATGCAATTTGAGTTTTCCATCGCCATTAGGAGGCCCTGAACGTTACAATTAACTATCAGTTTTGCGTCCGATTCGAAAATCAAGACTTACAGGAGATGGACCATAAGGTGCCCGAGGCAGCAATATCCCCTTGGAGACAAGTAGACTGGAGGACCATGTATTGAATAGCGATGCAATTTAAGTTTTCCAACGTCATTAGGAGGCCCTTCACGTTACAATTAACTATTAGTTCTGCGTCGGATTCGAAAATCTAGACTCACAGGAGACGGACCATAAGGTGCCCGAGGCAGCAATATCCCCTTGGAGACAAGTCGACTGAAGGAGGATTTATTGAATTTCGACGCAATTTGAGTGTTCCATCGTCATTAGGAGGCCCTGACCGTTACAATTAACCATCCGTTTTGCGTCGGATTCGGAAATCTAGACTCACAGGAGGTGAGCGAAGCAGCAAAATCCCCTTGGAGGCAAGTCGGCAGGACGACGATGTATTGAATCTCGATGAAGTTTTAGTTTTCCATCGTCATTAGGAGGCCCTGAAAGTTACAATTAACCATCATTTTTGCGTCGGATTCGAAAATCTAGACTCACCGGAGACGGAATATATAGCGTCCGAGGCTGCACTATCCCCTTGGAGACAAGTCGGCTGGTCGACGATGTATTGAATCTGGACGGAATGTGAGTGTTCCATCGTCATTAGGAGGCCCTGAACGTTACAATTAACCATCAGTTTTGCGTCGGATTCGAAAATCTAGACTCACAGGAGACGGACCATAAGGTGCCGGAGGCAGCAATATCCCCTTGGAGAAGAGTCGGCTGGAGGACGATGTATTGAATCTCGTCGCAATTTGAGTATTCCCTCGTCATTAGGAGGCCCTGAACGTTACAATTGCCTATCAGTTTTGCGTCCGATTCAAAAATCTAGACTCACAGGAGACGGACCATAAGGTGCCCGAGGCAGCAATATCCCCTTGGAGACAGGTCGGCTGGAGGACTATGTACTGAATCTGGACGGAATGTGAGTGTACCATCGTCCTTAGGAGGCCATGAACGTTACAATTAACCATCAGTTTTGCGTCGGATTCGAAAATCTAGACTCACAGGAGACTGACATAAGGTGCCGAGGCTGCAATATCCCCTTTGAGACAAGTCGGCTGGAGGACGATGTATTGAATCTCGTCGCAATTTGAGTGTTCCCTCGTCATTCGTCATTAGGAGGCCCTGAACGTTACAATTAACTATCAGTTTTTCGTCCGATTGGAAAATCTAGACTCATAGGAGACCGGCCATAAGGTGCCCGAGGCTGCAATGTCCCCTTGGAGATAAGTCGGCTGGAGGAAGATTTATAGAATCGCGACGCAATTTGAGTGTTCCATCGTCATTAGGAAGCCCTGAACGTTACAATTAACTATCAGTTTTGCGTCGGATTCGAAAATCTAGACTCACAGGAGGTGCCTAAAGCAGCAAAATCCCCATCGAGACAAGTCGGCTGGAGGACGATGAATTGAATCGCGATGCAATTTTCGTTTTCCATTGTCATTAGGAGGCCCTGAAAGTTACAATTAACCATCAGTTTTGCGTCGGATTCGAAAATCTAGACTCACAGGAGACGGAACATATGGCGTCCAAGGCAGCAATATCCCCTTGGAGACAAATAGACTGGAGGACCATGTATTGAATAGCGATGCAATTTAAGTTTTCCATCGTCATTAGGAGGCTCTTAACGTTACAATTAACTATTAGTTTTGCGTCGGATCCGAAAATCTAGACTCACAGGAGACGGACCATAAGGTGCCCGAGGCAGCAATATCCCCTTGGAGACAAGTCGGCTGTAGGAAGATTTATTGAATTTCGACGCAATTTGAGTGTTCCATCGTCATTAGGAGACCCTGAACGTTACAATTAACCATCAGTTTTGCGTCGGATTCGAAAATCTAGACTCACAGGAGACGGACCATAAGGTGCCGGAGGCAGCAATATCCCCTTGGAGAAGAGTCGGCTGGAGGACGATGTATTGAATCTCGTCGCAATTTGAGTATTCCCTCGTCATTAGGAGGCCCTGAACGTTACAATTAACCATCAGTTTTTCGTCGGATTCGACAATCTAGACTCACAGGAGCTGCCCGAAGCAGCAAAATCCCCTTGGAGACAAGTCGGCTGGAGGACGATGTATTGAATCCCGATGCAATTTGAGATTTCCATCGTGATTAGGATGCCCTGAATGATGCAATTAACGTCAGTTTTGCGTCCGATTCGAAAATCTAGACTCACAGGAGGTGCCCGAGGCAGCAAAATCCCCTTGGAGGCAAGTCGGCAGGACGACGATGTATTGAATCTCGATGAAGTTTTAGTTTTCCATCGTCATTAGGAGGCCCTGAAAGTTACAATTAACCATCATTTTTGCGTCGGATTCGAAAATCTAGACTCACAGGAGACGGACTATATAGCGTCCAAGGCAGCAATATCCCCTTGGAGACAAGTCGGCTGGAGGACGATATATTGAATCACGATGCAATTTTTGTATTCCATCGTCATTAGGTGGCGCTGAACGTTACAATTAACCATCAGTTTTGCGTCGGATTCGAAAATCTAGACTCACAGGATGTGCCCGAAGCAGCAATATCCCCTTGAGAACAAGTCGGCTGGAGGACGATGATTTGAATCGCGATGCAATTTGAGTTTTCCATCGCTATTAGTAGGCACTGAACGCTACAATTAACTATCAGTTTTGCGTCCGATTCGAAAATCTAGACTCACAGGAGACAGACAAAAAAGGTGCCCGAGGCAGCAATATCCCCTTGGAGACTAGTCGGCTGCCTGAACGTTACAATTAACTATCAGTTTTGCGTCCGATTGTAAAATTTAGACTCACAGGAGACGGGCCATAAGGTGCCCTAGGCAGTAATATCCCCTTGGAGACAAGTCGGCTGGAGGAAGATATATTGAATCGCGACGCAATTTGAGTGTTCCATCGTCATTAGGAGGCCCCGAACGTTACAATTAACTATCAGTTTTGCGTCAAAATCGAAAATCGAGACTCACAGGAGACGGACCATAAGGTGCCCGTGGCAGCAATATCCCCTTGGAGACAAGTAGACTGGAGGACCATGTATTGAATAGCGATGCAATTTAAGTTTTCCATCGTCATTAGGAGGCCCTTAACGTTACAATTAACTATTAGTTTTGCGTCGGATCCGAAAATCTAGACTCACAGGAGACGGACCATAAGGTGCCCGAGGCAGCAATATCCCCTTGGAGACAAGTCGGCTGGAGGAAGATTTATTGAATTTCGACGCAATTTGAGTGTTCCATCGTCATTAGGAGGCCCTGAACGTTACAATTAACCATCAGTTTTGCGTCGGATTCGACAATCTAGACTCACAGGAGCTGCCCGAAGCAGCAAAATCCCCTTGGAGACAAGTCGGCTGGAGGACGATGCATTGAATCGCGATGCAATTTGAGATTTCCATCGTGATTAGGATGCCCTGAATGATGCAATTAACATCAGTTTTGCGTCCGATTCGAAAATCTAGACTCACAGGAGACGGACCATAAGGTGCCCGAGGCAGCAATATCCCCTTGGAGACAAGTCGGCTAGAGGACGGTGTACTGAATCTGGACGGAATGTGAGTGTTCCATCGTCATTTAGAGGCCATGAACGTTACAATTAACCATCAGTTTTTCGTCCGATTGGAAAATCTAGACTCATGGGAGACGGGCCATAAGGTGCCCGAGGCAGCAATGTCCCCTTGGAGATAAGTCGGCTGGAGGAAGATTTATAGAATCGCGACGCAATTTGAGTGTTCCATCGTCATTAGGAGGCCCTGAACGTTACAATTAACTATCAGTTTTGCGTCGGATTCGAAAATCTAGACTCACAGGAGGTGCCCAAAGCAGTAAAATCCCCTTGGAGACAAGTCGGCTGGAGGACGATGTATTGAATCGCGATGCAATTTTTGTTTTCCATTGTCATTAGGAGGCCCTGAACGTTACAATTAACCATCAGTTTTTCGTCGGATTCGAAAATCTAGACTCACAGGAGACGGACCATATGGCGTCCGAGGCAGCAATATCCCCTTGGAGTCAAGTCGGCTGGAGGACGATATATTGAATCACGATGCAATTTTTGTTTTCCATCGTCATTAGGAGGCCCTGAACGTTACAATTAACCATCAGTTTTGCGTCGGATTCGAAAATCTAGGCTCACAGTATGTGTCCGAAGCAGCAATATCCCCTTGGAGACAAGTCGGCTGGAGGACGATGTATTGAATCGCGATGCAATTTGAGTTTTCCATCGCTATTAGGAGGCACTGAACGTTACAATTAACTATCAGTTTTGCGTCCGATTCGAAAATCTAGACTCACAGGAGACAGACCAAAAGGTGCCCGAGGCAGCAATATCCCCTTGCAGACAAGTCGGCTGGAGGACGATGTATTGGAGCTGGACGGAATGTGAGTGTTCCATCGTCATTAGGAGGCACTGAACGTTACAATTAACCATCAGTTTTGCGTCGGATTCGAGAATCTATACTCACAGGAGACGAACCGTATGGTGTCCGAGGCAGCAATATCCCCTTGGAGACAAGTCGGCTGCCTGAACGTTACAATTAACTATCAGTTTTGCGTCCGATTGTAAAATTTAGACTCACAGGAGACGGGCCCTAAGGTGCCCGAGGCAGTACTATCCCCTTGGAGACAAGTCGGCTGGAGGAAGATTTATACAATCGCGACGCAATTTGAGTGTTCCATCGTCATTAGGAGGCCCTGATCGTTACAATTAACTATCAGTTTTGCGTCCGATTCAAAAATCTAAACTCACAGGAGACAACCCATAAGGTGCCCGAGGCAGCAATATCCCCTTGGAGACAAGTCGGCTGGAGGACGATATACTGAATCTGGACGGAATGTGAGTGATCCATCGTCATTAGGAGGCCATGAACGTTACAATTAACCATCAGTTATGCGTCGGATTCGAAAATCTAGACTCACAGGAGACGGACCATAAGGTGCCCGCGGCTGCAATATCCCCTTGGAGACAAGTCGGCTGGAGGACGATGTATTGAATCTCGTCGCAATTTGAGTGTTCCCTCGTCATTCGTCATTAGGAGGCACTGAACGTTACAATTAACTATCAGTTTTCGTCCGATTGGAAAATCTAGACTCACAGGAGACGGGCCATAAGGTGCCCGAGGCAGCAATTTCCCCTTGGAGATAAGTCGGCTGGAGGAAGATTTATAGAATCGCGACGCAATTTGAGTCTTCCATCGTCATTAGGAGGCCCTGAACGTTACAATTAACTATCAGTTTTGCGTCGGATTCGAAAATCTAGACTCACAGGAGGTGCCCAAAGCAGCAAAATCCCCTTGGAGACAAGTCGGCTGGACGACGATGTATTGAATCGCGATGCAATTTTTGTTTTCCATCGTCATTAGGAGGCCCTTAACGTTACAATTAACCATCAGTTTTGCGTCGGATTCGAAAATCTAGACTCACAGGAGACGTACCATATGGCGTCCGAGGCAGCAATATCCCCTTGGAGACATGTCGGCTGGAGGACGATATGTTGAATCGCGATGCAATTTTTGTTTTCCATCGTCATTAGGAGGCCCTGAACGTTGCAATTTACCATCAGCTTTGCGTCGGATTCGAAAATCTAGACTCACAGGATGTGCCCGTAGCAGCAATATCCCCTTGGAGACAAGTCGGCTGGAGGACGATGTATTGAATCTGGACGGAATGAGAGTGTTCCATCGTCATTAGGAGGCCCTGAACGTTAGAATTAACCATCAGTTTTCCGTCGGATTCGAAAATCTAGACTCACAGGAGACGGAACATAAGGTGCCCGAGGCAGCAATATCCCCTTGGAGACAAGTCGGCTGGAAGACGATGTATTGAATCTCGTCGCAATTTGAGTGTTCCCTCGTCATTAGGAGGCCCTGAACGTAACAATTAACTATCAGTTTCGCGTCCGATTCGAAAATCTAGACTCACAGGAGACGGACCATAAGGTGCCCGAGGCAGCAATATCCTCTTGGAGACAAGTCGGTTGGAGGAAGATTTATTGAATCGCGAAGCAATTTGAGTGTTCCATCGTCATTAGGAGGCCCTGAACGTTACAATTAACCATCAGTTTTGCGTCGGATTCGATAATCTATACTAACAGGAGACGGACCATAAGGTGCCCGAGGCAGCAATATCCCCTTGGAGACAAATCGGCTGGAGGACGATGTATTGAATCGCGATGCAATTTTAGTTTTCCATCGTCATTAGGAGGCCCTGAACGTTACAATTAACCATCAGTTTTAAGTCGGATTCGAGAACTATACTCACAGGAGACGAACCGTATGGTGTCCAAGGCAGCAAAATCCCCTTAGAGACAAGTCGGCTGCAGGACAATTTATTGAATCGCGACGCAATTTGTGTCTTCCCTCGTCTTTAGGAGGCCCTGAACGTTACAATTAACCATCAGTTTTGCGTCGGATTCGAAAATCTGGACTCACAGGAGACGGAGCATAAGGTGCCCGAGGCAGCAATATCCCCTTGGAGACAAGTCGGCTGGAGGACGATTTATTGAATCGCGATGCAAATTGAGATTTCCATCGTCATTAGGAGGCCGTGAATATTACAATTAACATCAGTTTTGCGTCCGATTCGAAAATCTAGACTCACAGGAGACGGAGCATTATTTTCATGAGGCAGCAATATCCCCTTGGAGACAAGTCTGCTGGAGGACGATGTATTGCATCGCGATTCAATTTGAGTTTTCCATCGCCATTAGGAGGCCCTAAACGTTACAATTAACTATCAGTTTTGCGTCCGATTCGAAAATCAAGACTCACTGGAAACGGACCATAGGGTGCCCAGGGCAGCAATATCCCCTTGTAGACAAGTCGGCTGGAGGCCGATGTATTGAATCGCGACGCAATTTGAGTGTTCCATCGTCATTAGGAGGCCCTGAACGTTACAATTAACCATCAGTTTTGCGTCGGATTCGAAAATCCAGAATCACAGGAGACGGACGATAAGGTGCCCGAGGCAGCAATATCCCCTTGCAGACACGTCGGCTGGAGGACGATGTATTGAATCTGGACGGAATGTGAGTGTTCAATCGTCATTAGGAGGCCCTGACCGTTACAACTAACCATGAGTTTTGCGTCGGATCCGAAAATCTAGACTCACAGCAGACGTACTACAAGGTGCCCGAGGCAGCAATATCCCCTTGAAGACACGTCGGCTGGAGGACGATGTATTCAATCGCGATGCAATTCGAGATTTCCATCGTCATTAGGATGCCTTGAATGATGCAATTAACATCAGTTTTGCGTCCGATTCGAAAATCTAGACTCATAGGAGTCGGACCATAAGGTGCCCGAGGCAGCAATATGCCTTTGGAGACAAGTAGGCTGGAGGACGATGTATTGAATCTCATCGCTAATTGAGTGTTCCCTCGTCATTAGGCGGCCCTGAACGTTACAATTAACCATCAGTTTTGCGTCGGATTCGAAAATCTAGCCTCACAGGAGGTGCCCAAAGCAGTAAAATCCCCTTGGAGACAAGTCGGCTGGAGGACGATGAATTGAATCGCGATGCAATTTTTGTTTTCCATTGTCATTAGGAGGCCCTGAACGTTACAATTAACCATCAGTTTTTCGTCGGATTCGAAAATCTAGACTCACAGGAGACGGATCTTATGGCGTCCGAGGCAGCAATATCCCCTTGGAGACAAGTAGGCTGGAGGACGATATATTGAATCACGATGCAATTTTTGTTTTCCATCGTCATTAGGAGGCCCTGAACGTTACAATTAACCATCAGTTTTGCCTCGGATTCGAAAATCTAGGCTCACAGTATGTGCCCTAAGCAGCAATATCCCCTTGGAGACAAGTCGGCTGGAGGACGATGTATTGAATCGCGATGCAATTTGAGTTTTCCATCGCTATTAGGAGGCACTGAACGTTACAATTAACTGTCAGTTTTGCGTCCGATTCGAAAATCTAGACTCACAGGAGACAGACCAAAAGGTGCCCGAGGCAGCAATATCCCCTTGCAGACAAGTCGGCTGGAGGACGATGTATTGAAGCTGGACGGAATGTGAGTGTTCCATCGTCATTAGGAGGCACTGAACGTTACAATTAACCATCAGTTTTGCGTCGGATTCGAGAATCTATACTCACAGGAGACGAACCGTATGGTGTCCGAGGCAGCAATATCCCCTTGGAGACAAGTCGGCTGCCTGAACGTTACAATTAACTATCAGTTTTGCGTCCGATTGTAAAATTTAGACTCACAGGAGACGGACCATAAGGTGCCCGAGGCAGCAATATCCTCTTGGAGACAAGTCGGTTGGAGGAAGATTTATTGAATCGCGAAGCAATTTGAGTGTTCCATCGTCATTAGGAGGCCCTGAACGTTACAATTAACCATCAGTTTTGCGTCGGATTCGATAATCTATACTAACAGGAGACGGACCATAAGGTGCCCGAGGCAGCAATATCCCCTTGGAGACAAATCGGCTGGAGGACGATGTATTGAATCGCGATGCAATTTTAGTTTTCCATCGTCATTAGGAGGCCCTGAACGTTACAATTAACCATCAGTTTTAAGTCGGATTCGAGAACTATACTCACAGGAGACGAACCGTATGGTGTCCAAGGCAGCAAAATCCCCTTAGAGACAAGTCGGCTGCAGGACAATTTATTGAATCGCGACGCAATTTGTGTCTTCCCTCGTCTTTAGGAGGCCCTGAACGTTACAATTAACCATCAGTTTTGCGTCGGATTCGAAAATCTGGACTCACAGGAGACGGAGCATAAGGTGCCCGAGGCAGCAATATCCCCTTGGAGACAAGTCGGCTGGAGGACGATTTATTGAATCGCGATGCAAATTGAGATTTCCATCGTCATTAGGAGGCCGTGAATATTACAATTAACATCAGTTTTGCGTCCGATTCGAAAATCTAGACTCACAGGAGACGGAGCATTATTTTCATGAGGCAGCAATATCCCCTTGGAGACAAGTCTGCTGGAGGACGATGTATTGCATCGCGATTCAATTTGAGTTTTCCATCGCCATTAGGAGGCCCTAAACGTTACAATTAACTATCAGTTTTGCGTCCGATTCGAAAATCAAGACTCACTGGAAACGGACCATAGGGTGCCCAGGGCAGCAATATCCCCTTGTAGACAAGTCGGCTGGAGGCCGATGTATTGAATCGCGACGCAATTTGAGTGTTCCATCGTCATTAGGAGGCCCTGAACGTTACAATTAACCATCAGTTTTGCGTCGGATTCGAAAATCCAGAATCACAGGAGACGGACGATAAGGTGCCCGAGGCAGCAATATCCCCTTGCAGACACGTCGGCTGGAGGACGATGTATTGAATCTGGACGGAATGTGAGTGTTCAATCGTCATTAGGAGGCCCTGACCGTTACAACTAACCATGAGTTTTGCGTCGGATCCGAAAATCTAGACTCACAGCAGACGTACTACAAGGTGCCCGAGGCAGCAATATCCCCTTGAAGACACGTCGGCTGGAGGACGATGTATTCAATCGCGATGCAATTCGAGATTTCCATCGTCATTAGGATGCCTTGAATGATGCAATTAACATCAGTTTTGCGTCCGATTCGAAAATCTAGACTCATAGGAGTCGGACCATAAGGTGCCCGAGGCAGCAATATGCCTTTGGAGACAAGTAGGCTGGAGGACGATGTATTGAATCTCATCGCTAATTGAGTGTTCCCTCGTCATTAGGCGGCCCTGAACGTTACAATTAACCATCAGTTTTGCGTCGGATTCGAAAATCTAGCCTCACAGGAGGTGCCCAAAGCAGTAAAATCCCCTTGGAGACAAGTCGGCTGGAGGACGATGAATTGAATCGCGATGCAATTTTTGTTTTCCATTGTCATTAGGAGGCCCTGAACGTTACAATTAACCATCAGTTTTTCGTCGGATTCGAAAATCTAGACTCACAGGAGACGGATCTTATGGCGTCCGAGGCAGCAATATCCCCTTGGAGACAAGTAGGCTGGAGGACGATATATTGAATCACGATGCAATTTTTGTTTTCCATCGTCATTAGGAGGCCCTGAACGTTACAATTAACCATCAGTTTTGCCTCGGATTCGAAAATCTAGGCTCACAGTATGTGCCCTAAGCAGCAATATCCCCTTGGAGACAAGTCGGCTGGAGGACGATGTATTGAATCGCGATGCAATTTGAGTTTTCCATCGCTATTAGGAGGCACTGAACGTTACAATTAACTGTCAGTTTTGCGTCCGATTCGAAAATCTAGACTCACAGGAGACAGACCAAAAGGTGCCCGAGGCAGCAATATCCCCTTGCAGACAAGTCGGCTGGAGGACGATGTATTGAAGCTGGACGGAATGTGAGTGTTCCATCGTCATTAGGAGGCACTGAACGTTACAATTAACCATCAGTTTTGCGTCGGATTCGAGAATCTATACTCACAGGAGACGAACCGTATGGTGTCCGAGGCAGCAATATCCCCTTGGAGACAAGTCGGCTGCCTGAACGTTACAATTAACTATCAGTTTTGCGTCCGATTGTAAAATTTAGACTCACAGGAGACGGGCCATAAGGTGTCCGAGGCAGTACTATCCCCGTGGAGACAAGTCGGCTGGAGGAAGATTTATACAATCGCGACGCAATTTGAGTGTTCCATCGTCATTAGGAGGCCCTGATCGTTACAATTAACTATCAGTTTTGCGTCCGATTCAAAAATCTAAACTCACAGGAGACAACCCATAAGGTACCCGAGGCAGCAATATCCCCTTGGAGACAAGTCGGCTGGAGGACGATATACTGAATCTGGACGGAATGTGAGTGATCCATCGTCATTAGGAGGCCATGAACGTTACAATTAACCATCAGTTATGCGTCGGATTCGAAAATCTAGACTCACAGGAGACGGACCATAAGGTGCCCGCGGCTGCAATATCCCCTTGGAGACAAGTCGGCTGGAGGACGATGTATTGAATCTCGTCGCAATTTGAGTGTTCCCTCGTCATTCGTCATTAGGAGGCACTGAACGTTACAATTAACTATCAGTTTTGCGTCGGATTCGAAAATCTAGACTCACAGGAGGTGCCCAAAGCAGCAAAATCCCCTTGGAGACAAGTCGGCTGGACGACGATGTATTGAATCGCGATGCAATTTTTGATTTCCATCGTCATTAGGAGGCCCTTAACGTTACAATTAACCATCAGTTTTGCGTCGGATTCGAAAATCTAGACTCACAGGAGACGAACCGTATGGTGTCCAAGGCAGCAAAATCCCCTTAGAGACAAGTCGGCTGCAGGACAATTTATTGAATCGCGACGCAATTTGTGTGTTCCCTCGTCTTTAGGAGGCCCTAAACGTTACAATTAACCATCAGTTTTGCGTCGGATTCGAAAATCTGGACTCACAGGAGACGGAGCATAAGGTGCCCGAGGCAGCAATATCCCCTTGGAGACAAGTCGAGTGGAGGACGATGTATTGAATCGCGATGCAAATTGAGATTTCCATCGTCATTAGGAGGCCCTGAATATTACAATTAACATCAGTTTTGCGTCCGATTCGAAAATCTAGACTCACGGGAGACGGAGCATTATTTTCACGAGGCAGCAATATCCCCTTGGAGACAAGTCTGCTGGAGGACGATGTATTGCATCGCGATTCAATTTGAGTTTTCCATCGCCATTAGGAGGCCCTGAACGTTACAATTAACTATCAGTTTTGCGTCCGATTCGAAAATCAAGACTCACTGGAAACGGACCATAGGGTGCCCAGGGCAGCAATATCCCCTTGTAGACAAGTCGGCTGGAGGCCGATGTATTGAATCGCGACGCAATTTGTGTGTTCCATCGTCATTAGGAGGCCCTGAACGTTACAATTAACCATCAGTTTTGCGTCGGATTCGAAAATCCAGAATCACAGGAGACGGACGATAAGGTGCCCGAGGCAGCAATATCCCCTTGCAGACACGTCGGCTGGAGGACGATGAATTGAATCGCGGTGCAATTTGAGATTCCCATCGTCATTAGGAGGCCCTGAATGTTGCAATTATCATTAGTTTTGCGTCCGATACAAAAATCGAGACTTACAGGAGACGGAACATAAGGTGCCCGAGGCACAAATATCCCCTTGGAGACAAGTAGGCTAGAGGACGATGTATTGAATCGCGATGCAATTTGAGTTTTCCATCGCCATTAGGACGCCCTGAACGTTACAATTAACTATCTGTTTTGCGTCCGATTCGAAAATCTAGACTCACAGGAGACGGACCATAAGGTGCCCGAGGTAGCAATATCCCCTTGGAGACAAGTCGGCTGGAGGACGATGTATTGAATCTGGACGGAATGTGAGTGTTCTATCGTCATTAGGAGGCCCTGACCGTTACAACTAACCATGAGTTTTGCGTCGGATTCGAAAATCTAGACTCACAACAGACGTACTACAAGGTGCACGAGGCAGCAATATCCCCTTGAAGACACGTCGGCTGGAGGACGATGTATTGAATCTCATCGCTAATTGAGTGTTCCCTCGTCATTAGGAGGCCCTGAACGTTACAACTAACCATGCGTTTTGCGTCGGATTCGAAAATCTAGACTCACAAGAGACGGACTATAGGGTGCCCGAGGCAGCAATATCCCCTTGGAGACACGTCAACTGGAGGACGATATATTGAATCGGGATGCAATTTGAGATTTCCATCGTCATTAGGATGCCCTGAATGATGCAATTAACATCAGTTTTGCTTCCGATTCGAAAATCTAGACTCACAGGAGACGGACCATAAGGTGCCCGAGGCAGCAATATCCCCTTGGAGACAAGTAGGCTGGAGGACGATGTATTGCATCGCGATGCAATTTGAGTTTTCCATCGCCATTAGGAGGCTCTGAGCGTTACAATTAACTATCAGTTTTCCGTCCGATTCGAAAATCTAGACTAAAAAGAGAGCGACCATAAGGTGCCCAAGGCAGCAATATCGCCTTGGAGACAAATCGGCTAGAGGACGATGTATTGAATCGCGATGCAAATTGAGTTTTCCGTCGCTATTAGGAGACACTGAACATTACAATTAACTATCAGTTTTGCGTCCGATTTGAAAATCTAGACTCACAGGAGACGGACCATAAGGTGCCCGGGGCAGCAATATCCCCTTGGAGACAAGTCGGCTAGAGGACGATGTATCGAATCTGGACGGAATGTGAGTGTTCCGTCTTCATTAGGAGGCCCTTGGAGACAAACCGGCTGGAGGACGATGTATTGAATGGCGATGCAATTTTAGTTTTCCATCGTCATTAGGAGGCCCTGAACGTTACAATTAACCATCAGTTTTGCGTCGGATTCGAAAATCTAGACTGACAGGAGACGGGTCATAAGGTGCCCGAGGCTGCAATATCCCCTTGGATACAAATCGGCTGGAGGACGATGTATTGAATCGCGATGCAATTTTAGTTTTCCATCGTCATTAGGAGGCCCTGATCGTTACAATTAACATCAGTTTTGCGTCCGATTCGAAAATCTAGACTCACTGGAAACGGAGCATAAGGTACCCGAGGCAGTAATATCCCCTTGGAGACAAGTCGTCTGGAGGACGATGTATTGAAACGCGATGCAATTTGAGTTTTCCATCGCCATTAGGAGGCCCTGAACGTTACAATTAACTATCAGTTTTGCGTCCGATTCGGGAATCAAGACTCACAGGAGACGGACCAATAGGTGCCCATGGCAGCAATATCCCCTTGTAGACAAGTCGGCTGGAGGAGGATGTATTGAATCTGGACGGAATGTGAGTGCTCCATCGTCATTAGGAGGCCCTGAACGTTTTAATTAACGATCAGTTTTGCGTCGGATTCGAAAATCTAGACTCACAGGAGACGGACCATAAGGTGCCCGAGGAAGCAATATTCCTTTGGAGACAAGTCGGCTGGAGGACTATGTATTGAATTTCGTCGCAATTTGATTCTTCCCTCGTCATTAGGAGGCCGTGAACGTTACAATTAATTATCAGTTTTGCGTCGGATTTGAAAATCTAGACTCACAGGAGACGGACCATAAGGTGCCCGAGGCAGCAATATCCCCTTAGAGACAAGTCGGCTGGAGGACGATGTACTGAATCGCGATGCAATTTGAGTTTTCCATCGTCATTAGGAGGCCCTGAACGTTTCAATTAACTATCAGTTTTGCGTCCGATTCGAAAATCTAGACTCACCATAAGCTGTCCGATGCAGCAAATCCACTTGGAATCAAGTCACCTGGAGGAAGATTTATTGAATCGCGACGCAATTTGAGTGTTCCATCGTCATTTGGAGGCCCTGGACGTTTCAATTAACTATCAGTTTTGCGTCCGATTCGAAAATCTAGACTCACCATAAGCTGTCCGATGCAGCAAATCCACTTGGAATCAAGTCACCTGGAGGAAGATTTATTGAATCGCGACGCAATTTGAGTGTTCCATCGTCATTTGGAGGCCCTGAACGTTACAATTAACCATCAGTTTTGCGTCGGATTCGAAAAACTGCACTCACAGGAGACGGACCATAAGGTGCCCGAGGCAGTAATATCCCCTTGGAGACAAGTCGGCTGGAGGAAGATTTATTGAATTTCGACGCAATTTGAGTGTTCCATCGTCATTAGGAGGCCCTGAACGTTACAATTAACCATCAGTTTTGCGTCGGATTCGAAAATCTGCACTCACAGGAGACGGACCATAAGGTGCCCGAGGCAGCAATATCCCCTTGGAGACAAGTCGGTTGGAGGACGATGTACTGAATCGCGATGCAATTTGAGTTTTCCATCGTCATTAGGAGGCCCTGAACGTTTCAATTAACTATCAGTTTTGCGTCCGATTCGAAAATCTAGACTCACAATAAGCTGTCCGATGCAGCAAATCCACTTGGAATCAAGTCACCTGGAGGAAGATTTATTGAATCGCGACGCAATTTGAGTGTTCCATCGTCATTTGGAGGCCCTGAACGTTACAATTAACCATCAGTTTTGCGTCGGATTCGAAAAACTGCACTCACAGGAGACGGACCATAAGGTGCCCGAGGCAGTAATATCCCCTTGGAGACAAGTCGGCTGGAGGAAGATTTATTGAATTTCGACGCAATTTGAGTGTTCCATCGTCATTAGGAGGCCCTGAACGTTACAATTAACCATCAGTTTTGCGTCGGATTCGAAAATCTAGACTCACAGGAGACGGACCATAAGGTGCCGGAGGCTGCAATATCCCCTTCGAGAAGAGTCGGCTGGAGGACGATGTATTGAATCTCGTCGCATTTTGAGTATTCCCTCGTCATTAGGAGGCCCTGAACCTTACAATTAACCATCAGTTTTGCGTCGGATTCGACAATCTAGACTCACAGGAGCTGCCCGAAGCAACAAAATCCCCTTGGAGACAAGTCGGCTGGAGGACGATGCATTGAATCGCGATGCAATTTGAGATTTCCATCGTGATTAGGATGCCCTGCATGATGCAATTAACATCAGTTTTGCGTCCGATTCGAAAATCTAGACTCACAGGAGACGGACAATAAGGTGCCCGAGGCAGCAATATCCCCTTGGAGACAAGTCGGCTGGAGGACGGTGTACTGAATCTGGACGGAATGTGAGTGTTCCATCGTCATTAGGAGGCCATGAACGTTACAATTAACCATCAGTTTTGCGTCGGATTCGAAAATCTAGACTCACAGCAGACGGACATAAGGTGCCCGAGGCTGCAATATCCCCTTGGAGACAAGTCGGCTGGAGGACGATGTATTGAATCTCGTCGCAATTTGAGTGTTCCCTCGTCATTCGTCATTAGGAGGCCCTGAACGTCACAATTAACTATCAGTTTTTCGTCCGATTGGAAAATCTAGACTCATGGGAGACGGGCCATAAGGTGCCCGAGGCAGCAATGTCCCCTTGGAGATAAGTCGGCTGGAGGAAGATTTATAGAATCGCGACGAAATTTGAGTGTTCCATCGTCATTAGGAGGCCCTGAACGTTACAATTAACTATCAGTTTTGCGTCGGATTCGAAAATCTAGACTCACAGGAGGTGCCCAAAGCAGTAAAATCCCCTTGGAGACAAGTCGGCTGGAGGACGATGTATTGAATCGCGATGCAATTTGAGTTTTCCATCGCTATTAGGAGGCACTGAACGTTACAATTAACTATCAGTTTTGCGTCCGATTCGAAAATCTAGACTCACAGGAGACAGACCAAAAGGTGCCCGAGGCAGCAATATCCCCTTGCAGACAAGTCGGCTGGAGGACGATGTATTGAAGCTGGACGGAATGTGAGTGTTCCATCGTCATTAGGAGGCACTGAACGTTACAATTAACCATCGGTTTTGCGTCGGATTCGAGAATCTATACTCACAGGAGACGAACCGTATGGTGTCCGAGGCAGCAATATCCCCTTGGAGACAAGTCGGCTGCCTGAACGTTACAATTAACTATCAGTTTTGCGTCCGATTGTAAAATTTAGACTCACAGGAGACGGGCCATAAGGTGCCCGAGGCAGTACTATCCCCTTGGAGACAAGTCGGCTGGAGGAAGATTTATTGAATTTCGACGCAATTTGAGTGTTCCATCGTCATTTGGAGGCCCTGAACGTTTCAATTAACTATCAGTTTTGCGTCCGATTCGAAAATCTAGACTCACCATAAGCTGTCCGATGCAGCAAATCCACTTGGAATCAAGTCACCTGGAGGAAGATTTGTTGAATCGCGACGCAATTTGAGTGTTCCATCGTCATTTGGAGGCCCTGAACGTTACAATTAACCATCAGTTTTGCGTCGGATTCGAAAATCTGCACTCACAGGAGACGGACCATAAGGTGCCCGAGGCAGCAATATCCCCTTGGAGACAAGTCGGTTGGAGGACGATGTACTGAATCGCGATGCAATTTGAGTTTTCCATCGTCATTAGGAGGCACTGAACGTTTCAATTAACTATCAGTTTTGCGTCCGATTCGAAAATCTAGACTCACAATAAGCTGTCCGATGCAGCAAATCCACTTGGAATCAAGTCACCTGGAGGAAAATTTATTGAATCGCGACGCAATTTGAGTGTTCCATCGTCATTTGGAGGCCCTGAACGTCACAATTAACCATCAGTTTTGCGTCGGATTCGAAAATCTGCACTCACAGGAGACGGACCATAAGGTGCCCGAGGCAGCAATATCCCCTTGGAGACAAGTCGGCTGGAGGAAGATTTATTGAATTTCGACGCAATTTGAGTGTTCCATCGTCATTAGGAGGCCCTGAACGTTACAATTTACCATCAGTTTTGCGTCGGATTCGAAAATCTAGACTCACAGGAGACGGACCATAAGGTGCCGGAGGCTGCAATATCCCCTTCGAGAAGAGTCGGCTGGAGGACGATGTATTGAATCTCGTCGCAATTTGAGTATTCCCTCGTCATTAGGAGGCCCTGAACCTTACAATTAACCATCAGTTTTGCGTCGGATTCGACAATCTAGACACACAGGAGCTGCCCGAAGCAGCAAAATCCCCTTGGAGACAAGTCGGCTGGAGGACGATGCATTGAATCGCGATGCAATTTGAGATTTCCATCGTGATTAGGATGCCCTGAATGATGCAATTAACATCAGTTTTGCGTCCGATTCGAAAATCTAGACTCACAGGAGACGGAGCATAAGGTGCCCGAGGCAGCAATATCCCCTTGGAGACAAGTCGGCTGGAGGACGGTGTACTGAATCTGGACGGAATGTGAGTGTTCCATCGTCATTAGGAGGCCATGAACGTTACAATTAACCATCAGTTTTGCGTCGGATTCGAAAATCTAGACTCACAGCAGACGGACATAAGGTGCCCGAGGCTGCAATATCCCTTTGGAGACAAGTCGGCTGGAGGACGATGTATTGAATCTCGTCGCAATTTGGGTGTTCCCTCGTCATTCGTCATTAGGAGGCCCTGAACGTCACAATTAACTATCAGTTTTTCGTCCGATTGGAAAATCTAGACTCATGGGAGACGGGCCATAAGGTGCCCGAGGCAGCAATGTCCCCTTGGAGATAAGTCGGCTGGAGGAAGATTTATAGAATCGCGACGAAATTTGAGTGTTCCATCGTCATTAGGAGGCCCTGAACGTTACAATTAACTATCAGTTTTGCGTCGGATTCGAAAATCTAGACTCACAGGAGGTGCCCAAAGCAGTAAAATCCCCTTGGAGACAAGTCGGCTGGAGGACGATGAATTGAATCGCGATGCAATTTTTGTTTTCCATTGTCATTAGGAGGCCCTGAACGTTACAATTAACCATCAGTTTTTCGTCGGATTCGAAAATCTAGACTCACAGGAGACGGACCATATGGCGTCCGAGGCAGCAATATCCCCTTGGAGACAAGTCGGCTGGAGGACGATATATTGAATCACGATGCAATTTTTGTTTTCCATCGTCATTAGGAGGCCCTGAACGTTACAATTATCCATCAGTTTTGCGTCGGATTCGAAAATCTAGGCTCACAGTATGTGCCCGAAACAGCAATATCCCCTTGGAGACAAGTCGGCTGGAGGACGATGTATTGAATCGCGATGCAGTTTGAGTTTTCCATCGCAATTAGGAGGCACTGAACGTTACAATTAACTATCAGTTTTGCGTCCGATTCGAAAATCTAGACTCACAGGAGACCGACCAAAAGGTGCCCGAGGCAGCAATATCCCCTTGCAGACAAGTCGGCTGGAGGACGATGTATTGAAGCTGGACGGAATGTGAGTGTTCCATCGTCATTAGGAGGCACTGAAAGTTACAATTAACCATCGGTTTTGCGTCGGATTCGAGAATCTATACTCACAGGAGACGAACCGTATGGTGTCCGAGGCAGCAATATCCCCTTGGAGACAAGTCGGCTGCCTGAACGTTACAATTAACTATCAGTTTTGCGTCCGATTGTAAAATTTAGACTCACAGGAGACGGGCCATAAGGTGCCCGAGGCAGTACTATCCCCTTGGAGACAAGTCGGCTGGAGGAAGATTTATACAATCGCGACGCAATTTGAGTGTTCCATCGTCATTAGGAGGCCCTGATCGTTACAATTAACTATCAGTTTTGCGTCAAAATCGAAAATCTAGACTCACAGGAGACGGACCATAAGGTGCCCGAGGCAGCAATATCCCCTTGGAGACAAGTCGGCTGGAGGAAGATTTATTGAATTTCGACGCAATTTGAGTTTTCCATCGTCACTAGGAGGCCCTGAACGTTACAATTAACCATCAGTTTTGCGTCGGATTCGAAAATCTAGACTCACAGGAGACGGACAATAAGGTGCCGGAGGCAGCAATATCCCCTTGGAGAAGAGTCGGCTGGAGGACGATGTATTGAATCTCGTCGCAATTTGAGTGTTCCCTCGTCATTAGGAGGCCCTGAACGTTACAATTAACTATCAGTTTTGCGTCCGATTCAAAAATCTAAACTCACAGGAGACAACCCATAAGGTGCCCGAGGCAGCAGTATCCCCTTGGAGACAAGTCGGCTGGAGGACGATATACTGAATCTGGACCGAATGTGAGTGATCCATCGTTATTAGGAGGCCATGAACGTTACAATTAACCGTCAGTTATGCGTCGGATTCGAAAATCTAGACTCACAGGAGACGGACCATAAGGTGCCCGCGGCTGCAATGTCCCCTTGGAGAAAAGTCGGCTGGAGGACGATGTATTGAATCGCGATGCAAATTGAGATTTCCATCGTCATTAGGAGGCCCTGAATATTACAATTAACATCAGTTTTGCGTCCGATTCGAAAGTCTAGACTCACAGGAGACGGAGCATTATTTTCACGAGGCAGCAATATCCCCTTGGAGACAAGTCTGCTGGAGGACGATGTATTGAATCGCGATTCAATTTGAGTTTTCCATCGCCATTAGGAGGCCCTGAACGTTACAATTAACTATCAGTTTTGCGTCGGATTCGAAAATCTAGACTCACAGGAGGTGCCGAAAGCAGTAAAATCCCCTTGGAGACAAGTCGGCTGGAGGACGATGTATTGAATCGCGATGCAATTTGAGTTTTCCATCGCTATTAGGAGGCACTGAACGTTACAATTAACTATCAGTTTTGCGTCCGATTCGAAAATCTAGACTCACAGGAGACAGACCAAAAGGTGCCCGAGGCAGCAATATCCCCTTGCAGACAAGTCGGCTGGAGGACGATGTATTGAAGCTGGACGGAATGTGAGTGTTCCATCGTCATTAGGAGGCACTGAACGTTACAATTAACCATCGGTTTTGCGTCGGATTCGAGAATCTATACTCACAGGAGACGAACCGTATGGTGTCCGAGGCAGCAATATCCCCTTGGAGACAAGTCGGCTGCCTGAACGTTACAATTAACTATCAGTTTTGCGTCCGATTGTAAAATTTAGACTCACAGGAGACGGGCCATAGGGTGCCCGAGGCACTACTATCCCCTTGGAGACAAGTCGGCTGGAGGAAGATTTATTGAATTTCGACGCAATTTGAGTGTTCCATCGTCATTTGGAGGCCCTGAACGTTTCAATTAACTATCAGTTTTGCGTCCGATTCGAAAATCTAGACTCACCATAAGCTGTCCGATGCAGCAAATCCACTTGGAATCAAGTCACCTGGAGGAAGATTTGTTGAATCGCGACGCAATTTGAGTGTTCCATCGTCATTTGGAGGCCCTGAACGTTACAATTAACCATCAGTTTTGCGTCGGATTCGAAAATCTGCACTCACAGGAGACGGACCATAAGGTGCCCGAGGCAGCAATATCCCCTTGGAGACAAGTCGGCTGGAGGAAGATTTATTGAATTTCGACGCAATTTGAGTGTTCCATCGTCATTAGGAGGCCCTGAACGTTACAATTAACCATCAGTTTTGCGTCGGATTCGAAAATCTAGACTCACAGGAGACGGACCATAAGGTGCCGGAGGCTGCAATATCCCCTTCGAAAAGAGTCGGCTGGAGGACGATGTATTGAATCTCGTCGCAATTTGAGTATTCCCTCGTCATTAGGAGGCCCTGAACGTTACAATTAACCATCAGTTTTGCGTCGGATTCGACAATCTAGACTCACAGGAGCTGCCCGAAGCAGCAAAATCCCCTTGGAGACAAGTCGGCTGGAGGACGATGCATTGAATCGCGATGCAATTTGAGATTTCCATCGTGATTAGGATGCCCTGAATGATGCAATTAACATCAGTTTTGCGTCCGATTCGAAAATCTAGACTCACAGGAGACGGAGCATAAGGTGCCCGAGGCAGCAATATCCCCTTGGAGACAAGTCGGCTGGAGGACGGTGTACTGAATCTGGACGGAATGTGAGTGTTCCATCGTCATTAGGAGGCCATGAACGTTACAATTAAATATCAGTTTTGCGTCGGATTCGAAAATCTAGACTCACAGCAGACGGACATAAGGTGCCCGAGGCTGCAATATCCCCTTGGAGACAAGTCGGCTGGAGGACGATGTATTGAATCTCGTCGCAATTTGAGTGTTCCCTCGTCATTCGTCATTAGGAGGCCCTGAACGTCACAATTAACTATCAGTTTTTCGTCCGATTGGAAAATCTAGACTCATGGGAGACGGGCCATAAGGTGCCCGAGGCAGCAATGTCCCCTTGGAGATAAGTCGGCTGGAGGAAGATTTATAGAATCGCGACGAAATTTGAGTGTTCCATCGTCATTAGGAGGCCCTGAACGTTACAATTAACTATCAGTTTTGCGTCGGATTCGAAAATCTAGACTCACAGGAGGTGCCCAAAGCAGTAAAATCCCCTTGGAGACAAGTCGGCTGGAGGACGATGAATTGAATCGCGATGCAATTTTTGTTTTCCATTGTCATTAGGAGGCCCTGAACGTTACAATTAACCATCAGTTTTTCGTCGGATTCGAAAATCTAGACTCACAGGAGACGGACCATATGGCGTCCGAGGCAGCAATATCCCCTTGGAGACAAGTCGGCTGGAGGACGATATATTGAATCACGATGCAATTTTTGTTTTCCATCGTCATTAGGAGGCCCTGAACGTTACAATTATCCATCAGTTTTGCGTCGGATTCGAAAATCTAGGCTCACAGTATGTGCCCGAAACAGCAATATCCCCTTGGAGACAAGTCGGCTGGAGGACGATGTATTGAATCGCGATGCAGTTTGAGTTTTCCATCGCAATTAGGAGGCACTGAACGTTACAATTAACTATCAGTTTTGCGTCCGATTCGAAAATCTAGACTCACAGGAGACCGACCAAAAGGTGCCCGAGGCAGCAATATCCCCTTGCAGACAAGTCGGCTGGAGGACGATGTATTGAAGCTGGACGGAATGTGAGTGTTCCATCGTCATTAGGAGGCACTGAAAGTTACAATTAACCATCGGTTTTGCGTCGGATTCGAGAATCTATACTCACAGGAGACGAACCGTATGGTGTCCGAGGCAGCAATATCCCCTTGGAGACAAGTCGGCTGCCTGAACGTTACAATTAACTATCAGTTTTGCGTCCGATTGTAAAATTTAGACTCACAGGAGACGGGCCATAAGGTGCCCGAGGCAGTACTATCCCCTTGGAGACAAGTCGGCTGGAGGAAGATTTATACAATCGCGACGCAATTTGAGTGTTCCATCGTCATTAGGAGGCCCTGATCGTTACAATTAACTATCAGTTTTGCGTCAAAATCGAAAATCTAGACTCACAGGAGACGGACCATAAGGTGCCCGAGGCAGCAATATCCCCTTGGAGACAAGTCGGCTGGAGGAAGATTTATTGAATTTCGACGCAATTTGAGTTTTCCATCGTCACTAGGAGGCCCTGAACGTTACAATTAACCATCAGTTTTGCGTCGGATTCGAAAATCTAGACTCACAGGAGACGGACAATAAGGTGCCGGAGGCAGCAATATCCCCTTGGAGAAGAGTCGGCTGGAGGACGATGTATTGAATCTCGTCGCAATTTGAGTGTTCCCTCGTCATTAGGAGGCCCTGAACGTTACAATTAACTATCAGTTTTGCGTCCGATTCAAAAATCTAAACTCACAGGAGACAACCCATAAGGTGCCCGAGGCAGCAGTATCCCCTTGGAGACAAGTCGGCTGGAGGACGATATACTGAATCTGGACCGAATGTGAGTGATCCATCGTTATTAGGAGGCCATGAACGTTACAATTAACCGTCAGTTATGCGTCGGATTCGAAAATCTAGACTCACAGGAGACGGACCATAAGGTGCCCGCGGCTGCAATGTCCCCTTGGAGAAAAGTCGGCTGGAGGACGATGTATTGAATCGCGATGCAAATTGAGATTTCCATCGTCATTAGGAGGCCCTGAATATTACAATTAACATCAGTTTTGCGTCCGATTCGAAAGTCTAGACTCACAGGAGACGGAGCATTATTTTCACGAGGCAGCAATATCCCCTTGGAGACAAGTCTGCTGGAGGACGATGTATTGAATCGCGATTCAATTTGAGTTTTCCATCGCCATTAGGAGGCCCTGAACGTTACAATTAACTATCAGTTTTGCGTCGGATTCGAAAATCTAGACTCACAGGAGGTGCCGAAAGCAGTAAAATCCCCTTGGAGACAAGTCGGCTGGAGGACGATGTATTGAATCGCGATGCAATTTGAGTTTTCCATCGCTATTAGGAGGCACTGAACGTTACAATTAACTATCAGTTTTGCGTCCGATTCGAAAATCTAGACTCACAGGAGACAGACCAAAAGGTGCCCGAGGCAGCAATATCCCCTTGCAGACAAGTCGGCTGGAGGACGATGTATTGAAGCTGGACGGAATGTGAGTGTTCCATCGTCATTAGGAGGCACTGAACGTTACAATTAACCATCGGTTTTGCGTCGGATTCGAGAATCTATACTCACAGGAGACGAACCGTATGGTGTCCGAGGCAGCAATATCCCCTTGGAGACAAGTCGGCTGCCTGAACGTTACAATTAACTATCAGTTTTGCGTCCGATTGTAAAATTTAGACTCACAGGAGACGGGCCATAGGGTGCCCGAGGCACTACTATCCCCTTGGAGACAAGTCGGCTGGAGGAAGATTTATTGAATTTCGACGCAATTTGAGTGTTCCATCGTCATTTGGAGGCCCTGAACGTTTCAATTAACTATCAGTTTTGCGTCCGATTCGAAAATCTAGACTCACCATAAGCTGTCCGATGCAGCAAATCCACTTGGAATCAAGTCACCTGGAGGAAGATTTGTTGAATCGCGACGCAATTTGAGTGTTCCATCGTCATTTGGAGGCCCTGAACGTTACAATTAACCATCAGTTTTGCGTCGGATTCGAAAATCTGCACTCACAGGAGACGGACCATAAGGTGCCCGAGGCAGCAATATCCCCTTGGAGACAAGTCGGCTGGAGGAAGATTTATTGAATTTCGACGCAATTTGAGTGTTCCATCGTCATTAGGAGGCCCTGAACGTTACAATTAACCATCAGTTTTGCGTCGGATTCGAAAATCTAGACTCACAGGAGACGGACCATAAGGTGCCGGAGGCTGCAATATCCCCTTCGAAAAGAGTCGGCTGGAGGACGATGTATTGAATCTCGTCGCAATTTGAGTATTCCCTCGTCATTAGGAGGCCCTGAACGTTACAATTAACCATCAGTTTTGCGTCGGATTCGACAATCTAGACTCACAGGAGCTGCCCGAAGCAGCAAAATCCCCTTGGAGACAAGTCGGCTGGAGGACGATGCATTGAATCGCGATGCAATTTGAGATTTCCATCGTGATTAGGATGCCCTGAATGATGCAATTAACATCAGTTTTGCGTCCGATTCGAAAATCTAGACTCACAGGAGACGGAGCATAAGGTGCCCGAGGCAGCAATATCCCCTTGGAGACAAGTCGGCTGGAGGACGGTGTACTGAATCTGGACGGAATGTGAGTGTTCCATCGTCATTAGGAGGCCATGAACGTTACAATTAAATATCAGTTTTGCGTCGGATTCGAAAATCTAGACTCACAGCAGACGGACATAAGGTGCCCGAGGCTGCAATATCCCCTTGGAGACAAGTCGGCTGGAGGACGATGTATTGAATCTCGTCGCAATTTGAGTGTTCCCTCGTCATTCGTCATTAGGAGGCCCTGAACGTCACAATTAACTATCAGTTTTTCGTCCGATTGGAAAATCTAGACTCATGGGAGACGGGCCATAAGGTGCCCGAGGCAGCAATGTCCCCTTGGAGATAAGTCGGCTGGAGGAAGATTTATAGAATCGCGACGAAATTTGAGTGTTCCATCGTCATTAGGAGGCCCTGAACGTTACAATTAACTATCAGTTTTGCGTCGGATTCGAAAATCTAGACTCACAGGAGGTGCCCAAAGCAGTAAAATCCCCTTGGAGACAAGTCGGCTGGAGGACGATGAATTGAATCGCGATGCAATTTTTGTTTTCCATTGTCATTAGGAGGCCCTGAACGTTACAATTAACCATCAGTTTTTCGTCGGATTCGAAAATCTAGACTCACAGGAGACGGACCATATGGCGTCCGAGGCAGCAATATCCCCTTGGAGACAAGTCGGCTGGAGGACGATATATTGAATCACGATGCAATTTTTGTTTTCCATCGTCATTAGGAGGCCCTGAACGTTACAATTATCCATCAGTTTTGCGTCGGATTCGAAAATCTAGGCTCACAGTATGTGCCCGAAACAGCAATATCCCCTTGGAGACAAGTCGGCTGGAGGACGATGTATTGAATCGCGATGCAATTTGAGTTTTCCATCGCAATTAGGAGGCACTGAACGTTACAATTAACTATCAGTTTTGCGTCCGATTCGAAAATCTAGACTCACAGGAGACCGACCAAAAGGTGCCCGAGGCAGCAATATCCCCTTGCAGACAAGTCGGCTGGAGGACGATGTATTGAAGCTGGACGGAATGTGAGTGTTCCATCGTCATTAGGAGGCACTGAACGTTACAATTAACCATCGGTTTTGCGTCGGATTCGAGAATCTATACTCACAGGAGACGAACCGTATGGTGTCCGAGGCAGCAATATCCCCTTGGAGACAAGTCGGCTGCCTGAACGTTACAATTAACTATCAGTTTTGCGTCCGATTGTAAAATTTAGACTCACAGGAGACGGGCCATAAGGTGCCCGAGGCAGTACTATCCCCTTGGAGACAAGTCGGCTGGAGGAAGATTTATACAATCGCGACGCAATTTGAGTGTTCCATCGTCATTAGGAGGCCCTGATCGTTACAATTAACTATCAGTTTTGCGTCAAAATCGAAAATCTAGACTCACAGGAGACGGACCATAAGGTGCCCGAGGCAGCAATATCCCCTTGGAGACAAGTCGGCTGGAGGAAGATTTATTGAATTTCGACGCAATTTGAGTTTTCCATCGTCACTAGGAGGCCCTGAACGTTACAATTAACCATCAGTTTTGCGTCGGATTCAACAATCTAGACTCACAGGAGCTGCCCGAAGCAGCAAAATCCCCTTGGAGACAAGTCGGCTGGACGACGATGTATTGAATCGCGATACAATTTTAGTTTTCCATCGTCATTAGGAGGCCCTCAAACTTACAATTAATCATCAGTTTTGCGTCGGATTCGAAAATCTAGACTCACAGGAGACGGACAATAAGGTGCCGGAGGCAGCAATATCCCCTTGGAGAAGAGTCGGCTGGAGGACGATGTATTGAATCTCGTCGCAATTTGAGTGTTCCCTCGTCATTAGGAGGCCCTGAACGTTACAATTAACTATCAGTTTTGCGTCCGATTCAAAAATCTAAACTCACAGGAGACAACCCATAAGGTGCCCGAGGCAGCAATATCCCCTTGGAGACAAGTCGGCTGGAGGACGATATACTGAATCAGGACGGAATGTGAGTGATCCATCGTTATTAGGAGGCCATGAACGTTACAATTAACCATCAGTTATGCATCGGATTCGAAAATCTAGACTCACAGGAGACGGACCATAAGGTGCCCGCGGCTGCAATATCCCCTTGGAGACAAGTCGGCCGGAGGACGATGTATTGAATCGCGATGCAAATTGAGATTTCCATCGTCATTAGGAGGCCCTGAATATTACAATTAACATCAGTTTTGCGTCCGATTCGAAAGTCTAGACTCACAGGAGACGGAGCATTATTTTCACGAGGCAGCAATATCCCCTTGGAGACAAGTCTGCTGGAGGACGATGTATTGAATCGCGATTCAATTTGAGTTTTCCATCGCCATTAGGAGGCCCTGAACGTTACAATTAACTATCAGTTTTGCGTCCGATTCGAAAATCTAGACTCACAGGAGACGGACCATAAGGTGCCCGAGGTAGCAATATCCCCTTGGAGACAAGTCGGCTGGAGGACGATATATTGAATCTGGCCGGAATGTGAGTGTTCTATCGTCATTAGGAGGCCCTGACCGTTACAACTAACCATGAGTTTTGCGTCGGATTCGAAAATCTAGACTCTCAACAGACGTACTACAAGGTGCCCGAGGCAGCAATATCCCCTTGAAGACACGTCGGCTGGAGGACGATGTATTGAATCGCGATGCAATTTGAGATTTCCATCGTCAATAGGATGCCTTGAATGATGCAATTAACATCAGTTTCGCGTCCGATTCGAAAATCTAGTCTCACAGGAGTCAGACCATAAGGTGCCCGAGGCAGCAATATGCCCTTGGAGACAAGTAGGCCGGAGGACGATGTATTGAATCGCGATGCAATTTGAGTTTCCCATCGCCATTAGGAGGCCCTGAACGTTACAATTAACCATCAGTTTTGCGTCGGATTCGAAAATCTAGACTCACAGGAGACGGACCATAAGGTGCCCGAGGCAGCAATATCCCCTTGGAGACAAGTCGGCTGGAGGACGATGTATTGAATCTCATCGCTAATTGAGTGTTCCCTCGTCATTAGGAGGCCCTGAACGTTACAATTATCTATCAGTTTGGCGTCCGATTGTAAAACCTAGACTAGCAGGAGACGGGGGATAAGGTGCTCGAGGCAGTAATATCCCCTTGGAGACAAGTCGGCTGGAGGAAGATTTATTGATTCGCGACGCAATTTGAGTGTTCCATCGTCATTAGGAGGCCCTGAACGTTACAATTAACCATCAGTTTAGCGTCGGTTTCGAAAATCTAGACTCACAGGAGACGCACCATAAGGTGCCCGAGGTAGCAATATCCCCTTGGAGACAAGTCGGCTGGAGGACGATGTATTGAATCTGGACGGAATGTGAGTGTTCGATCGTCATTAGGAGGCCCTGACCGTTACAACTAACCATGCGTTTTGCGTCGGATTCGAAAATCTAGACTCACAAGAGACGGACTATAAGGTGTCCGAGGCAGCAATATCCCCTTGGAGACACGTCAACTAGAGGACGATATATTGAATCGGAATGCAATTTGAGATTTCTATCGTCATTAGGATGCCCTGAATGATGCAATTAACATCAGTTTTGCTTCCGATTCGAAAATCTAGACTCACAGGAGACGGACCATAAGGTGCCCGAGGCAGCAATATCCCCTTGGAGACAAGTAGGCTGGAGGACGATGTATTGCATCGCGATGCAATTTGAGTTTTCCATCGCCATTAGGAGGCCCTGAACGTTACAATTAACTATCAGTTTTGCGTCCGATTCGAAAATCAAGAGTCACAGGAGACGGACCATAAGGTGCCCAGGGCAGCAATATCCGCTTGTAGACAAGTCTGCTGGAGGACGATGTATTGAATCGCGACGCAATATGAGTGTTCCATCGTCATTAGGAGGCCCTGAACGTTACAATTAACCATCAGTTTTGCGTCGGATTCGAGAATCTATACTCACAGGAGACGAACCGTACGGTGTCCGAGGCAGCAATATCCCCTTGGAGACAAGTCGGCTGCAGGACAAATTATTGAATCGCGACGCAATTTGTGTGTTCCCTCGTCATTAGGAGCCCCTGAATGTTGCAATTATCATCAGTTTTGCATCCGATGCAAAAATCTAGACTCACAGGAGACGGACCATATGGTGCCCCAGGCAGCAATATCCCCTTGGAGACAAGTCGGCTGGAGGACGATGTATTGAATCTGGACGGAATGTGAGTGTTCCATCGTCATTAGGAGGCCCTGAACGTTACAATTAACCATCCGTTTTGCGTCGGATTCGAAAATCTGGACCCACAGGAGACGGACCATAAGGTGCCCGAGGCAGCAATATCCCCTTGGAGACAAGTCGGCTGGAGGACGATGTATGGAATCTCGTCGCTAATTGAGTGTTCCCTCGTCATTAGGAGGCCAAGAACGTTACAATTAACTCTCAGTTCTGCGTCCGATTGTAAAATCTAGACTCGCAGGAGACGGGCGATAAGGTGCCCGAGGCAGTAATATCCCCTTGGAGACAAGTCGGCTGGAGGACGATTTATTGAATAGCGACGCAAATTGAGTTTTCCATCGCTATTAGGAGACACTGAACATTACAATTAACTATCAGTTTTGCGTCCGATTTGAAAATCTAGACTCACAGGAGACGGACCATAAGGTGCCCGAGGCAGCAATATCCCCTTGGAGACAAGTCGTCTGGAGGACGATGTATTTAATCGCTATGCAATTTGAGTTTTCCATCGTCATTAGGAGGCCCTGAACGTTACAATTAACTATCAGTTTTCCGTCCGATTCGAAAATCTAGACTAAAAAGAGAGCGACCATAAGGTGCCCAAGGCAGCAATATCGCCTTCGAGACAAATCGGCTAGAGGACGATGTATTGAATCGCGATGCAAATTGAGTTTTCCATCGCTATTAGGAGACACTGAACATTACAATTAACTATCAGTTTTGCGTCCGATTTGAAAATCTAGACTCACAGGAGACGGACCATAAGGTGCCCGAGGCAGCAATATCCCCTTCGAGACAAGTCGGATGGAGGACGATGTATCGAATCTGGACGGAATGTGAGTGTTCCGTCTTCATTAGGAGGCCCTTGGAGACAACCCGGCTGGAGGACGATGCAATTTTAGTTTTCCATCGTCATTAGGAGGCCCTGAACGTTACAATTAACCATCAGTTTTGCGTCGGATTCGAAAATATAGACTCACAGGAGACGAACCGTATGGTGTCCGAGGCAGCAATATCCCCTTGGAGACAAGACGGCTGGAGGACGATTTATTGAATCGCGATGCAATTTGTGTGTTCCATCGTCATTATGAGGCCCTGAACGTTACAATTAACCATCAGTTTTGCGTCGGATTCGAAAATCTAGACTGACAGGAGACGGGTCATAAGGTGCCCGAGGCAGCAATATCCCCTTGGATACAAATCGGCTGGAGGACGATGTATTGAATCGCGATGCAATTTTAGTTTTCCATCGTCATTAGGAGGCCCTGAACGTTACATTTAACAATCAGTTTTGCGTCGGATTCGAAAATCTAGGCTTCACAGGAGACGAACCGTATGGTGTCGAGGCAGCAATATCCCCTTGGAGACAAATCGGCTGGAGGACGATGTATTGAATCTCGACGGAATGTGAGTGCTCCATCGTCATTAGGAGGCCCTGAACGTTACAATTAACGATCAGTTTTGCGTCGGATTCGAAAATCTAGACTCACAGGAGACGGGTCATAAGGTGCCCGAGGAAGCAATATCCCCTTGGATACAAATCGGCTGGAGGACGATTTATTGAATCGCGATGCAATTTGTGTGTTCCATCGTCATTATGAGGCCCTGAACGTTACAATTAACCATCAGCTTTGCGTCGGATTTGAATATCTAGACTCACAGGAGAGGGACCATAAGGTGCCCGAGGCAGCAATATCCCCTTGGAGACAAGTCGGCTGGAGGACGATGTATTGAGTCGCGATGCAATTTGAGATTTCCATCGTCATTAGGAAGCCCTGATCGTTACAATTAACATCAGTTTTGCGTCCGATTCGAAAATCTAGACTCACTGGAAACGGAGCATAATGTACCCGAGGCAGTAATATCCCCTTGGAGACAAGTCGTCTGGAGGACGATGTATTGAAACGCGATGCAATTTGAGTTTTCCATCGCCATTAGGAGGCCCTGAACGTTACAATTAACTATCAGTTTTGCGTCCGATTCGAACAAAAGACTTACAGGAGACGGACCATAAGGTGCCCGAGGCAGCAATATCCCCTTGGAGACAAGTCGGCTGGAGGACGATGTATTGAATCTCGACGGAATGTGAGTGCTCCATCGTCATTAGGAGGCCCTGAACGTTACAATTAACGATCAGTTTTGCGTCGGATTCGAAAATCTAGACTCACAGGAGACGGACCATAAGGTGCCCGAGGAAGCAATATTCCCTTGGAGACAAGTCGGCTGGAGGACTATGTATTGAATTTCGTCGCAATTTGATTCTTCCCTCGTCATTAGGAGGCCGTGAACGTTACAATTAATTATCAGTTTTGCGTCGGATTTGAAAATCTAGACCCACAGGAGACGGACCATAAGGTGCCCGAGGCAGCAATATCCCCTTAGAGACAAGTTGGCTGGAGGACGATGTATAGAATCTGGACTGAATGTGAGTGTTCCATCGTCATTTGGAGGCCCTGAACGTTACAATTAACCATCAGTTTTGCGTCGGATTCGAAAATCTGCACTCACAGGAGACGGACCATAAGGTGCCCGAGGCAGCAATATCCCCTTGGAGACAAGTCGGTTGGAGGACGATGTACTGAATCGCGATGCAATTTGAGTTTTCCATCGTCATTAGGAGGCCCTGAACGTTTCAATTAACTATCAGTTTTGCGTCGGATTCGAAAATCTAGACTAAAAGGAGAGCGACCATAAGGTGCCCAAGTCAGCAATATCGCCTTGGAGACAAATCGGCTAGAGGACGATGTATTGAATCGCGATGCAATTTGAGATTTCCATCGTCATTAGGAGGCCCTGAACGTTACAATTAACTATCGGTTTTGCGTCCGATTTGAAAATCTAGACTCACAGGAGACATACCATAAGGTGCCCGAGGCAGCAATATCCCCTTGGAGACAAGTAGGCTGGAGGACGATGTATTGAATCGCTATGCAATTTGAGTTTCCCATCGCCATTAGGAGGCCCTGAACGTTACAATTAACTATCAGTTTTGTGTCCGATTTGAAAATCTTGACTCACAGGAGACGGACCATAAGGTGCCCGAGGCAGCAATATCCCCTTGGAGACAAGTCGGCTGGAGGACGATGTATTGAATCTGGACGGAATGTGAGTGTTCCATCGTCATTAGGAGGCCCTGAACGTTACAATTAACCATCAGTTTTGCGTCGGATTCGAAAATCTAGACTCACAGATGATGCCCGAAGCAGCAAAATCCCCTTGGAGACAAGTCGGCTGGACGACGATGTATTGAATCGCGATGCAATTTTAGTTTTATATCGTCATTAGGATGCCCTGAACGTTACAATTAATCATCAGTTTTGGGTCGGATTCGAAAATCTAGACTCACAGGAGACGGACTATATGGTGTCCGAGGCTGCAATATCCCCTTGGAGACAAGTCGGCTGGAGGACGATGTATTGAATCTGGACGGAATGTGAGTGTTCCATCGTCATTAGGAGGCCCTGAACGTTACAATCAACCATCAGTTTTGCGAAGGATTCGAAAATCTGCACTCACAGGAGACGGACCATAAGGTGCCCGAGGCAGCAATATCCTCTTGGAGACAAGTCGGTTGGAGGACTATGTATTGAATCGCGATGCAATTTGAGGTTTCCATCGTCATTAGGAGGCCCTGAACGTTACAATTAACTATCAGTTTTGCGTCCGATTCGAAAATCTAGACCCACAGGAGACTGACCATAAGGTGTCCGAGGCACCAAATCCCCTTGTAGACAACTCACCTGGAGGAAGATTTATTGAATCGCGACGCAATTTGAGTGTTCCATCGTCATTAGGAGGCTCTGAACGTTACAATTAACCATAAGTTTTTCGTCGGATTCGAAAATCTGCACACACAGGAGACGGACCATTAGGTGCCCGAGGCAGCAATATCCCCTTTGAGACAAGTCGGTTGGAGGACGATGTATTGAATCGCGATGCAATTTGAGTTTTCCATCGTCATTAGGAGGCCCTGAACGTTACAATTAATTATCAGTTTTGCGTCCGATTCGAAAATCTAGACTCACAGGAGACTGACCATAAAGTTTCCGAGGCAGCAAATCCCCTAGGAGGCAAGTCAGCTGGAGGAAGATTTATTGAATCGCGACGCAATTTGAGTGTTCCATCGTCATTAGGAGGCTCTGAACGTTACAATTAACCATCAGTTTTGCGTCGGATTCGAAAATCTAGACTCTCAGGAGACAAACCGTATGGTGTCCGAGGCAGCAATATCCCCTTGGAGACAAGTCGTCTGGAGGACGATGTATTGAAACGCGATGCAATTTGAGATTTCCATCGCCGTTAGGAGGCCCTGAACGTTACAATTAACTATCAGTTTTGCGTCCGATTCGAAAATCAAGACCCACAGGAGACGGACCAAAAGGTGCACATGGCAGCAATATCCCCTTGTAGACAAGTCGGCTGGAAGAGGATGTATTGAATCTGGACGGAATGTGAGTGTTCCATCGTCATTAGGAGGCCCTGAGCGTTCAATTAACGATCAGTTTTGCGTCCGATTCGAAAATCTGGACTCACAGGAGACTGACCATAAGGTGTCCGAGGCAGCAAATACCCATGGAGACAAATCACCTGGAGGAAGATTTATTGAATCGCGACGCAATTTGAGTGTTCCATCGTCATTAGGAGGCCCTGAACGTTACAATTAACCATCAGTTTTGCGTCGGAATCGAAAATCTAGACTCACAGGAGACAAACCGTATGGTGTCCGAGGCAGCAATATCCCCTTGGAGACAAGTCGGCTGGAGGACGATTTATTGAATCGCGACGCAATTTGTGTGTATCGTCGTCATTACGAGGCCCTGAACGTTACAATTAACCATCAGTTTTGCGTCCGATTCGAAATTCTAGACTCACAGGAGACTGACCATAAAGTGTCCGAGGCAGCAAATCCCCTAGGAGGCAAGTCAGCTGGAGGAAGATTTATTGAATCGCGACGCAATTTGAGTGTTCCATCGTCATTAGGAGGCCCTGAAAGTTACAATTTACCATCAGTTTTGCGTCGGATTCGAAAATCTATACTGACATTAGTAGGACCATATGGTGCCCGAGGCAGCAATATCCACTTGGAGACAAATCGGCTGGAGGAAGATGTCTTGAATGGCGATGCAATTTTAGTTTTCCATCGTCATTAGGAGTCCCTGAACGTTACAATTAACCATCAGTTTTGCGTCGGATTCGAAAATCTAGACTCACAGGAGACGAACCGTATGGTGTCCGAGGCAGCAATATCCCCTTGGAGACAAGTCGGCTGGAGGACGATTTATTGAATCGCGACGCAATTTGTGTGTTCCATCGTCATTAGGAGGCCCTGAACGTTACAATTAACCATCAGTTTTGCGTCGGATTCGAAACTCCAGACTGACAGGAGACGGACCATAAGGTGCCCGAGGCAGCAATATACCCTTAGAGACAAGTCGGCTGGAGGACGATGAATTGAATCTGGACGGAATGTGAGTGTTCCATCGTCATATGGGAGCCCTGAACGTTACCATTAACCATCAGTTTTGCGTCGGATTCGAAAATCTTCACTCACAGGAGACGGACCATAAGGTGCCCGAGGCAGCAATATCCCCTTGGAGACAAGTCGGTTGGAGGACGATGTATTGAATCGCGTGCAATTTGAGTTTTCCATCGTCATTAGGAGGCCCTGAACGTTACAATTAACTATCAGTTTACGTCCGATTCGAAAATCTAGACTCACAGGAGACTGACCATAAGGCGTCCGAGGCAGCAAATCCCCTTGGAGACAAGGCACCTGGAGGTAGATTTATTGAATCGCGACGCAATTTGAGTGTTACATCGTCATTAGGAGGCCCCGAACGTTACAATTAACTATCAGTTTTGCGTCGGATTCGAAAATCTAGACTGACACGAGACGGACCATAAGGTGCCCGAGGCAGCAATATCCCCTTGGAGACATATCGGCTGGAGGACGATGTATGGAATGGCGATGCAATTTTAGTTTTCCATCGTCATTAGGAGGCCCTGAACGTTACAATTAACCATAAGTTTTGCGTCGGATTCCAAAATCTAGACTCACAGGAGACAAACCGTATGGTGTCTGAGGCAGCAATATCCCCTTGGAGACAAGTCGGCTGGATGACGATTTATTGAATCGCAACGCAATTTGTGTGTTTCATCGTCATTAGGAGGCCCTGAACGTTACAATTAACCATCAGTTTTGCGTCCGATTCGAAAATCTAGACTCACAGGAGACGGACCATAAGGTTCCCGAGGCAGCAATAACCCCTTGGACACAAGTCTGCTGGAGGACGATGTATTGAATCGCGATGCAATTTGAGATTCCTATCGTCATTAGGATGCCCTGAATGATGCAATTAACATCAGTTTTGCGTCCGATTCGAAAATCTAGACTCACAGGAGACATACCATAAGGTGACCGAGGCAGCAATATCGCCTTATAGACAAGTAGGCTGGAGGACGATGTATTGAATCGCGATGCAATTTGAGTTTCCCATCGCCATTAGGAGGCCCTGAACGTTACAATTAACTATCAGTTTTGCGTCCGATTCGAAAATCTTGACTCACAGGAGACGGACCATAAGGTGCCCGAGGCAGCAATATCCCCTTGGAGACAAGTCGGCTGGAGGACGATGTATTTAATCTGGACGGAATGTGAGTGTTCCATCGTCATTAGGAGGCCCTAAACGTTACAATTAACCATCTGTTTTGCGTCGGATTCGAAAATCTATACTCACAGGAGACTGACCATAAGGTGATCGAGGCTGCAATATCCCCTTGGAGACAAGTCGGCTGGAGGACGATGTATCGAATCTGGACGGAATGTGAGGGTTCCGTCATCATTAGGGGGCCCTTGGCGACAAATCGGCTGGAGGACGATGTATTGAATGGCGATGCAATTTTAGTATTCCATCGTCATTAGGAGGCCCTGAACGTTACAATTAACCATCAGTTTTGCGTCGGATTCGAAAATCTTGACTCACAGGAGACGAACCGTATGGTGTCCGAGGCAGCAATATCCCCTTGGAGACAAGACGGCTGTAGGACGATTTATTGAATCGCGACGCAATTTGTGTGTTCCATCGTCATTATGAGGCCCTCAAAGTTACAATTAACCATCAGTTTTGCGTCGGATTCGAAAATCTAGACTGACAGGAGACGGGTCATAAGGTGCCCGAGGCAGCAATATCCCCTTGGATACAAATCGGCTGGAGGACGATGTATTGAATCGCGATGCAATTTTAGTTTTCCATCGTCATTAGGAGGCCCTGAACGTTACATTTAACCATCAGTTTTGCGTCGGATTCGAAAATCTAGGCATCACAGGAGACGAACCGCATGGTGTCCGAGGCAGCAATATCCCCTTGGAGACAAGGCGGCTGGAGGATGATTTATTGAATCGCGACGCAATTTGTGTGTTCCATCGTCATTAGGAGGCCCTGAACGTTACAATTCACCATCAGTTTTGCGTCGGATTTGAAAATCTCGACTCACAGGAGACGGACCATAAGGTGCCCGAGGCAGCAATATCCCCTTGGAGACAAGTCGGCTGGAGGACGATGTATTGAATCTGGACGGAATGTGAGTGTTCTATCGTCATTTGGAGGCCCTGAACGTTACAATCAACCATCAGTTTTGCGTCGGATTCGAAAATCTGCACTCACAGGAGACGGACCATAAGGTGCCCGAGGCTGCAATATGCCCTTGGAGACAAGTCGGCTGGAGGACGATGTATTGAATCTCGTCGCAATTTGAGTGTTCCCTCGTCATTCGTCATTAGGAGGCCCTGAACGTCACAATTAACTATCAGTTTTTCGTCCGATTGGAAAATCTAGACTCATGGGAGACGGGCCATAAGGTGCCCGAGGCAGCAATGTCCCCTTGGACATAAGTCGGCTGGAGGAAGATTTATAGAATCGCGACGAAATTTGAGTGTTCCATCGTCATTAGGAGGCCCTGAACGTTACAATTAACTATCAGTTTTGCGTCGGATTCGAAAATCTAGACTCACAGGAGGTGCGTAAAGCAGTAAAATCCCCTTGGAGACAAGTCGGCTGGAGGACGATGAATTGAATCGCGATGCAATTTTTGTTTTCCATTGTCATTAGGAGGCCCTGAACGTTACAATTAACCATCAGTTTTTCGTCGGATTCGAAAATCTAGACTCACAGGAGACGGACCATATGGCGTCCGAGGCAGCAATATCCCCTTGGAGACAAGTCGGCTGGAGGACGATATATTGAATCACGATGCAATTTTTGTTTAACATCGTCATTAGGAGGCCCTGAACGTTACAATTATCCATCAGTTTTGCGTCGGATTCGAAAATCTAGGCTCACAGTATGTGCCCGAAACAGCAATATCCCCTTGGAGACAAGTCTGCTGGAGGATGATGTATTGAATCGCGATGCAATTTGAGTTTTCCATCGCTATTAGGAGGCACTGAACGTTACAATTAACTATCAGTTTTGCGTCCGATTCGAAAATCTAGACTCACAGGAGACAGACGAAAAGGTGCCCGAGGCAGCAATATCCCCTTGCAGACAAGTCGGCTGGAGGACGATGTATTGAATCTGGACGGAATGTGAGTGTTCTATCGTCATTAGGAGGCCCTGACCGTTACAACTAACCATGAGTTTTGCGTCGGATTCGAAAATCTAGACTCACAACAGACGTACTACAAGGTGCCCGAGGCAGCAATATCCCCTTGAAGACACGTCGGCTGGAGGACGATGTATTGAATCGCGATGCAATTTGAGATTTCCATCGTCATTAGGATGCCTTGAATGATGCAATTAACATCAGTTTCGCGTCCGATTCGAAAATCTAGTCTCACAGGAGTCAGACCATAAGGTGCCCGAGGCAGCAATATGCCCTTGGAGACAAGTAGGCTGGAGGACGATGTATTGAATCGCGATGCAATTTGAGTTTCCCATCGCCATTAGGAGGCCCTGAACGTTACAATTAACTATCAGTTTTGCGTCGGATTCGAAAATCTAGACTCACAGGAGACGGACCATAAGGTGCCCGAGGCAGCAATATCCCCTTGGAGACAAGTCGGCTGGAGGACGATGTATTGAATCTCATCGCTAATTGAGTGTTCCCTCGTCATTAGGAGGCCCTGAACGTTACAATTATCTATCAGTTTGGCGTCCGATTGCAAAACCTAGACTAGCAGGAGACGGGGGATAAGGTGCCCGAGGCAGTAATATCCCCTTGGAGACAAGTCGGCTGGAGGAAGATTTATTGAATCGCGACGCAATTTGAGTGTTCAATCGTCATTAGGAGGCCCTGAACGTTACAATTAACCATAAGTTTAGCGTCGGATTCGAAAATCTAGACTCACAGGAGACGCACCATAAGGTGCCCGAGGTAGCAATATCCCCTTGGAGACAAGTCGGCTGGAGGACGATGTATTGAATCTGGACGGAATGTGAGTGTTCGATCGTCATTAGGAGGCCCTGACCGTTACAACTAACCATGCGTTTTGCGTCGGATTCGAAAATCTAGACTCACAAGAGACGGACTATAAGGTGCCCGAGGCAGCAATATCCCCTTGGAGACACGTCAACTAGAGGACGATATATTGAATCGGGATGCAATTTGAGATTTCTATCGTCATTAGGATGCCCTGAATGATGCAATTAACATCAGTTTTGCTTCCGATTCGAAAATCTAGACTCACAGGAGACGGACCATAAGGTGCCCGAGGCAGCAATATCCCCTTGGAGACAAGTAGGCTGGAGGACGAAGTATTGAATCGCTATGCAATTTGAGTTTCCCATCGTCATTAGGAGGCCCTGAACGTTTCAATTAACTATCAGTTTTGCGTCCGATTCGAAAACCTAGACTCACCATAAGCTGTCCGATGCAGAAAATCCACTTGGAATCAAGTCACATGGAGGAAGATTTATTGAATCGCGACGCAATTTGAGTGTTCCATCGTCATTTGGAGGCCCTGAACGTTACAATTAACCATCAGTTTTGCGTCGGATTCGAAAATCTGCACTCACAGGAGACGGACCATAAGGTGCCCGAGGCAGTAATATCCCCTTGGAGACAAGTCGGTTGGAGGACGATGTACTGAATCGCGATGCAATTTGAGTTTTCCATCGTCATTAGGAGGCCCTGAACGTTTCAATTAACTATCAGTTTTGCGTCGGATTCGAAAATCTAGAGTAAAAGGAGAGCGACCATAAGGTGCCCAAGGCAGCAATATCGCCTTGGAGACAAATCGGCTAGAGGACGATGTATTGAATCGCGATGCAATTTGAGTTTTCCATCGCTATTAGGAGACACTGAACATTACAATTAACTATCAGTTTTGCGTCCGATTTGAAAATCTAGACTCACAGGAGACGGACCATAAGGTGCCCGAGGCAGCAATATCCCCTTGGAGACAAGTCGGCTGGAGGACGATGTATCGAATCTGGACGGAATGTGAGTGTTCCGTCTTCATTAGGAGGCCCTTGGAGACAAATCGGCTGGAGGATGATGTATTGCATCGCGATGCAATTTGGGTATTCCATCGCCATTAGGAGGCCCTGAATGTTGCAATTATCATCAGTTTTGCATCCGATTCAAAAATCTAGACTCACAGGAGATGGACCATAAGGTGCCCCAGGCACAAATATCCCCTTGGAGACAAGTAGGCTAGAGCACGATGTATTGAATCGCGATGCAATTTGAGTTTTCCATCGCCATTAGGAGGCCCTGAACGTTACTATTAACTATCGGTTTTGCGTCCGATTCGAAAATCTAGACCCACAGGAGACGGACCATAAGGTGCCCGAGGTAGCAATATCCCCTTGGAGACAAGTCGGCTGGAGGACGATGTATTGAATCTGGACGGAATGTGAGTGTTCCATCGTCATTAGGAGGCCCTGACCGTTACACCTAACCATGAGTTTTGCGTCGGATTCGAAAATCTAGACTCACAAGAGACGCACCATAAGGTGCCCGAGGCAGCAATATCCCCTTGGACACACGTCGGCAGGAGGACGATGTATTGAATCGCGAAGCAATTTGAGATTTCCATCGTCATTAGGAGGCCCTGAACGTTACAATTAACTATCGGTTTTGCGTCCGATTTGAAAATCTAGACTCACAGGAGACATACCATAAGGTGCCCGAGGCAGCAATATCCCCTTGGAGACAAGTAGGCTGGAGGACGAAGTATTGAATCGCTATGCAATTTGAGTTTCCCATCGCCATTAGGAGGCCCTGAACGTTACAATTAACTATCAGTTTTGTGTCCGATTTGAAAATCTTGACTCACAGGAGACGGACCATAAGGTGCCCGAGGCAGCAATATCCCCTTGGAGACAAGTCGGCTGGAGGACGATGTATTGAATCTGGACGGAATGTGAGTGTACCATCGTCATTAGGAGGCCCTGAACGTTACAATTAACCATCAGTTTTGTGTCGGATTCGAAAATCTAGACTCACAATTGATGCCCGAAGCAGCAAAATCCCCTTGGAGACAAGTCGGCTGGACGACGATGTATTGAATCGCGATGCAATTTTCGTTTTATATCGTCATTAGGATGCCCTGAACGTTACAATTAATCATCAGTTTTGGGTCGGATTCGAAAATCTAGACTCACAGGAGACGGACTATATGGTGTCCGAGGCTGCAATATCCACTTGGAGACAAGTCGGCTGGAGGACGATGTATTGTATCTGGACGGAATGTGAGTGTTCCATCGTCATTAGGAGGCCCTGAACGTTACAATTAACCATCAGTTTTGCGTCTGATTCGAAAATCTAGGCTCTCAGGAGACAAACCGTATGGTGTCCGAGGCAGCAATATCCCCTTGGAGACAAGTCGTCTGGAGGACAATGTATTGAAACGCGATGCAATTTGAGATTTCCATCGCCGTTAGGAGGCCCTGAACGTTACAATTAACTATCAGTTTTGCGTCCGATTCGAAAATCAAGACCCACAGGAGACGGACCAAAAGGTGCACATGGCAGCAATATCCCCTTGTAGACAAGTCGGCTGGAAGAGGATGTATTGAATCTGGACGGAATGTGAGTGTTCCATCGTCATTAGGAGGCCCTGAGCGTTCAATTAACGATCAGTTTTGCGTCCGATTCGAAAATCTAGACTCACAGGAGACTGACCATAAGGTGTCCGAGGCAGCAAATACCCATGGAGACAAATCACCTGGAGGAAGATTTATTGAATCGCGACGCAATTTGAGTGTTCCATCGTCATTAGGAGGCCCTGAACGTTACAATTAACCATCAGTTTTGCGTCGGAATCGAAAATCTAGACTCACAGGAGACAAACCGTATGGTGTCCGAGGCAGCATTATCCCCTTGGAGACAAGTCGGCTGGAGGACGATTTATTGAATCGCGACGCAATTTGTGTGTATCATCGTCATTACGAGGCCCTGAACGTTACAATTAACCATCAGTTTTGCGTCCGATTCGAAATTCTAGACTCACAGGAGACTGACCATAAAGTGTCCGAGGCAGCAAATCCCCTAGGAGGCAAGTCAGCTGGAGGAAGATTTATTGAATCGCGACGCAATTTGAGTGTTCCATCGTCATTAGGAGGCCCTGAAAGTTACAATTTACCATCAGTTTTGCGTCGGATTCGAAAATCTATACTGACATTAGTAGGACCATATGGTGCCCGAGGCAGCAATATCCTCTTGGAGACAAATCGGCTGGAGGAAGATGTCTTGAATGGCGATGCAATTTTAGTTTTCCATCGTCATTAGGAGGCCCTGAACGTTACAATTAACCATCAGTTTTGCGTCGGATTCGAAAATCTAGACTCACAGGAGACGAACCGTATGGTGTCCGAGGCAGCAATATCCCCTTGGAGACAAGTCGGCTGGAGGACGATTTATTGAATCGCGACGCAATTTGTGTGTTCCATCGTTATTAGGAGGCCCTGAACGTTACAATTAACCATCAGTTTTGCGTCGGATTCGAAACTCCAGACTGACAGGAGACGGACCATAAGGTGCCCGAGGCAGCAATATACCCTTGGAGACAAGTCGGCTGGAGGACGATGAATTGAATCTGGACGGAATGTGAGTGTTCCATCGTCATATGGAGGCCCTGAACGTTACCATTAACCATCAGTTTTGCGTCGGATTCGAAAATCTGCACTCACAGGAGACGGACCATAAGGTGCCCGAGGCAGCAATATCCCCTTGGAGACAAGTCGGTTGGAGGACGATGTATTGAATCGCGTGCAATTTGAGTTTTCCATCGTCATTAGGAGGCCCTGAACGTTACAATTAACTATCAGTTTTGCGTCCGATTCGAAAATCTAGACTCACAGGAGACTGACCATAAGGCGTCCGAGGCAGCAAATCCCCTTGGAGACAAGTCACCTGGAGGAAGATTTATTGAATCGCGACGCAATTTGAGTGTTACATCGTCATTAGGAGGCCCTGAACGTTACAATTAACTATCAGTTTTGCGTCGGATTCGAAAATCTAGACTGACACGAGACGGACCATAAGGTGCCCGAGGCAGCAATATCCCCTTGGAGACATATCGGCTGGAGGACTATGTATGGAATGGCGATGCAATTTTAGTTTTCCATCGTCATTAGGAGGCCCTGAACGTTACAATTAACCATGAGTTTTGCGTCGGAATCGAAAATCTAGACTCACAGGAGACAAACCGTATGGTGTCTGAGGCAGCAATATCCACTTGGAGACAAGTCGGCTGGATGACGATTTATTGAATCGCGACGCAATTTGTGTGTTTCATCGTCATTAGGAGGCTCTGAACGTTACAATTAACCATCAGTTTTGCGTCCGATTCGAAAATCTAGTCTCACAGGAGACGGACCATAAGGTTCCCGAGGCAGCAATAACCCCTTGGAGACAAGTTTGCTGGTGGACGATGTATTGAATCGCGATGCAATTTGAGTTTCCCATCGCCATTAGGAGGCACGGAACGTTACAATTAACTATCAGTTTTGCGTCCGATTCGAAAATCTTGACTCACAGGAGACGGACCATAAGGTGCCCGAGGCAGCAATATCCCCTTGGAGACAAGTCGGCTGGTGGACGATGTATTGAATCTGGACGGAAGGTGAGTGTTCCATCGTCATTAGGAGGCCCTAAACGTTACAATTAACCATCTGTTTTGCGTCGGATTCGAAAATCTATACTCACAGGAGACTGACCATAAGGTGATCGAGGCTGCAATATCCCCTTGGAGACAAGTCGGCTGGAGGACGATGTATCGAATCTGGACTGAATGTGAGTGTTCCGTCATCATTAGGGGGCCCTTGGAGACAAATCGGCTGGAGGACGATGTATTGAATGGCGATGCAATTTTAGTTTTCCATCGTCATTAGGAGGCCCTGAACGTTACAATTAACCATCAGTTTTGCGCCGGATTCTAAAATCTTGACTCACAGGAGACGAACCGTATGGTGTCCGAGGCAGCAATATCCCCTTGGAGACAAGACGGCTGTAGGACGATTTATTGAATCGCGACGCAATTTGTGTGTTCCATCGTCATTATGAGGCCCTCAAAGTTACAATTAACCATCAGTTTTGCGTCGGATTCGAAAATGTAGACTGACAGGAGACGGGTCATAAGGTGCCCGTGGCAGCAATATCCCCTTGGATACAAATCGGCTGGAGGACGATGTATTGAATCGCGATGCAATTTTAGTTTTCCATCGTCATTAGGAGGCCCTGAACGTTACATTTAACCATCAGTTTTGCGTCGGATTCGAAAATCTAGGCTTCACAGGAGACGAACCGCATGGTGTCCGAGGCAGCAATATCCCCTTTGAGCAAGGCGGCTGGAGGATGATTTATTGAATCGCGACGCAATTTGTGTGTTCCATCGTCATTAGGAGGCCCTGAACGTTACAATTCACCATCAGTTTTGCGTCGGATTTGAAAATCTCGACTCACTGGAGACGGAGCATAAGGTTCCCGAGGCAGTAATATCCCCTTGGAGACAAGTCGTCTGGAAGACGATGTATTGAAACGCGATGCAATTTGAGTTTTCCATCGCCATTAGGAGGCCCTGAACGTTACAATTAACTATGTTTTGCGTCCGATTCGAAAATCTAGACCCAGAGGAGACGGACCTTAAGGTGCCCAAGGCAGCAATATCCCCTTGGAGACAAGTCGGCTGGAGGACGATGTATTGAATCTGGACGGAATGTGGGTGTTCCATCGTCATTTGGAGGCCCTGAACGTTACAATCAACCATCAGTTTTGCGTCGGATTCGAAAATCTGCACTCACAGGAGACGGACCATAAGGTGCCCGAGGCAGCAATATCCCCTTGGAGTCAAGTTGGTTGGAGGACGATGTATTGAATCGCGATGCAATTTCAGTTTTCCATCGTCATTAGGAGGCCCTGAACGTTACAATTAACTATCAGTTTTGCGTCCGATTCGAAAATCTAGACTCACAGGAGACTGACCATAAGGTGTCCGAGGAAGCAAATCCCCTTGGAGACAAGTCACCTGGAGGAAGATTTATTGAATCGCGACGCAATTTGAGTGTTCCATCGTCATTAGGAGGCCCTGAACGTTACAATTAACCATCAGTTTTGCGTCGGATTCAAAAATCTAGACTGACACGAGACGGACCATAAGGTGCCCAAGGCAGCAATATCCCCTTGGAGACAAGTCGGCTGGAGGACGATGTATCGAATCTGGACGGAATGTGAGTGTTCCGTGTTCATTAGGAGGCCCTTGGAGACAAATTGGCTGGAGGATGATGTATTGCATCGCGATGCAATTTGGGTATTCCATCGCCATTAGGAGGCCCTGAATGTTGCAATTATCATCAGTTTTGCATCCGATTCAAAAGTCTAGACTCACAGGAGACGGACCATAAGGTGCCCCAGGCACAAATATCCCCTTGGAGACAAGTAGGCTAGAGCACGATGTATTGAATCGCGATGCAATTTGAGTTTTCCATCGCCATTAGGAGGCCCTGAACGTTACAATTAACTATCGGTTTTGCGTCCGATTCGAAAATCTAGACTCACAGGAGACGGACCATAAGGTGCCCGAGGTAGCAATATCCCCTTGGAGACAAGTCGGCTGGAGGACGATGTATTGAATCTGGACGGAATGTGAGTGTTCCATCGTCATTAGGAGGCCCTGACCGTTACACCTAACCATGAGTTTTGCGTCGGATTCGAAAATCTAGACTCACAAGAGACGCACCATAAGGTGCCCGAGGCAGCAATATCCCCTTGGACACACGTCGGCAGGAGGACGATGTATTGAATCGCGAAGCAATTTGAGATTTCCATCGTCATTAGGAGGCCCTGAACGTTACAATTAACTATCGGTTTTGCGTCCGATTTGAAAATCTAGACTCACAGGAGACATACCATAAGGTGCCCGAGGCAGCAATATCCCCTTGGAGACAAGTAGGCTGGAGGACGATGTATTGAATCGCTATGCAATTTGAGTTTCCCATCGCCATTAGGAGGCCCTGAACGTTACAATTAACTATCAGTTTTGTGTCCGATTTGAAAATCTTGACTCACAGGAGACGGACCATAAGGTGCCCGAGGCAGCAATATCCCCTTGGAGACAAGTCGGCTGCAGGACGATGTATTGAATCTGGACGGAATGTGAGTGTACCATCGTCATTAGGAGGCCCTGAACGTTACAATTAACCATCAGTTTTGCGTCGGATTCGAAAATCTAGACTCACAATTGATGCCCGAAGCAGCAAAATCCCCTTGGAGACAAGTCGGCTGGACGACGATGTATTGAATCGCGATGCAATTTTCGTTTTATATCGTCATTAGGATGCCCTGAACGTTACAATTAATCATCAGTTTTGGGTCGGATTCGAAAATCTAGACTCACAGGAGACGGACTATATGGTGTCCGAGGCTGCAATATCCACTTGGAGACAAGTCGCCTGGAGGACGATGTATTGTATCTGGACGGAATGTGAGTGTTCCATCGTCATTAGGAGGCCCTGAACGTTACAATTAACCATCAGTTTTGCGTCGGATTCGAAAATCTAGACTCTCAGGAGACAAACCGTATGGTGTCCGAGGCAGCAATATCCCCTTGGAGACAAGTCGTCTGGAGGACGATGTATTGAAACGCGATGCAATTTGAGATTTCCATCGCCGTTAGGAGGCCCTGAACGTTACAATTAACTATCAGTTATGCGTCCGATTCGAAAATCAAGACCCACAGGAGACGGACCAAAAGGTGCACATGGCAGCAATATCCCCTTGTAGACAAGTCGGCTGGAAGAGGATGTATTGAATCTGGACGGAATGTGAGTGTTCCATCGTCATTAGGAGGCCCTGAGCGTTCAATTAACGGTCAGTTTTGCGTCCGATTCGAAAATCTAGACTCACAGGAGACTGACCATAAGGTGTCCGAGGCAGCAAATACCCATGGAGACAAATCACCTGGAGGAAGATTTATTGAATCGCGACGCAATTTGAGTGTTCCATCGTCATTAGGAGGCCCTGAAAGTTACAATTTACCATCAGTTTTGCGTCGGATTCGAAAATCTATACTGACATTAGTAGGACCATATGGTGCCCGAGGCAGCAATATCCTCTTGGAGACAAATCGGCTGGAGGAAGATGTCTTGAATGGCGATGCAATTTTAGTTTTCCATCGTCATTAGGAGGCCCTGAACGTTACAATTAACCATCAGTTTTGCGTCGGATTCGAAAATCTAGACTCACAGGAGACGAACCGTATGGTGTCCGAGGCAGCAATATCCCCTTGGAGACAAGTCGGCTGGAGGACGATTTATTGAATCGCGACGCAATTTGTGTGTTCCATCGTCATTAGGAGGTCCTGAACGTTACAATTAACCATCAGTTTTGCGTCGGATTCGAAACTCCAGACTGACAGGAGACGGACCATAAGGTGCCCGAGGCAGCAATATACCCTTGGAGACAAGTCGGCTGGAGGACGATGAATTGAATCTGGACGGAATGTGAGTGTTCCATCGTCATATGGAGGCCCTGAACGTTACCATTAACCATCAGTTTTGCGTCGGATTCGAAAATCTGCACTCACAGGAGACGGACCATAAGGTGCCCGAGGCAGCAATATCCCCTTGGAGACAAGTCGGTTGGAGGACGATGTATTGAATCGCGTGCAATTTGAGTTTTCCATCGTCATTAGGAGGCCCTGAACGTTACAATTAACTATCAGTTTTGCGTCCGATTCGAAAATCTAGACTCACAGGAGACTGACCATAAGGCGTCCGAGGCAGCAAATCCCCTTGGAGACAAGTCACCTGGAGGAAGATTTATTGAATCGCGACGCAATTTGAGTGTTACATCGTCATTAGGAGGCCCTGAACGTTACAATTAACTATCAGTTTTGCGTCGGATTCGAAAATCTAGACTGACACGAGACGGACCATAAGGTGCCCGAGGCAGCAATATCCCCTTGGAGACATATCGGCTGGAGGACTATGTATGGAATGGCGATGCAATTTTAGTTTTCCATCGTCATTAGGAGGCCCTGAACGTTACAATTAACCATGAGTTTTGCGTCGGAATCGAAAATCTAGACTCACAGGAGACAAACCGTATGGTGTCTGAGGCAGCAATATCCCCTTGGAGACAAGTCGGCTGGATGACGATTTATTGAATCGCGACGCAATTTGTGTGTTTCATCGTCATTAGGAGGCCCTGAACGTTACAATTAACCATCTGTTTTGCGTCGGATTCGAAAATCTATACTCACAGGAGACTGACCATAAGGTGATCGAGGCTGCAATATCCCCTTGGAGACAAGTCGGCTGGAGGACGATGTATCGAATCTGCACTGAATGTGAGTGTTCCGTCATCATTAGGGGGCCCTTGGAGACAAATCGGCTGGAGGACGATGTATTGAATGGCGATGCAATTTTAGTTTTCCATCGTCATTAGGAGGCCCTGAACGTTACAATTAACCATCAGTTTTGCGCCGGATTCTAAAATCTTGACTCACAGGAGACGAACCGTATGGTGTCCGAGGCAGCAATATCCCCTTGGAGACAAGACCGCTGTAGGACGATTTATTGAATCGCGACGCAATTTGTGTGTTCCATCGTCATTATGAGGCCCTCAAAGTTACAATTAACCATCAGTTTTGCGTCGGATTCGAAAATCTAGACTGACAGGAGACGGGTCATAAGGTGCCCGTGGCAGCAATATCCCCTTGGATACAAATCGGCTGGAGGACGATGTATTGAATCGCGATGCAATTTTAGTTTTCCATCGTCATTAGGAGGCCCTGAACGTTACATTTAACAATCAGTTTTACGTCGGATTCGAAAATCTAGGCTTCACAGGAGACGAACCGCATGGTGTCCGAGGCAGCAATATCCCCATTGAGCAAGGCGGCTGGAAGATGATTTATTGAATCGCGACGAAATTTGTGTGTTCCATCGTCATTAGGAAACCCTGAACGTTACAATTCACCATCAGTTTTGCGTCGGATTTGAAAATCTCGACTCACTGGAGACGGAGCATAAGGTTCCCGAGGCAGTAATATCCCCTTGGAGACAAGTCGTCTGGAAGACGATGTATTGAAACGCGATGCAATTTGAGTTTTCCATCGCCATTAGGAGGCCCTGAACGTTACAATTAACTATGTTTTGCGTCCGATTCGAAAATCTAGACTCAGAGGAGACGGACCTTAAGGTGCCCGAGGCAGCAATATCCCCTTGGAGACAAGTCGGCTGGAGGACGATATATTGAATCTGGACGGAATGTGGGTTTCCATCGTCATTTGGAGGCCCTGAACGTTACAATCAACCATCAGTTTTGCGTCGGATTCGAAAATCTGCACTCACAGGAGACGGACCATAAGGTGCCCGAGGCAGCAATATCCCCTTGGAGACAAGTTGGTTGGAGGACGATGTATTGAATCGCGATGCAATTTCAGTTTTCCATCGTCATTAGGAGGCCCTGAACGTTACAATTAACTATCAGTTTTGCGTCCGATTCGAAAATCTAGACTCACAGGAGACTGACCATAAGGTGTCCGAGGAAGCAAATCCCCTTGGAGACAAGTCACCTGGAGGAAGATTTATTGAATCGCGACGCAATTTGAGTGTTCCATCGTCATTAGGAGGCCCTGAACGTTACAATTAACCATCACTTTTGCGTCGGATTCGAAAATCTAGACTGACACGAGACGGACCATAAGGTGCCCAAGGCAGCAATATCCCCTTGGACACAAATGGGCTGGAGGACGATTTATTGAATCGCGACGCAATTTGTGTGTTTCATCGTCATTAGGAGGCCCTGAACGTTACAATTAACCATCAGTTTTGCGTCCGATTCGAAAATCTAGACTCACAGGAGACGAAGCATAAGGTTCCCGAGGCAGCAATATGCCCTTGGAGACAAGTCGTCTGGAGGACGATGTATTGAAACGCGATGCAATTTGAGATTTCCATCGCCGTTAGGAGGCCTTGAACGTTACAATTAACTGTCAGTTTTGCGTCCGATTCGAAAATCAAGACCCACAGGAGACGGACAATAAGGTGCCCGAGGAAGCAATATCCCCTAGGACACAAGTCGGCTGGAAGACGATGTATTGAATTTCGTCGCAATTTGAGTGTTCCCTCGTCATTAGGAGGCCGTGAACGTTACAATTAACAATGAGTTTTGCGTCCGATTTGAAAATCTAGACTCACAGGCGACGGACCATAAGGTGCCCGAGGCAGCAATATCCCTTGGAGACAAGTCGGCTGGATAACGATGTATTGAATCTGGACGGAATGTGAGTGTTCCATCGTCATTTGTTGGCCCTGAACGTTACAATTAACCACCAGTTTTGCGTCGGATTCGAAAATCTGCACACACAGGAGACGGACCATTAGGTGCCCGAGGCTGCAATATCCCCTTGGAGACAAGTCGGTTGGAGGACGATGTATTGAATCGCGATGCAATTTGAGTTTTCCATCGTCATTAGGAGGCCCTGAACGTTACAATTAACTATCAGTTTTGCGCCGGAATCGAAAATCTAGACTCACAGGAGACTCACCATAAGGTGAACGAGGCAGCAAATCCCGTTGAATACAAATCACCTGGAGGAAGATTTATTGAATCGCGACGCAATTTGAGTGTTCCATCGTCATTAGGAGGCCCTGAACGTTACAATTAACCATCAGTTTTGCGTCGGATTCGAAAATCTAAACTCACAGGAGACAAACCGAATGGTGTCCGAGGCAGCAATATCCCCTTGGAGACAAGTCGGCTGGAGGACGATTTATTGAATCGCGACGCAATTTGTGTGTTCCATCGTCATTAGGAGGCCCTGAACGTTCAATTAACCATCAGTTTTGCGTCGGATTCGAAAATCTAGACTCACAGGAGACAGACCATAGGGTGTCCGAGGCAGCAAATCCCCTCGGAGACAAGTCGGCTGAAAGAAGCTTTATTGAATCGCGACGCAATTTGAGTGTTCCATCGTCATTGGGAGGCCCTGAACGTTACAATTAACCATCAGTTTTGCGACGTATTCGAAAATCTGCACTCACAGGAGACGGACCATACGGTTCCAGAGGCAGCAATATCCCCTTGGAGACAAGTCTGCTGGCGGATGATGTATTGCATCGCGATGCAATTTGGGTTTTCCATCGCCATTAGGAGGCCCTGAACGTTACAATTAACTATCAGTTTTGCGTCCGATTCGAAAATCAAGACTCACAGGAGACGGACCATAAGGTGCCCAGGGCAGCAATATCCGCTTGTAGACAAATCGGCTGGAGGACGATGTATTGAATCGCGATGCAATTCGAGTGTTCCATCGTCATTACGAGGCTCTGAACGTTACGATTAACCGTCAGTTTTGCGTCGGATTCGAAAATCTAGATCACAGGAGAAGGACCATAAGGTGCCCGAGACAGCAATATCCCCTTGGAGACACGTCGGCTGGAGGACGATGTATTGAATCGCGATGCAATTTGAGATTCCTATCGTAATTAGGAGGCCCTGAATGTTGCAATTATCATCAGTTTTGCATCCGATTCAAAAATCTAGACTCACAGGAGACGGACCATAAGGTGCCCTAGGCACAAATATCCCCTTGGAGACAAGTAGGCTAGAGGACGATGTATGGAATCGCGATGCAATTTGAGTTTTCCATCGCCATTAGGAAGCCCTGAACGTTACAATTAACAATCGGTTTTGCGTCCGATTCGAAAATCTAGACTCACAGGAGACGGACCATAAGGTGCCCTAGGTAGCAATATCCCCTTGGAGACAAGCAGGCTGGAGGACGATGTATTGAATCGCGATGCAATTTGAGTTTCCCATCGCCATTAGGAGGCCCTGAACGTTACAATTAATCATCAGTTTTGGGTCGGATTCGAAAATCTAGACTCACAGGAGACGGACTATATGGTGTCCGAGGCTGCAATATCCCCTTGGAGACAAGTCGGCTGGAGGACGATGTATTGTATCTGGACGGAATGTGAGTGTTCCATCGTCATTAGGAGGCCCTGAACGTTACAATCAACCATCAGTTTTGCGTCGGATTCGAAAATCTGCACCCACAGGAGACGGACCATAAGGTGCCCGAGGCAGCAATATCCCCTTGGAGACATGTCGGTTGGAGGACGATGTATTGTATCGCGATGCAATTTGAGTTTTCCATCGTCATTAGGAGGCCCTGAACGTTACAAATAACTATCAGTTTTGCGTCCGATTCGAAAATCTAGACCCACAGGAGACTGACCATAAGGTGTCCGAGGCAGCAAATCCCCTTGCAGACAAGTCACCTGGGAAAGATTTATTGAATCGCGACGCAATTTGTGTGTTCCTTCGTCATTAGGAGGCCCTGAACGTTACAATTAACTATCAGTTTTGCGTCGGATTCGAAAATCTAGACTGACACGAGACGGACCATAAGGTAACCGAGGCAGCAATATCCCCTTGGAGGCAAATCGGCTGGAGGACGATGTATGGAATGGCGATGCAATTTTAGTTTTCCATCGTCATTAGGAGGCCCTGAACGTTACAATTAACCATAAGTTTTGCGTCGGATTCGAAAATCTAGACTCACAGGAGACAAACCGTATGGTGTCCGAGGCAGCAATATCCCCTTGGAGACAAGTCAACTGGAGGACGATTTATTGAATCGCGACGCAATTTGTGTGTTTCATCGTAATTAGGAGGCCCTGAACGTTACAATTAACCATCAGTTTTGCGTCCGATTCAAAAATCTAGACTCCCGAGGCAGCAATATCCCCTTGGAGACAAGTCGTCTGGAGGACGATGTATTGAAACGCGATGCAATTTGAGATTTCCATCGCCGTTAGGAGGCCCTGAACGTTACAATTAACTATCAGTTTTGCGTCCGATTCGAAAATCAAGACCCACAGGAGACGGACCAAAAGGTGCACATGGCA